>NC_141007.1:66226408-66536741 GCF_052327205.1 Somniosus microcephalus
TCGGCTGGCTTTTATATTTCCTATCCCTCTTTGTTCCCAGTTTAAATGACCCTTCACTTCCCAAATACATATTTTGCCATTAGCTTCTTTCCTGTTTACATGTAGCCCATTCTTGCAGAATAGCTCCCAACTTCCCCAGAACTGGTGCCGATGCCCCAGAAAATCGAAACCCTCATCCTAACACCATCTCTTTTAATCGTATTGAGCTCCCTAATCTTCCTGTCCTTTCCTATTGTAGCATGTGTCAAAAGATTACCATCCTTGAAGTCCTGCCTGTTAGGCTGCTGCAAATCTCTTAAACTCATTTTGCAGGACTTCAGGCCTTTCCTAGAACATTGGCATTAAACATGGACCACAATGACTGGCCGCTCTCCCTCCTCTTCCATAATCTTTGCCAGTCTTTCAGAAATGTCCCTTATCCTAGCACTTGGGAGGCAACAATTCATCCATGGGACATGGACATGCAAAAGACAGTGCCCGCCCCTCTATCTGTTGAGTCTCCTATTACTACTGCATTTCTAACAGAATTGCTAATCTCCTCTCTGCCCCCCACCTCCCCCATATCATCTCATTTTTTGGGACACTGTCGTCCATTTGATGGTCTTGCCCAGAATCCTCATCCTCCACACAGGAAGTCAGTGCTTCAAATTTATTGGAGAGGATAATTTGCTCTGGAGATTCCTGCTCTAGCCTGTCCCGCCACACTTTCCCTCATCTCTGGATTGTCACCTCTCCTTCCTCCCCACTGCCAGCTCTCTATTTCTTTCTCAAACTGTTGCTCCAAAAAAAAACCTCCCTGATATATCAGATTGTCTGCAACTCTGCCTCAAATTCTGCGATATTGAGTGCAAGTAATCTCAGTTGGAGCCACTTCTTGCAGATATGTTTCTCTGAGTCAGTGTCTGCCTCTCTAACCTCTCCCCATCCTGCAGGAACCTGACACCACTGTCCCTTCCTGTGCTGCCATTTTCACGATAAATGTTAGTGAAGTTATAGTTAAGTTTTAAGTTTATATTCTTTACCTACTTAAATTTTAATTAACTGATTTTGCTTCCTCTCTGCTCCTAATTCCCACTCAATTTCCAAAATGGGAATTTGGCAACTATTCTTGCTCTGTTCGCACCTCATTCCTACACCAGCTCACTCCGTAGGAGGATATAAAGATTATTTCTAACTAGCTGTTGCAAGAAATTTTGAATATTTAGCAGTTACGAAATACTCAGGATTCATCGTGATTTAATGCAGTAATGCGCATAATTCATGGAACAAATATAAGACTTTCTATTAATTCAGACTCCTTGTTTAGTGTATTTAAAGTTTGATAGTTTAAAATCGACTTTGAAGCAAAAAAATATTTGGAATCATACTTGCATTCTTAGTTGCCTTTTCTGGAGGGATTGTTAACTTTCTGGCTTTGCATTAGATGCCACATTAGAGCACATGGTACTGCAGCAACAAACAAAAAAATCAGACTTGCTGAAATTCTAGACTTAACTACTGTATTTGAGACTTGTAGGGATTTGGATTTAGGGAGGTTAGCTGCTAATCTGTTCATCAGCAGTAACAGAATGAGCTATAATGTTTATTCATTGCTGTATTTTATGTATCTATAGCACCAAACTAGAATAGATGTTTGGGTCCTTTACAGAATGCCTCACTTGCATTGCTCAAGTGCACCTCCTGGTGTTAATTGAATAAGTGATGTTGATGTCATCCATTGGTATATCTGAAGGAAGTACAGTTCCTACCTTCTGAGTGAAGGAAAATTAAAAGTTGCCACATGACATTACAATGTGCTCTGGCAAAACCCCAGCAATTTTCCATCCTGGGATGCTAATTTGCAAGCATTGAGTGAACCTAGATCCGTATCATTCCAGTATTATTTAGTGGTATGCCGAACATTTCTATAAAGTAGGTCAGAAAGCGGATTAAATTGATGTTCGGTGATGATCTAAATGAAAGATATATGGGCCTTGGAAGGATTCGCCAGTATGATGCCAGGGCTTATAGGGCTAAATTACGAGGGCATGTTGTATAAACTTGAAAGAAAGACAGACTTGCATTTATATAGCACCTTTCACGACGTCCCAAAGTGCTTTACAGCCAATGAAGTACTTTTTGAAGTGTAGTCACTGTTGTAATGCAATGTAATCTTGGCTTGTATTCCCTTGAGTTTAGATGGCTGAGGGGTGATCTAATCAAGGTGTTTAAAATGGTGAAGGGATTTGATGCAGAGAATCCAGAACACAATCTTAAAATAGGTAATTCAGGAATGAAATTAGAAAACACTTTTTTCATGGAGTAGTGGGAATCTGGAACTCGCTCCCCCAAAAGGCTGTGGATACTGGGTCAGTTGAAATTTTCAAGACTGAGATCGATAGATTTTTGTTAGGTAAGGGATATGGAACAAAGGTAGGGAGATGGAGTTGAGATACAGATCAGCCATGATCTAATTGAATGCAGAGCAGGTTTGATAGGCTGAATGGCCTCCTGTTCCTATATTCCCATGTACGCAATATATTTATAACGGTAGTGATTTTTCTGAATGAAACTATTTCTGAATGAAACCCCTGATCCTCTCTAACTTTTACCACTGCACTATAGAGAGCATCCTGACAAACTGTATCACAGTATGGTATGGCAGCTGTAGCTACTATGACCGGAAAGCCCTGCAGCGGGTAGTCAAAACTGCCCAACGCATTACCGGCACCCGGCTACCGACCATAGAGCACATATACCAGAAACGTTGTCTACGGAGGTCACGGTCCATCATCAAAGACCCTACCCACCCCAGCCACAGTCTGTTCGCCCTCCTGCCATCTGGGAGACGCTACAGATGCATTCGCACCCGTACGACCAGATTTAGGAACAGCTTCTTTCCCAGGGCTGTCATCCTACTGAACTCCACAAACAAACTCTAAAGCCTGCACATCTGCCAATGCACTTTATTATGGTTATGTTATGTTAATATACTACAAGCCAAATGTATGTTGAATGTTTAAATGTCTTAATCCAAATGTACACTCTCGGGAGCTGCAAGCCTACATTTCATTGTACTGCACTTGTGCACTAACAATGACAATAAAAGTTGATTTGATTTGATTTGCGACTGATCGAATATTTTTTCATCACATGCTAAGGTTGCTGCTAGCTATTATTATAACTTGGGCTTAAATTGCTTAAAATGTGAACAGAAAGAAATATTATTCATGGTTTTGACATTATTTCTGTCTGCAATGCTGTTTGTTTGCTTCTGTAAAGCAGATGAAGGCGGATTTTGCCAGTACCCAATACCAGATTCAATCTCTACTGGAACAAACTGGAATTTGCTATATTGTGTTAATTATTTCTTGTCCTTTCTCTCTCTTAGGTGCTGCTGAGCCAGGTCCATCGTCTGCGAGCACTGGATTTGCTGGGAAGATTTTTAGATTTGGGTCCCTGGGCCGTGAGTCTAGTATGTCTCCAATTCTGTTATAAGGGTTTAAAATATCCCATTTATCCCTCAATTCGGAAGTATCATAACTGTACTGAGGTCATTTGTTTTTCCTGCTGTACCACATCAGTGTTTGAATTTTCAGAACTTGTAAAGATTTATTAGATACAAATTTATGCTAAAGTGTTTTTGCTTGTGAAAGGGTAAATGCTCATGATTTGAGACTCAGACCCTTGATTTCTAATAGTCGAGTCCACTTCACTGTTAGTTGTGTGTCTTACTTGTTTTCTTTTAAAATTTGAATTTGTTCCATTTTATTGGAATCTATTTCTAGGGAGTGAGCAATCTAAACTTGGAACGGCATAGCAAGTTAATTGATGTTTTGCTGTTGCAATTCAATGCAGACCCACTTTTTTGGAGTCATTGTTTTCTTTCATTTGTGTTTTTCCTTGACAGGCATTATCTGTTGGTATTTTCCCGTATGTTTTGAAGCTACTTCAGAGTTCAGCTCGGGAATTAAGGCCCCTTCTTGTTTTCATCTGGGCAAAGATCTTGGCTGTGGATAGTGTAAGTATTGTAGTTGCTTCATTCTAAAGGAAACGTGTGGAAAAAAACATTTTACATGGGATGTGGGTAAAATAGGTGTTTTTTTTTTTTAGTTTGGCAGCAACTGGTGTTTGTGCAAAATGAGATTTTTCAATCCTGCTGCTGAACACACCTTTGTCAAAGAAGAAATGTAATACCGAATAACCAAGATGCCATGAATTCCATTGTGCCACACACATTGGCCCGTAATTTGCGGCTCGCACGAGGAGCGTATGTGCCCGTAAGGGCTGTGCAAAGGCCGGGTTTTCGTGCGCATAGCCCTGGAACTTGCATTCCCGGGAAAAGGAGAGTTGGGCTATTTGCCCAGCGAATGCCCATGAAATTCTTACACCTGCTTTTACCAGTGTAAGTGTAATGAATGTAAAAATATTTTTTTCCAGTCATTTAAACATTAAAAAAACCTGTACAATAAGATAAGGTTATTTTTAGCCCCTTTAAAACATTTTATTTTATTTTTCAAATTAAATGGCGTTTTAATTTTAAATGTGATTTTAATTTTTTTTTATTTATTTAAGAACATAACATAAGAAATAGGAGCAGGAGTAGGCCAATCGGCCCCTCGAGCCTGCTCCACCATTCAATAAGATCATGGCTGATCTGATCCTAACCTCAAATCTTCTATCACTGTGCATCCACCCGAACCCATGTGATCTCCCGGGAGAGGCGAAAAACCAGATAAAGACCCAATGGCCAATTTGGGAGAAAAAAATCTGGGAAATTCCTCTCCGACCCATCTAGGCGATCGAAATTCTTCCAGGAGATCACTCTGTCCCTATATTTTCTACAGTACTTACCTTCTGTAAAGGCGATCTCCACCACAGCCAGGAACAGGAATAAAACCATCTCCTGAAATCTAACACAGAATTAGAACACAGTAGGAGCAGAACAAGGCAACACGGCCCCTGGGCCCACTCCACTGCACATGTATTTTTTGGGGTATTCCCATTCATGCTTATGGGGATTCCGTACATATAGAATCCCCAGAAGAATGAATGGGGATTCCCTTCTTTCATTCGTTGGGCCAGCTCACATGATCCCAGGGGCGCTTGCGAACCGCATGCACCCCTGGGATACGTGGGCCTCTACCTGCGGGTACCCGGAGAGGCCCAGGACCGCGAGTCTCTGTACCTCCACCCCCCCGGACGAACCAGGTACACGGGCATTTTATTTGCGGACCAGAGGCTTGCGACTGCAAAGTGTGTGTGTGTGTGTGTTATGAACAGGAGCAAAGGATGTAGCCTTGAGCCTGGTACATTGAAACAAAGATGCAATGAGTGTTGCGACATGCAAACATGGAAGTGCAGAGCAGAATGAAGTGGTCAACAGTATCAAAGAAGGCAGAAAGATTGAGGATGGCAAGAAGACATTGAACAATCATAAAATGGCCTTCATTCATGGATGGGGACATCCCTTATGAATGAGGATTGAAGCAGTGGAATAATGTAAAAACCACTTAAAGCAATAGTGAAATAATTAGTTTTTGCAGCTCAGTGTTGGCTAAACTGAAGACATTGTTTTTGACTCTCCTTCATACTTACAGTCGTCGGTGTTCCACCTTCTGGCCAGTGATTAAAACCAGCTGCTAACTGTGAAAGATCCTTTCTTCTCTAAATGCTGTATGAGTGCCCCAGTTTTAATCATTAATTATTTTGCTTTTCCCAGAGTTCAATTGGATTGTTGTAAACCCTATTTTTTTAGCATTTCATGTCATTTTTCCTACATTTTTTTCTTTCATAGAATGATACAGCAAAGAAGGAGGCCATTCAGCCCATTGTGCCTGTGCCTGTGCCGGCCCTTTGAAAGAGCTCTCCAATTCGTCCCACTCCCCCTGCTCTTTCCCCATAGCCCTGCAAATTTTTCCCCTTTGAATATTTATTCAATTTTTGAATTAATTTATTTATTCAATTTTTCTCTCTGCTGGTTATATATGTTGTTCAATTTTATTTGTCTATAATCACTGGTTTGGTCTCCTAGATTGTCATGGTATTTACCCCTATAAGATTTTTTCTTAGAATGTCATTGAGGACGAATGCTTCCTGTGTGAAACATGTCCCCATTCTAATCGTCTTAACGGTAAATTGTTCAGATAGGTAAAAAAGGCTACGGTTAGTTGTTGTAGGATCTTGACTGGTTTATACATAATAGGTCATTCCGAAGTCCGCACACTTTTGGGAAACATCTATTAATGCAGGAAAAGCCAGCTGCATTAGCCAAAAAGAATTGATCAGCAAAATTCAGATGCAACTGGATGCTTAGGTAAATGACTGATTCAGATACCCGCTCTGGAGATGCGCATCAGGGTGCTGTTGGAAAATAATTGGGGGGGCAGGATTTATTAACGGAAGCATCAATTATCAGAGACATTCAATTTGTTTTAGTAGGAAAGAGATGTTGTGACAACCTTGGTGGCCTAAATAAATTGTAGACCATAGAAGGAGAGAAATAAAATGATGTAACAAAAGAACATTTCCTCGGACATTTTTCCTCCGTATGATTGAGCAACAGAACCAACGGCTTGGATTTTGCGGTGGGTAATGACGGTGAACTCGGCGTACGCCATCATTACCCCTCTGAAACTGACTCTAACGTCAGGATTTAGCGCGTGCGCATGTAAACACGGAAATCTTGAAGTTGTGGTCATTCATTCACTGCCCCGACACTGGCTGCACTGTGGACGCCCCCCCCCCCCCCATAGCCGACAACCAGTGAAATCGGTGGAACTGATGATAAACTTGAGCATTTCCACACTAATCACTGTCAAACACCCCATTAAATGTTGAGCCTTGTTGGAATAGGTGTAACTGGGGTTTTAACAGCATAATGACTGCTAAACAACCGTTCTGGCCCTGAAAAAATAATTTTTATATTTGTGGAATGTCAAATTTCCCCATTAAAATTGCTAGATTTTTTTTTTTAGAGTTTGTTCATGATATTTCAGCTTCTACCTTAGCCCCATGTGTATGTCCCAATCTTTATTTCACACTAACAATTTTTAAAAGTGCAGATAATCATTCCTTTTCATTTCCTGGTTTGCCCTTTGAGAATTCTTCAATGTGATAGGCTGCTTAGACAGCTTGATGATGTCACTGCTGCATCATGCTAGGAATACCCTATTGACAGCGCTGCAAATCAATTGCACGTCAAGAAACCTAAAGTTTTTGCCACAGATATCACAAGAGTTTCTTCGAGGACTGCAAATTACGGGCCCACATTTTGGGTATTTTCTCTTGATTACGTTTTTGGTTTAGTGGTTTCAAAGTATGAGTATCGTAGACCTGTTTATTGTGCACAAGAGGGGGGATGAAGAAACTGTTCATATTTTCTTGGCTTACCACTTTCAAGTTTTCTCTTTGAACTTTTCGCAGAACACATTTGCAGTGAATGCATGTACATTTCTGTCGTGTAGAAATCCTACTTATTATGGATTATCTTTGTAGAAAGAAAGATCTTAATCTTCAATACAATTCAAAAATTATGCTTGTGTTCATGGTTGTGTGACAGATATATCTCATTATCAGTGTGATTCATTCCCAACTCTCTCAAAATTCCCTGCTTGAACCCCTTCATTTTGGCTTCCATTCCACATACAGTACCAAGGTTATAAGAACATAACATAAGAACATAAGAAATAGGAGCAGGAGTAGGCCAATCGGCCCCTTGAGCCTGCTCCGCCATTCAATAAGATCATGGCTGATCTGATCCTAACTGCCAATCCACTATCACAGAACCATCTCCTGAATCTAACAGAATTAGACAAACGAAATAGGAGCAGGATCAGGCTACACGGCCCCTGGGCCCGCTCCGCTACCCACAGGGCCATGACCGATCCGAACCTAGACTCGTGTCCAAATTCCTGCCCGCTCCCCGTAACCTTTAATTCCCTTTACTTCTAGGAAACTGTCTATTTCTGTTTTAAATTTATGTAATGATGTAGCTTCTACAGCTTTTTGGGGCAGCATATTCCATGGACCTACCACCCTCTGAGTGAAGTAGTTCCTCCTCATCTCAGTTTTGAAAGCGCAGCCCCTTATTCTAAGACTATGCCCCCTAGTTCTAGTTTCACCCATCATCGGGAACATCTTCCCCTCATCCACCCGATCCAACCCCTTCACAATCTTATATGTTTCAATAAGATCGCCTCTCATTCTTCTGAACTCCAATGAGTAGAGTCCCAATCTACTCAACCTCTCCTCATATGTCCATCCCCTCATCCCCGGGATTAACCGAGTGAACCACCTTTGTACTGACTCGAGAGCAAGTATATCCTTTCTTAAGTATGGACACCAAAACTGTACGCAGTATTCCAGGTGCGGTCTCACCAATACCTTGTACAACTGAAGCAATACCTCCCTATTTTTATATTCTATCCCCCTAGCAATGAAAGCCAACATTCCATTGGCCTCCTTAATCACTTGCTGCACCTGCATACTAACCTTTTGAGTTTCGTGCACCAGGACCCCCAGATCCCTTTGTACTTCAGTGCTTTCCAGTTTCTTGCCATTAAGATAATAACTTGCTCTACGATTTTTCCTGCCAAAGTGCATAACCTCACACTTTCCAGTATTGTATTCCATCTGCCAAATCTCTGCCCACTTACTTAGCCTGTCGATGTCCCCTTGCAGGTTTTTTATGTCCTCCTCACTCACTACTTTCCCTCCCATCTTAGTATCATCTGCAAACTTTGATATGTTACACTCGGTCCCCTCCTCCAAATCGTTAATATAGATTGTAAAGAGTTGGGGACCCAGCACTGACCCCTGCGGAACACCACTAGTTACTGATTGCCAGTCTGAGAATGAACCATTTATCCCAACTCTCTGCCTTCTGTTAGATAGCCAATCCTCTATCCATGCCAGAATATTACCCCCAATCCCGTGATTTTTTATCTTAAGCAATAATCTTTTGTGTGGCACCTTGTCAAATGCCTTTTGGAAGTCTAAATACACTACGTCCACTGGTTCCCCTTTATCCACCCTATATGTTACTTCCTCAAAGAACTCCAGCAAATTTGTCAAACATGACTTCCCCTTCATAAAACCATGCTGACTTTGTCCTATTAAATTATGATTATCCAAATGTCCTGTTACTGTCTCCTTAATAATGGACTCCAAAATTTTACCTACCACAGATGTTAGGCTAACCGGTCTATAGTTTCCAGCCTTCTGTCTACTGCCCTTTTTAAATAAGGGTGTTACATTAGCAGTTTTCCAGTCTGCCGGGACCTTTGCCGAGTCCAGGGAGTTTTGGAAAATTATTACCAATGCATCCACAATCCCTACCGCCACTTCCCTCAAGACCCTAGGATGTAAGCCATCAGGTCCAGGTGATTTATCCGCCTTGAGTCCCATTATTTTACCGAGTACCACTTCCTTAGTGATTTTGATCGTGTTTAGCTCCTCCCCCCCTTTAGCCCCCTATTTGTCCAGTGTTGGGATATTCTTAATGTCCTCTACTGTAAAGACTGAGATAAAATATTCATTCAGTGTTTTTGCCATCTCCATATTTCCCACCATTAATTTCCTGGTCTCATCCTCTAAGGGACCAACATTTTCTTTTTATATAACTATAAAAACTCTTACTATCTGTTTTTATATTTTTTGCTAATTTACTTTCATAATCTATCTTCCCTTTCTTAATCAATCTTTTTGTTATTTTTTGCTGTCTTTTAAAGTTTTCCCAATCCTCTATCCTCCCACTAGATTTGGCTACCTTATATGCCCTTGTTTTTAGTCGAATACTATCCTTAATTTCTTTACTTAGCCACGGATGGCTGTCTTTTCTTTTACACCCTTTTCTTCTCAGTGGAATATATATTTTTTGGAAGTTGTAAAATAACTCTTTAAATGTACACCACTGATCATGTATCGTCTTACCCTTTAATCTATTTTCCCAATCCACTCTACTCAATTCCGCTCTCATACCTTCATAGTCTTCATATCCTGGCCAAAGTCATGCGTAACATGCTCTGTACCCGTGATCATGGTGTGTTATCCCTACTTGCTCTCCTTGACCTCTCCGCAGCATTAGATGCAGCCTATCACACCATTCTGTTCCATACCTCTCTTCCATTCTTCAGTCCTGTTGTTCCACTTCTTACCTGCCTGATTGTAGCCAGCATATCGCCACGACTGATTTCTTCTTTTATGCCATCATCATCATCTCTGGAATTCCCCCAATGACCTGTCCTTGACACCACAGGCCACCCCTCGGTGACTTCATCGGCTTTCATGTGTGTGTTGATGACATCTAACGCTGCCTTTCCACTACTTCCCTCGATCCCACCTCTGTTCTGTCAACCAGCCTGTTGACATTGAGTCCCTTAGATGAAGAGATATCCCCCAATCCTCACAAAAAGACTGCTGGATGTTGAGTTTTAGAACATTTGTAGAAAAGCCACTGGAAGAAGTCGTCGTGTGACTTAAAACTGTAAAAGTTACCTCATCCAGTAGTTGTGGATTTTTTTCGTTTTGCAATTAAAAATTAAAATGACATTAGTTGAAAACTGAATCATGTTACACAAGAACATAAGAATTAGGAGCAGGAGTAGGCCATACGGCCCCTCGAGCCTGCTCCGCCATTCAATAATGTTCCACATTGTTCAATACAGACTTTGGAATGACCTATTTATGTATAAACCAGTTTATACATAAATAGGTCATTGCTTGTTGTATCTAATATGTGAACATCTCCACTTCTGAGGAGTGATGCATTTGCCACTCCATGGTGGGGGCTAACATTTCAAATCAAATATGGATCCACATCTGCTCCAGTTTCCATTAACTGTCTGCATTCTTTTAGCAGAATTGGTATCACTTGTTTCTGGCTGCTGATCAAAAGTGGCCAGCCATTTAAAAACCTCTATTGTGGCTGAATGCTCCTCTATTGTGGCTGATTGCCACTCTACAGTGAGGAAGTACTTTGTAATGTAAGCACTTGCCGCTTTGATTACTTTCTTTAATTTTCAAACTAATCACCTTTTATGTAGTTCTGCTGTGTAACCTTCACCTATATAGCTGATGAAATGGGTCCCCATTAATGTAAATAAGCTTTAAAATAATTTTAAGAATAAACACGCCATCAATACTAACTGGAGACACTAAGGCATTAGAATTTCTCTATTCCTTAAGGTACTATTGGTAGAATTGTTTGTTGTGAACTTCCCAATATTGAGTAGCCTGTCCTTGATTCCATTGGGTGATATGAATATTGCTGCATAACAAAATAAAGCGTAGCAAATTTCTGAAAGTGGTATCATTGCACTGGCATGACCCAACCTTACCCTGCTGACAGAGTGGAACCCTCTCAATGGCTTGTCTTTATTCAGTGTGCAAGTTGGGTTTCTTGCACCAGCAGTATTTTAAGACCAAATACAAACAAAACTGATGAATGCCTTTATTTTTTTCATCCATGATTTTATAAATTATTGTCCATCAGAACCTCCCATTACAGGAGAGTTGGTTGGGTAGTTGCAGTTGCTTCATATTATGCCCACACTAAAAGATGAACAATTGTAATTTAATGACTTCAGTTTTATCCAGTAGTAATCTATCTTTGATTACTAGAAAGTAACGGTACATAATCGTCATAATTGATGAATTAACATCAGTCGAGGGAAGTTGTAGTGCTTACATCAAGTTTCATGTCAGCCATGAATGTTAATTCAGTACATAATTACCTACAAGTTTATTTTTTGTAACATGCAGTGAAATAAAATGTAACATCACTGCAGTTCAAATCGAGTGCCACTTCAGTTTGTTGTGTGATTTGACTGCGGAGGCCTGGTGTCTGCGATCAGACAGGATAAAACTATTGATCGTGTAAAATGGTATTGCTGCGACCCTTCATCTTGCTATATTGTAACACATTCTAGCCTAATTATTTAAATTGCCAATGAGATAATGCAATCTAATATCTCAAGCTGTGTGTTTGAGTTTTGGGTCCATATTGTGCATTACCACAGTTTTGCTGCACTTTATAAGAAAACACTGATTTTATTTTGAGACCAGTAGAGTAGGATATATATTTAAAAATCATTTTAAATCAGCTAAAATAACTGAGTAGACTTGCTGGTCATCAGAGATGTTTCTTTTTGTCAGGATTAACAAATTACTGACATTTTAAGACTCATTTTCCTTTTACATGATCTTCTCAACAACTTAGACTGCTGTAACATGGCAGTAACCAGTTTTTTGGGGTAATATCTTATTGAATGGCCAAGTGAAAATTGTGCTGAAGCAGTTGTCTTGTTTCTATCATAGGCCAATGAAGATTGCTGTAAATTAGAGGTCAAGTTGTCATTTACTTTTCGTCTCATTCTGCCAGTATCTTAGGCTGGACAATATTAGTTGAATGTACTATAAAGTGCGTGGTTTACAAAAATCATGCAAGGGTATTGTGCATGTGGGTACAAGTCAATAAAAGCCTGTCACATCATCTATCTATCTATCTATCTATCTATATCTATCTATATATATAAAGCGGTTCTTCTGTCTGTCATTCCGTCTGTCTGTCTGTATTGAATAAACTCGAAAGTTATAGAGCGTACCTACACGTGTGTTACATCGAAAGAAAGCTTACGATTCCAGAACCGTCATAAGCGTATTTACGTTTCGGCAAGACAAAAATTGCGCCCGCGGTATCCAAAAAACGTTCAACATTCCGCTCAATATCCGCTCATTAGCATCGAGTGACGTCGAGGCCGACCAATCGTACGGTCGAGCGACCCGACGGTCGACCAATCGCTGCGTGGCGGGGGCGGGTTCTTGGCGCGTGCGGGCGGGCCCTCCTAGAGTCGAGTGACGGGACGATTGACCAATCCTACGCTTCGGTGACCTGACGGTCGACCAATCTGTGCGTGTGTGGGCGGGCCTTATCGTTCTGAACCGAGGTGAGTCGCCGCCATCTTGATTCCAAACTTTTCATTTCTTTTTCCCGCTTTCTGCGTGTTTCTTTTCAAATCTACATTTCCAGCAAAAAAAAAGTTGCTTTTAAAAGACAAATTGTTTTTTTAAAAAGTTAATTAATTTGTAAATCTTTTGTCTAACCTCTATAATTTTCCTACCTTTCACCGTTTTTCCAGGCCTCAAAGCCTGGGCATCTGTTGACCAGCCACGCCCGAGCTAGGCTCCTCCCGTCGCGATCGACAAAAGGCCAGCAATCGCCGCCATCTTTGTGAAGGCTGGAGGGGGTGGGCCTGAGCCGAGCGTTGCCACCGCCGCCATCTTAGTAAAGGCGGGCAGGGCGGGAGTCAGCGTCCGCGTCATCTTCCGCCCGGAGCGCGACTTGAGTCCGGCCAGGCCTCACGCGGTAGGTTGTGCGGCGGCGGCGTCTCTCTGGTCTTGAAGCCGGCTCGGGCGGGGGGCGGGGCTCGGGAAGGCGGAGCTCGGGAGAGCTCGGGGGGGCGGGGCTTGAGAGGGCGGGGTTCAGTCGGCGGGGCTCGGGCTGAGCCATGTCAGTGCGTGCGGCGGCACGGAGCCATCGGGTCTGCTTTCTCCCCCCACACACTCCCCCTCTCCCCCCCCCTCCTCTCCCCCCCCCCTCCTCTCCCCCCCCCCGCCTCTCTCCCCCCCCCCAGTCGCTCTCTCTTCCACCCAGTCGCTCTCTCTCTTCCCCCCCCCCCCGTCGCTCGCGCTCTCTCTCTTCCCCCCCCCCCCCAGTCGCTCGCTTTCTCTCTCTCTTCCCCCCCAGCCGCTCGCGCTCTCTCTCTCCCCCCCACCCCCCCAGTCGCTCGCTCTCTCTCCCCCCCCACCCCCCCAGTCGCTCGCTCTCTCTCTCCCCCCCCCCCCCAGTCGCTCGCGCTCTCTCTCTCTTTCCCCCCCCCCCCAGTCGCTCGCTCGCTCCTCTCTCTCTTCCCCCCCCCCCCCCGTCACTCGCTCTCTCTTCCCCCTCAGTCGCTCACTCTCTCTCTCTCTCTTCCCCCCCCAGTCGCTCTCTCTCTCTCTCTCTCTCTTCCAACAACAACATTCCCTCAAAAATCCCCTCGGCACCGCCGGGCACTTTAGCTAGTTGGATATAAACCAAGACAGCAGGCTGCTAACTTTAGGCAGTCGCAGTGGAGGCTTTTATGCCAAATGCAATTAATTACTAAAACGAAAAATACTTTCTTGCCTAGAAAAATCTGTTACAGATATCAAAATGCTACATTTGCATGTTCATTTGTAATACGATTGGTCCACTTGCCAAGGCTGCTGTAAAGTAAGTTCAATATATTTCAATTTGTCACGGAAGACAGAATTTATGCAAATTACCACAGTGACCTTTGATGTTGCATTTTCCACTTAGTTTACAAATGAGGAATTTTATTGTAGCCAATTTGAGAAGGTAATAGCTTTACAGGACACATGTAATTCCAGTTACTCTGAAAAGCTGATACTCTGATATATATAACCAGGTTTCCAATTATTAATTTGTAGCTGGAATCACTGGCTTGTGCAATCTGTTGCAGTGAAACTAATGTTATCTTTAGGAAGTGCTATAAACCATGTGTCAGTAAATTACTATTTAACATTGACTGTTACTATGTATACAGAGACCCATTTAGGGAATGTAGAACCTTTCCATTTTGAAGCCTTGTATTTTAATGTGGCTTTTTTCTCTCCAGTATTTAAAAGTTGCACTGAATAAACTCCATATGCTCCGCACAACAAACATGCTGCTGCACCCTCCAAATAGTTGTAGCAGACTGCTGGCAAACTGCCTATGCTATCCCTTGGAGTGGTAGGGCAGAGATTTGCTTCTGCAATTCTTCAGAGAATTCTTGGTCTCTACAGGGCTTAAAAGGAGGTGGCAAGCAGGTGTGAACTACTTGTTTACAGAAAGCTCAAGGAAAGCACTCGGGAAAAAAAAACATTGACCTGGGGCTACACTTGTAGCATCTGACGACTGGGTTCTGAAGAAAGGTCATCGACCTGAAACGTTAACTCTGTTTCTCTCTCCGTCTATGCTACCTGACCCGCTGAGTATTCCCAGCAGTTTCTGTTTTTTACACTTGTACATTTCTTAGCTGGTTAGGTAGCAGCATTGCTGGGTGCTTGGTGATACCGGCAATGCCCCTTTGGTTGGGATATAGTTATGGAGAGAAAAAATGGGATAAGTACTGCGGCATGGCATTAGACTTCAATTTATTTTTCTTAAGTTTTTCACAATACCTAGTATATGAGCAAAATTTAGTTTTTCACAATACCTAGTATATGAGCAAAATTTAGTTTTTCACAATGCCTAGTATATGAGCAAAATTTATTTTAAAGCTTACTTTTATAAATTTAATAAACATAGCTGTAGACAACATTCAGTTCGACTTTCATTTGCTTTATTGTCTGTAGGGGTACACAGATTGGCGACTGCAGTGCCGATCACCAATGTCCCCAAAACATACCCTCATATATTTTAAGTAAAACAACGAATTTTATATTAAAAGTCTGCCGCCTTTAAAATGTATTTGAACTTAAGACTGAGAATTCTGATTGTGGTAAAGAAGCTAGAAGAGAAATTGTATTTATCTTGTCTGTTTTTCCTACAGACAGCAGAAATCTGTTCGTGCTATTTAAATAATGCATTAGGTCGTGGCTTGGGTTTGGATGATGTCGGTACTTTTTATATTTAGTTCAGACTGGTGTCAATAAGTCATGCCCTTGGTTCACTTTGACTGCAGTTACTAATCTGAAGCTGGTATCTCCCGCTGCATTGAGCAGTGGTAGCATTGGAGCTTGGTTATATGCATGCTTCCCACTCCCCCAGCAGCTCGTTTTTAATATCGAGAGGGGGAGCAGAAACTTCAGCTTTCTCATTTAAATAAAAAAAATTAGTATGAAGTTCCAAAATGTCCAATCGGTCAACTAGACCTTTAAAATAAAGCTTTGCACCGTAGCTGACAGCGTTCAAAATGGCGTGATACTCGGACAGAGTCTTGCATCATTTGACTTTAGTGCACTTGAGCATTGGATTGGGATCACGCACCAAGTTATCCTGTCGTTTTTGCATTGATCTGCACTCAAGGCTGCTTTGTATTGGAATAGCATTATAAATGCAAAAATTGCTTATATGAAACTACTTTAAAAAAAAAAAGTAGCCTCACATTTGAGGGAAAAATATATACAATTCAATTTGATGAAGAAAATAAGTGACATTTCTCTAAGCAGTCTTGAGAACTATTTCTAAGGGAGAACTGAGCCCTGCCATTTCCCGTTTTGAGATGAGGTTCTGTGCCACTGCTGCCTGACGGTAATATTGGTGCTGTTTGCTAAAACAAATAAACAGCACAACATCATACACTGTCCTTGCCTATTGCTTTGTTGACCTAATAAGCTATCTGTTGTATTTTGCAAGCGGTTTCTTGCATCCTGTATTAAATTGCAATATTTTCTCATGTTGGCTCTTTCACTCTTCCAAGGCTTTGATTTACAGCACACCCATGGAGGAAAAACGGCAGTCACTTTCTATATTAATGTAACCTGCCCTTTCATATATTTTGTGAATTACCTTTGGAAAATTAACTTGTACTTGTATAAACATTGTTCAAAAACATTATTGGTCTTCATTCTCATCCTCCACATGATGTAATTGAGATAAATAATCTTTGATGTAATTGGCTTTTTGACGCCTACACTGCTATGAGCCTCTTGTTCTGCATTGTGTGAAACCACAACCCTCAGGAGTTGTCGTTTGTGTTCTATGCTGTTAATGGCAGCGTTTTTTAAGGTGTCTCAGTCAAGAATATGTTGTCATGGATTCTCCCAAGTTTGATGTTTGCTTTCTCTTTGCATGGGGTTGGGTGGGAGAAAAAGCATGCTTTAAATGCCGGAGGTGGTGTTTTCTGTAGCTGTGTAATTCGGAAGTTACACCCATTTTGCCGATTTCAATTTACTCTTAAATTTCCTGCCAATCTCATTAGCATACACCAGAACATAAAATTCAGCATAAAATATTGGGGCCTGAGGAAAGCATGGCACTCGCACCATTTATTCCTCCTTTTAATTCTTAAAATTTCAAGCCATCGAACCATCATTGGTGCACATTAGGCGGCACAGCATGTTTAAGAAGTTGCAATCGTGGAAGCTTTTACATTTTTAATGTGACACATACTGAAGCCATAAAAAATGCATTCAAAGAAACAGAAAATACAGAACAGGGCTCTGAGGATAAATAATTTTTTAAATCACAATGAAACAGAAAAATGATGCTGTTTCCTGCTGCGCCTAAAATTCTAGGCTTAATTTTACATCCATTTTGAACCAACGTAGTTGCAGGAAATTTGCGTGTATGGCTCTTTAGCCTTTTGCGGAGCTATTATAATGGGCTGAGATGTGTTTGGGCGCGAGGATTGATAGATGGGTGTAAATTCAGGCATAGCATAATTATGTATCTAACTCAATAGATGGGGAGAACCCCTGCTCAACCTTCAAGCCCAAGTTTCACAGCAGTCGCACTCTCTGTTTGGATTCCTGACTGTTTACTACCAGCTGCTACTAAGTATCATCGTTACAGGCTAATGATTGTCTGCTTCAACAACAAAGCCCTTATTACTGGCCAGTGTCAAACGTGGCCGTGGGCTGGACTATTGACTACTGACATTGGAAATTCCTTGGTGCCAGTATAAATTGATTAAGCCTCTATGCCAGGAGCCAACAATAGGCTTTAAATCACCTTGATCCTTGCATTTTTAAATATATGATAACGTGTCTGATGGTTGCTGGAAATAGAGGTGCTTGGAGAAATTGTATTGGTATTCAGACAATTCATTGCTTTCTACGGAAATATTTTTTGTTACTAAATTGTCCTATTAAGATTTGGCTTACTCCATCCTTTAATGGATATGGACTTGAGTTTTGGGCAGTTCTCTTGAGTGATTCTAAAAAAAACTATCCAGATGATCCATGTCATTGGGTGCTCTGAGTCCATCTCGCCTCATCTTTGAGACTTTCTATTTCAAGTCAAGACCTTGTATGAAGTTTTTAAACCTATATAAGTGTTTCCATTTAGGATATTGTGGAACATATTTTACCTCTGTGCGAGTCAATCTTCAGCATTCACCTGAATGAGCTAAATCTATCAGAGTCTCAAGGTCTCCAGAACATGGTTTCACTTTCTCTAGATTTTGAGATTTTTTTACTAGCGCGGGTTACTTTCAATCAACAGATGAACTATATCTCATGGACGATAGCAAAATACTGCAGATGCTGATTTGGGGGAGGAAGACTTGCTGCAAAAACCCATTCACAAAGAAGTAGGCCAATCAGTCTACAGAACAAAACAAGCAAAACACAGAGCTAGTTTATAAAGGAAGATCCAAACTGTCTTGGTTGTAATTTTCCAAGGATGTCTGCTTTTTGGGGGGGTTGGAGGGAAAGGAGATGAAAGAGTTGGGGATAGAGAAAGTGTGTCTGTCAATGTACAAAACAAAATTACAGCCACAGTGTATAGAAGGTTTCGGTGCTGAGCCTTGCTTATGAAGCCATTATTTGTATCTGAACCTTAGCGATAATCTTTCTCTGTGGAAATTTTAAACTTGTTTAAACTAATCTTTACCTTGTTTGACCATAACCTTAGATGTACAGCGTTTAGTATAATCTCCTCTGCAATCATCTTCTCCAAAATTGGATTTGAAAATGAAAAACACAACATAAATAAATATTAAGTGCAATTTAATTAATTCTTGATTTAAAATGTAATGTTACCCAGCTTTGATAATTTTTGAAATGTAGGACACATCAGGTGGTTAAAGGCAAATTTTTCATAAGATCTAAATTTGTTATTTTTTTCCTCCAATGCTAACTGATCTATACTGCCGACATCCGATCTTTGTCCCTGTGACATTTAGCAACCTTCTCGCCTGTTAATCACCTTGTCTCCAGGGCATGTTGCTTTGTACCATTTAGGTGGTAGCAGTTTGACGAGTTCTTATTTAGTTGGTACTTGCAGGGGGGTGGGGAAGGGTAAGGTAGGCAAGTGTTTCTATATTTTTAGGGGGGAAAAGATAAGAATTTTCAGTCCTTTTCATCTAGATTGTGTATTTTATGGTAATTTTTAACTAACTGTTGTGAATGTTGATAAGTTTGGGCAGGCATATGCTGTACAAATATGATATATGCCCTTGAACTCCATAGCAACCGCACAGCAGATATAAGTGAAGTTGTTCACACCTAAAGTTAATTATTTTCATGATTTGCAGTCTCTGATTTTTGGACTTGGCCATTTCCTTTAATTTGACATTTCATAAAATTTTATTAACGTAATGAGGATGACTGGAGTCATTGTGTGAGCTAGCTTATATGTAAATGCTAGTTAGTATAGTTATTTAAATGGTTAAGGAAAACTAAATACTTAGTTGAGGAACATCTTCAACTGTATTGTACATTCTGGTTTATGCCCTCTGGTTTTATTAGTCTTTTTAATGTACAGTAGTAGGAACCCTTGCAAATAAAAAATGTATCTTGCGCCGCCATTCCTCAGCTTCATATTTTAAACATTTTGTGTTACTTTTTGTTAAATAAATAATGAAGTTCAAGACCATGAAAAATGTGCATCCAGTGATGTGGGGACCCATAGGGAGTTCAAAGTGATTTCTCTGATTCAGCACCTTTCATCACATAAAAATTCTATATTGTACTTTAAATGAGTTGCGTTATTCACTGTGCCCACTGTGACTGTGGCTTGAACCTTGTTATATTTCAGTGCTTGATAGCTGTTAATAAATGACCCAAAATTCCGAGGAAGTAACTGAATAACTATCTAATTAGTTTGAAGTGATTGTCAAGATAAATATTCCCCAATATTCCTTGTAACCCTATGAAACATAATTGTCCTTCCACCGGTCTATTACAGTTAACTATATAGGTTATTCGTAGACATCAGAGATTTTATGATGAGCATCCTTTGACTTGACAAAGTTGCATCAGTATCAATTATAACATTAAACAAAACAGTTGAGTACTAATAGTCTTCCAAAATGAGCAGTCGTGATTTTTTTCTCTCTCACAACACTTGTGGGAACAGGTCTTTCGGGTAGAAGGCTATGAAATAGCTTGTGCATAGCATTCTGTAACACACGAGAGCTCTCGATGACTGTTTATGGTTATAACTAAGCGAGAGGTTTATGGTTTATCAAACTAGAATTGTTTTGTGTCTATATCTAGTAACACGACTTATTATCTCTTATTTTTCAGTCTTGCCAAGCTGACTTGGTGAAAGACAATGGTCACAAGTACTTCCTTTCTGTCCTGGCAGACCCATACATGCCGGTGAGTTCTTTTCTGTATATTGAAAAGCCATGTCTACTCATATTTTTTAATTTGAGCTTTCTAGGAAGGACAGGCATTTTGAAACAAGCAGTGCTTCCCACTTAAGTTTACAAGTCTTGTGTCTAGTGTGAAACAGTAACATCACACTTTAACAGTGTGGCCTCAGGACATCACATATACAAAACATCAAGTCCATAGGACAAAGAAATTGTGATTTGCTCAAATATCCACTCACGTAAGTTAGCAATCAAATATGCATTTGGATAACTAGGGATACATCAAAAGTGGCAGCAAGAAAAAAAGCGCTTGCATTTATATCGCGTCTTTCACGACCTTAGGATGGTCCAAAGGTCTTCACTGCCAATGGATGACTTTTGAAATAGTCACTGTTACGTAAGCATAAGTGGTGGCCAATCTGCGCAAAGAAAGATCCCATATATAGCATTGAGAGAATTAACCAAATAATCTGTATTTGGTGGTAGTTGAGGGATAAATGTTGGAAAGGACACCAGGAGAAATCCCCATCTCTTTCAATTGTGCTGTAGGATCGTTAACCTGAGAGGGTAAATGGGGTAGGTTTAATGTTTCATTCAAAAACTGGCACCTCTGACAGTGCAGCACTCGCTAATCACTGCACTGGGATGTCTGTCTAGATTTATGTGCTCAAGTTTCAGGAATGGGACTTTTTGGGGGGGTGGGGGGGAAGCTATGGCAGATGGAGTCAACCACTTTGGATCCGAGAAAAACAAATCTGAACATTTTCTTAATGGTGAGAGACGAGGAGCCAGAGGGATTTGGGTGTCCATGTACTTAAATCACTAACAGTGCACAGGCACCAGAATGATGGGAGGGCTTAAAGGGTTAACTTATGAGGACAGGTTACATAAACTTGGTTCGTATTCTCTTGAGTTTAGAAAGTTGGAGGGGGTGATTTAATCAAGGTTTTTAAAATGATAAAGGGATTCGATAGGGTAGATATAGAGAGACTATGTCCTCTGGTGGAGGTAAACCAGTACAAGGAGCCACAATCTCCGAATTAGAGCTGGGCCATTTTGGAGCAAATCAGGAAGCACTTTCTTTTTTTACACAGTGTAGTGGAGATCTGGAACTCTCTCCCTCCAAAAGGCTGTGGATGCTGGGTCAATAAAAATTTTCAAGGCCGAAGTCAATGGATTTTTATTAGATAAGGGTAACAAGGGATATGGAGCAAAAGCGGGTAAATGGAGTTGAGGTACAGATCAGCCATAATCTAATTGAATGGCGGAGCAGGCTTGAAGGACTGAATGGCCTCCTCCTGTTCCTAGCTTATATTCCCATGTAACCCACATCCTCTTGTCTGAGGTGAGAGGGAAGCAGAGTAGAGTTGGCTGGAGCTACTGAGGTGCTAGCGGAATGGTGTAATTACAGCACGACGGGTATGCGTAGGCAGTTTCCATTATAAATCTGGGCATAAAATTTTTGAATGGGAGACAAAAGTGTGATTTAAAAACATGACAACAGGAACTATGGTTTTGTAGACAGGAAGTTCATGTAGATGCAAGCTTCATACATGATAGATAGATATACTGAATTTCACCATTGCTGCTTTATGTAGCTCTGCTAATTTGAGGTTTTTTTCCCCCAGGCTGAGCACAGAACGATGGCTGCTTTTATTTTAGCTGTCATTGTCAATAGCTATAATACAGGACAGGTAAGCGGCATTTTGTGTTTTCGTTTGCTATATATAACATTTGATGTATTTATAAAATCCTGTGCCATAGTAGCTGTTGACCATTGGGGAGAACATATTAACTAAGGGGGAGAAATTGGGTGAGTAGCACCACCTGTTAGCGCCTAAAGAGGCAGTCAGTGGCTGTAGCGCCACTGGCTGCGTCTCCGGCGATATTCAGTAGGGGCGCTAATGGTGGCGTTAGGCATTTGCGCTGCGCCGCCACTGATGACGTCATCGGTGTGCGCAGCGCACCATTCGTGCCCCGTTTGCGATATTTGGTAGCGAATGCCGCAGTTGCGCCGCTCGCTACCCGCGCCCGGTTCATGGGGCCTTACTGTGCCGGCAGCGGCGCAAGTTAAGGTGGAGGTGCGGGGCAGCCGCTTTTTCAGCGGCCGCCTGCCAGCACCTCCGTCCCCAGCCTCCTAACCCCCCCCCCCCCCCCCCCCCCGGCGGCATTGCCGGCTGTTTCCCGAGAGCCCAGCACTTCTCCTTGGTGCCGGGCTCATTTGCCGGCACTCGCGATCGGGGATCGCGCTGTTGCAGGCACCTCCCCCTTAACAGTGGGAGGAAGGCCTGCAGTACCGCAGCGTGCCGTGCTGCAGCGTGTGGCGCTGCGGCACGTTGCGCTGCGATAATCAGTTTCAGCGCCCTAAGGGACGCGGAGCGCCTCGAGCCTCGCCCCGTCTCCCTGAAACTGAATTTCTGCCGATCGGTATCACACCGATCGCTGCGCTAAATCCTGCGCTCAGCCGACTTTTGTGCCACTTTGGCGCCCCAACCCAATTTCTAGGCCTAAGTGTTTTCCTTTTCCTTCAGTCGATGATTTTCTACTTTAGTTATTCACCAATCATTTTAGCCAAAAAGATTGCTCCCAATTTCAAGCTTTCCCCCAGTCAAACTCTGCAAACATTTTATTAACAAGGTATAGAATTCTCACTGACCCACCAAAAAGCTCAAATAAAAGTTATCACATAATAAACCCATTAAAAATATAACTTTACTTCTACATTTGGCTGTCATATCTTCCCAGGCTCTTTCCACAGCATGATGCATCCTCCCTATTAATATTCTAGACTCTGGATACAGCCCTCTTAACCACCACCCCCCCACCACTCAAATACATCCCTGAGAACATCAAAGTAAAATTAGTATTAAATGTGTCTGACAGTATCTACCGTGAATTTCTAGTAGAGGCACTACATAGCAAACAATAGCTGTTCTTTTGGTTCCTTTTTGAGTTTCGATTCTCCCAGGCAGGAAATGTTGATTATTTGTTGCAGAGCTAGATTCTTGAGACCCTGGGCCCCAAGAACATTCGGGGGCCAGCACCGTGGCTCCGGTGAAAAACACACGACCCAAGCCTGAGCGCGTGTACCCTCTCTCCAAGAGCCGCGCTACCGGCCTATGGGCTTTTAGTCCACTTCTGAGACGTGGTGCTGTGCCTAAGTGGGGATGAAGCCGGACGGTGCTTCCTGCAGGGTTCAGCCTGGCAGAGAGTAATCAGCGGCCGGCACAAAAAGAAATGTGTAAATTCCTCAGTCAGCGTTAAACCTGCAACCTCTGCCCCCCCCCCCCCCCCCCCCCCCCCCCCCCCAGTGCTGCCTCTCTGCTCTCAGATGGCCTGAGCCACACCATCTGTATTTGAGGTGAAACCCAGTGAGGCTCCCCACTGCACTCTGCATGCCCTTGAGCACCATGTCACATTAGACCATTCTGGCGGGGCCCAGTATTTGGCTGGAGTCTCTGGGAACGGGCCCATTAGGCCCGTGAGTTAATCTGCCCCTGATCTGCAGTTGGACTGTGATGTTGCTGCAGGCTTCAGCCCCTTGGCCTGTGCTTAATGAAGCTGGTAGCCCTCATGCAGCTTTTTGTCCAGGTATGTTTTTGTTCACATATATCTCATTTCTAAAGTGATGCCTAAGTCTCTCGCTTAATTGTATTGGAAAAAGTGAAGTAGAAGTACAATAGCAGATGAGTATTAAAAAAAATATATATATATATGTACATCTTGTTCCATGCAAATGTTGTATAAAATCAGATTATTTAACATCTTTAAAAATCAGCTAATACAGATTTATGCTAACACCACCAAAGTCAGGTGTCCATGGTAAGATTGCTACATCTCAGACCTCGGAGGTCCCGTCAATACATTAGTTAGTTTTAGTCGGTCTTTGGCCGTACCAGCTTTGAGACTTCTAGGTGAAAAGTTATTGCAACTGCCCATGTGGACAAGCGCAAGTTCAGATGACAATTATAAACGAGCTGATAAACCTCACTAAGTGTGCCAAGAGTTACGATCTAAAACTCTTTTTTTCCATATTTTTGGTAGGAAGCCTGTTTGCAGGGTAATCTGATAGCGATCTGCTTGGAGCAGCTGAACGATCCTCATCCTTTACTGCGACAGTGGGTGGCCATTTGCTTGGGGCGGATCTGGCAGAATTTTGATGCTGCTCGCTGGTGTGGTGTAAGAGACATTGCGCATGAGAAATTGTACAGTCTTCTCTCCGATCCAATACCTGAGGTAAACTGTCCTTCCAGTACATTGATATGTAACAAAGGAGGAATCGGAGAAAATGAGACACTTTGCCAATGCCCAGATACTTAAAATTATACAAAGTACTGCGGATGCTGGAAATCTGAAATAAAACAGAAAACGCTGGCAATACTCAGCAGGTCAGGCAGCACCTGTGGAGAGAGAAACCGAGATAATGTTTCAGGTCGATGACCTTTATAAATGAACTGATAAACCTCATGAAGTGTACTAAGAGTTACGACCTAATGAAAGGTCACCGACCTGAAACGTTAACTCTGTTTCTCTCTCCACAGATGCTGCCTGACCTGCTGAATATTTCCAGCATTTTCTGTGTTTGTTACTTATAATTATAATTTGCACCTTTTGTGTTTTGTATTTTCTTGCTAGCTCTTAGTTTATTGCATTGCATCAGAATTTTGGGTAAGTATACAAATCTTTTCAACCCAAGTTGTGCGCTGGTAGGTGTGCGTATGGTGCCATTTTGTTCCATACCAGAATTTAAAGAAACTATTGCATGGTTGGGACTTTAGCAACAAATGCAACTAAATGGTTACTTGTTACATTATTTGCTAGGAAAGATGACCTCTGCTGAATTTTGCATAACTTACCTTTTTTGTGTGGCTGTATCCATGGTAAGCCTGGTTACCAAATCTGATGAAATATTACCTTTGAAAAATTGCTGGGCAATGTGCAGTGTACTGACAGTCGCGAAATGAAGCCTCTGTGTAGCTGATGCATATAAATATTTAGCTATTATCAATCTGTTTCCTGCTGCAATTGAACTAAAGTACCAGCTTTTGCCTGCATTAGCTTGGACCCAAAGTGGCAAATCAATACATGTGAAAAATCGCATCCTTCAGTGTACTGTGCCTACTGTAGCAACGGAAGCAGCTGTTGCTGATTCACAATATAGCATAATCCCATAGGAAATCCCTCAAGGATGTACTGAATGAAGATTTACTATCTTTTGACAGAGTGTAACAAGTGGGCTTTTCATTAACACTCTAATGTATTTTACAATTCTTGTCCCAGAGCTGTATAAATCAGTGATGTCAGAATGAATCGGTGACATCAGCAGATGCTTTCCTCTGGACTGAAAATAATTGTGAGAATATGGTGCCAGATGTTTAATATTATGTCACCAGTTTTGTAAGTCACAATAATGCAATTTGGAACTTTTTTTCCCTCAGTCTTTACCTCTGTTACTAATTCGTGCTGGATTATAGCTCCCACAGGTGGCAGCTACCCTCTGACATCTTGCCCAACTGGCTATTCTATCTGTTTGTGGGCCCGTTGAATAGTCAGGCTAATTCATCTGATGGTGGGATCACAGCCAAAACGATCCCATGCGCACACGTGCACTGCCCAACAGGGACCACTGAATGCTGATCAGGAACGGGAATCTAACTGGAGCCTTGTTTTGCCGTCCCTTGGGATGCTGAGGCCATTCGTAGATTCCAGCGGTGGTAAGAAATAACTTGCATTTATATGGTGTCTTTCATGGCCTCAGGACTTCACAGCCAATGAAGTACTTCTGAAGTGTATTTACTGTTGTAATGTAGGGAAATACAGCATTCATTTGTGCACAGCAAGGTCCCACAAGCAGCAATAAGATAAATGACCAATGAATATGTTTTGTTGATGTTGGTTGAGGGATGAATGTTGGTCAGGACACTGGAAGAACTCCCTTGCCCCTCTTTGAATGGAGCTCTAGGATCTGTTACAGGGCCATGGTTCGATGTCTTATCGAAAGGTGGCACTTGCGACAGTGTAGCATTCCCTCAATACTGCACTGAAATGTCAGCATAGATTATGTGCTCAACTCTCGAGTGGGGCTTGAACCCACAAACATCTGACTCGTTGGTGAGGATGCGGCCACTGAGGCAAGGCTCACACCTTTAGTCTACAAAAATAAGTGAATCTTTTTTCACATAACCAGAAAAAAGCTGAAGTTCGTACAATTTATTCATGCAAAGTTTTGCAAATAAAAAATAAATGATTGCCAATACTGTTGCTTCAAACATTCAACAAACTGACATAAATCTGACGTTCCTTTGGAATGCTAAATGTCAGTCATGGCTCAGTTGGTTGGTAGCACTCTTGCCTCCGAGTCAGACGCTCCAGTGCAGTACTGACACTGAGGGAGTGCTGCACTGTTGGTGGTACTGTCTTTCGGATGAGACGTTAAACTGAGGCCCTGTCTGTTCTCTCAGGTGGATGTAAAAGACTCCATGGCACTATTTCGAAGAAGAGCAGGAAGTTCCCACCAGTGTCCTGGTCAATATTTGCCCCTCAACCAACGTCATTATAAAATCAGATTATCTGATCATTATTACATTGCTGTTTGTGGGACATTGCTGTCTGCAAATTGGCTGTCGTGTTTTCTACTTCACAACAGCATCTGCACTTCAAAAGTACTTAATTGACAGTAAAGCGCTTTGGGATGCCCTGAGGTCGTGAAAAGCACTATATCAATGCAAGTTCTTTTTCTTTGCAGTACGTTTCTGGACAACAAAAATTACTACGCACAGCACGATGTACATTTCAGCTCATCACTCATTGACAAACTACATCAAGCTTAGGACCTTGCCAAAATGAGAGATTTGAATTGTATATATAAATGGTTACTAAAGAAAGGGAACTCAGTTTTGAACCTTTTTGAAACATGTATGTGTAAAAATACCCCACTGGGGGATTTTAAAAACTGAAGAAATGCTCCTTTAAAGTTGGCTAGTTTAAGTGAGTGAGCAGCAAGCTTACTGGAATGCATTTAAGTAACCCACATAAGTAAAGATTTGATAAAGTTTACTAAGGAAACAACTCCACCCGGACCAACGGTTGAAATTTGGATTATGTTATGGAATTAAGTCGATGAATATCTCCAACCAAGTTGGAGACCCACCTTGTTCAATGACATTTCACTGAATACTTGACCTCATTTGTTTACTCTTGGCGAAGTTTGTTTCTAGCTGTAACTGTAAAGTTGTTTTAAATTATGTTGTTGAAATGTATTGCCAAACCTTAGTTGCCCCTCTTCTTGCTGATGATTGCTTTTACAACTGAGTTCATTAAGAGTCAACATCATAGTGTGAGTCATGTATACCAGACTGCGTATGGGTGGCAAGGCGTCAGTGAACCAATTGTTTTTTTTTATGACAAGTCAGCGATCTTGGTCATTTTTCCTGGTGTTAGATTTATTGCGTTCAGTTTCACAATTTGCTGCGGTGGGATTTGGCGCCATGTCCGAGTTGCCCGTCTAGTCCTATAACCACTACATTACAACTTGAGTGCTTGTTGCTGAGGCCTTTTTAAGCTATTGCAATTGTCCTGTGAGTAAATATATATATTTAAATGAATTGTATTCTGTTGTAAAAGTATTATAGCTTTCAAAGGCTGATTAGTCTTTGTTTTATTAACTCCTCTGTATATTTTTAGCACCAAATTTTCTCTGCTTTTGATGTTTAAGCTTTTGGGATTTGTAGATATTTTGGGCACAGCAATGTTAAATAGTTACAAATTGCTCAGATTCCTTGGCAAAATAAAAACTGCCTTTTTAACTAAATATGAAATCTAGTGGCATGAAAAGCTGAATTTAAAATTGCAAGTTTTAAGTTTTTTTCCTAAGAATTGCAATAAACTATTCAATGTTGTTTTGCAGGTGCGTTGTTCTGCTGTCTTTGCCTTGGGCACATTTGTAGGCAACTCAGCAGAGAGAACTGACCATTCCACAACTATCGATCACAATGTAGCTATGATGCTAGCCCAGCTAATAAATGATGGAAGTCCTGTTGTTAGGAAGGTGGGTGGTTTGTGCTTTTTGGTTTTACTCATCTTGACCATGTCATTGATTAAAAATTATTCCAATAAAAATGCCTTCCGTTGACCATTTTAGCTTTAGCACAAAAGAGGATCATTTCAGAATCTTGGGGGACTTTGATAATATTAATAGTGAGATTATTATTAGTAAAAAAAAAAAACAGTGCTAGCAAAATTAATGGGACTAAAAGTCGATAAATCCCAAGGACCAGATGGCCTACATCCTAGGGTTTTGAAAGAGATGGCCATTGGGATAGTGGACGCATTGGTTGTCATCTTCCAAAATTCTGTAGATTCTGGAACCGTTCCTGCAGATTGGAGGATAGCAAATGTAACCCCGCTATTTAAGAAAGGAGGGAGAGAGAAAACGGGGAACCACAGACCTGTTAGCCTCACATCAGTAGTTGGGAAAATGCTGGAATCAATAACTGGGCACCTAGATACTAGTAGTAAGATTGAGCAGAGTCGACATGGATTTATGAAAGGGAAATCCTGTTTGACAAACCTATTGGAGTTCTTTGAGGATATAACTAGTGGAGTAGACAAAGGGGAACCGGTAGATGTGGTGTATTTGGATTTTCAGAAGGTCTTCGATAAGGTCCCACACAAGAGGTTGGTGAACAAAATTAGGGCACATGGAATTGGGGATAATATACTAGCATGGATTGAGAATTGGTTAACAGACAGAAAACAAAGAGTAGGGATAAACCGGTCTTTCAGGATGGCAGACTGTGACTAGTGGGGTACAGCAAGGATCGGTGCTTGGTCCCAGCTGTTCACAATCTATATCGATGATTTGGGTGAGGGGACTAAATGTAACATTTCCAAATTTGCTGCTGATACAAAGCTAGATGGCAGTGTCAGTTGTGAAGAGGATGTGAAGAGAATTCAAGAGGATCTCGACAGGCTCAGTGAGTGGGCGAGAACATGGCAGATTGAATATAATGTGGATAAATGTGAAGTTATCCACTTTGGTAGAAAAAACAGAAAGGCAGAGTATTTCCTAAATGGTGAAAGATTGGGGAATGCCGATGCTCAAAGGGACCTGGGTGTCCTTGTAAATGAGTCACTGAAAGTGAATGTGCAAGTGCAGCAAGCCATTAGGAAGGCAAATGGTATGCTGGCCTTCATTACAAGAGGATTTGAGTACAGGAGTAAAGAAGTCTTACTCCAATTATATAGGGCCTTGGTGAGACCATAGCTGGAGTACTGTGTACAATTTTGGGCTCCTTACCTAAGGAAGGATATACTTGCCTTAGAGGGAGTGCAACGAAGGTTCACGAGATTGATTCCTGGGATGGCGGAACTGTTGTATGAGAAGAGATTGAGTAAACTAGGCCTGTATTCTCTTGAATTCAGAAGAATGAGTGGGGATCTCATTGAAGCATACAAAATTATTACAGGGCTTGATAGGGTGGATGCTGGGAGAATGTTTCCCTTGGCTGGGGAGTCTAGAACCAGGGGCCACAGCCTCAGGATAAAGGGTAGGCCATTCAGGACTGAGATGAGAAGAAATTTCTTCACACAGAGGGTGGTGAATCTTTGGAATTCTCTACCCCAGAGGGCTGTGGAGGCTCAGTCATTGCGTGTATTCAAAACAGAAGTCGATAGATTTCTGACTAGTAAGGGCATCAAGGGATATGGCGATGGGGCCGGTGAATGGAATTGAGGCAGAAGATCAGCCATGATCTCATTGAATGGTGGAGCAGGCTCGAAGGGCCGAATGGCCTACTCCTGCTCCTATTTCTTATGTTCTTAGTGGCAAGTGCACAGAATTCCTACCACTGACAGCCCATTATAAAGGCAAACTCTGCTGTGTTATTGACATTTGAGACTCAATTTTTCAAGAGTCTTGAGAACAGAGGTGCAGAAAACGAGTTGTTTCTATCTATTGGAGATCAGGAGCACGCCAGCAGAAAGGAGAGGGATGCACTCTGAAGTTACAGGTATCTGCATGAGCCACACAGTCCTGGAATTCAATCAGAAATGTGAACGTGGCTTTTGTGAATACTGTATATACTTTTATTATAAGACATCCAATCTTTGTATCTTTGAGATGCAAAGAACGTGTGTGCCTCAGTTCTTTCTGAAGTAGAAGGCCGGCACTGATTCACTGCTATTAGTTTTAATATACTGCACTTAGATAAGGCATTGATTGATTTGACACGCATGGAATTTTTGTCCTTTTGTTTCTGTTGTTTTTGCTTAGTGTTGAATAGTTTTAAACACCTTCATTAAGTCAGCATTTTGCTTTGGATGAGATGTTTGGTTTACCACCACCGTACCTCACTGAGGGTGAGCAAGTATATCGTCAGGACAGGCTGCGGGAAGAAAGCTGTCTAAAGTGAATGAAGTTAAAGATACTCTGGACCGGATGTGAATGGAATGTGTCTAACCTGTGGGTTGAAACCATGTCATATTGTGAAACTGAAATGTATATTTGCAGTCCTCAACACCTCAAGTGGTCACCTTCATGTCTCTGTCAGCAGAATGTTGGTATTGTTAGCTGGTCACCTTTATCTGACACAGACCAACCTTCAAAGCAAGTGCTTGTTCTTTGTAAGAATTGAGTATCCGTTTTGGTTTGTCTGCTGTGAAGTGAGCTGGTAAATGATGCTTTGCAAACTCACGCTTGCATAATTTGTACAAAGATTACATTCTGTTGAGGAACAATATTGTTTATTCTTTGAAAGTACTTCACCTCAAGTTCTCCAAGAAGAATTCAAAAGGTTTTGATTTCAACATATTGCTTGCTTCTGCAACTAATTTTATTTATAGATAAACTTGTTTAATAGTTAAACTTTAAAAGCTTATCTTGTTATGAAAAGTGTCTGGTGTGGCTGATATCTATCTTTGGAAGCGTCTGAGGCAGAGTGGAATCCTATGTGCTATGCAGTCGCAGGTTTACAACAAAAGGGACTGCGGCAAGCTGTTTGTCATATACTGAACACAATGGCCCATAAATTGCTGGAAAAATAATGGTGAGTTCACGCCACCTGCCATTATTAGTGTGTAGATAGGCCACAAATTGGTGGGCGATTTGCTGCGCCAAAACCAAATAATTACCATCTTGGCGTGAACCTCCCCGTTGTGTGTTGCAACCAGGAAATCTTAAATTGATTTGTGCTATTAATACAAATTAATCTCGCCGCAGCCATTTAGGGCTGGTAATTCATGTCATAAGTGTTAAGTCTGTGTGTTCCAGTTATATTTAAGGTCAATTACTGACACAGACTACAAGAATAACTTTTCAATAGGTCTTTACTATTCGGAGGTTAGGGCTGTACTACCCAGCAAATTACTACACAGCACTTATATACCGGTGTGGTCACCACCGGTATTACCATATACAGCAGCCAGAGAAAGTAGTACATCTCTTAAGGTGGAACAAGTTACATACACCACAATCCTCCCTTTTTAGCTTAACAGTTATATCCCCATTTAACATAACATAATAACATATATACATATACAACTTCATGTAGAAACAGTTCAAAGGTTCAGTCTCTCAGGAGGCCTCCTGATTCGAGTTGGATAACGCCTTTCAGGGGTCTCTGATTCTTGTTGCTGAGGTGACTCCTCTAGTTGGTCTCTTATGTCTTGGACATCATCATCAGGTACATTCACTGCCGAGGTAGATGCTTCAGGTTCACTAACTTCTTCCACGGTTGTCTCTGTCGTAACCATGGGTTCGACCCTTGTTCTCGATTCTACCAGTTGGTCAGCATGACGCCGTATTACATTTTTACCAACATCTACCGTGTACATCAGGGGTCCTTGTCTGGCCCGAATTGTTCCGGATTGCCATTTCTCGTTTCCATAGTCCCTGGCCAACACTGGTTGTCCTACCTCGAAACTCCGAGTGGTCTTGTTATTTATATGCTGGAACTGTTTGTTTTCAACTTCCCTCCGCACATTTGGTTTTAACAAGTCCAACCTGGACCGCAACCTCCTGTTATAAAACATCATGGCAGGACTTTGGTTTGTCACTGCATGAGCGGCGTTTCGATATGCCAGTAGAAACTTGTCCACCTTATGTTGTAGTGGAATCTGATCTTCGCTCATGGCCTTTATTGCCTTTTTGAATGTTTGTACAAATCTCTCGGCCAACCCATTTGTAGCCGGATGATATGGGGCAGAGGTATAATGTTTCACCCCATTCTTTAAGAATTTTTGGAATTCTTCTGACACGAGCTGTGGTCCGTTGTCGGAACATATTTGTTCTGGCAATCCGTTCCTTGCGAATATCGTTCTTAACACCGCAATTGTCTTTTCTGAAGTAGTGGTAGTCATCTTGATCACTTCTGGCCATTTAGAATGTGCGTCCACCGCAATTAGAAACATGGAGTCCATGAATGGACCAGCAAAGTCAATATGTACGCGTTGCCATGGGGCTGAAGGCCATTCCCATGGATGCAGCGGTGCAATCGGAGGTGCATTTTGCACTTTTTGGCACCCTGAGCAGCTTTTCGTCAGCTCCTCTATCTGTTGGTCGATACCCGGCCACCACACATAAGCCCTAGCAAGGCTTTTCATCTTGACTTCCCCCCAGATGACCTTCATGCAGTTCCTTTAGAACTCTTTCCCTTAACTTAGGAGGAATAATCACTCTTGTTCCATACATCAATGTTCCTTGACAGACGGACAGCTGGTCTCGTCTTGCCAAGAATGCCGGTAACAGAGAATCACCATGTGCTGGCCATCCCTTCATTGTCACCTCGTAGACTCTGGACAGTGTCGGGTCGTTCCTGGTTTCTCTTTCAATACTTGCATTGGTGACTGGTAAACACTCGATGATGGTCGAGTGAAATAACTCAACAGGGTCAACCTTCGTTGTCGCCTCTTCTTCAGGTAGTGGCAGGCGCGACAGCCCATCAGCATTACCATGCTGCTTTGTACCTTTGAATTCTATCTGATATTGATGTGCCCCTAGGAAAAGGGACCATCTCTGGAGTCTCTGTGCTGTCATCACCGACACGCCCTTCTTAGGGTTAAAAATGGATACCAACGGCTGATGGTCTGTCAGAAGCGTAAACTTTTGGCCCTGCAGGTAATGATTAAACTTCTTTACTCCCCACACAAGGCTGAGAGCCTCCCTATCTATCTGAGCATAGTTGCGCTCAGCGGAGGTCAATGATCTGGATGCGAACGCGACTGGCCTCTCCGTGCCATTTGGCAACTTGTGTGAGAGTACTGCCCCAATACCATATGGAGAAGCATCACAAGCCAAACGAATAGGCAGTGTTGGGTTGAAGTGAGCCAACACCTCCTCTGAGGTTATCAATTCCTTACTTTTGCGAAAGGCCTTCTTACAGTCCTCGCTCCACTCCCATGGTACTCCCTTCTGCAAAAGAGCGTTCAGCGGGTGCAGTACCGTGGATAAATTTGGCAGAAACTTATGGTAATAGTTAATCAATCCTAGGAACGACCTCAACTGAGATACATTAACCGGAGCGGGAGCCTTCACAACCGCTTCGATCTTCTCAGGAGACTTATGAAGTCCCTCCTGGTCAATGACATGGCCACAGTACGAGATCCGCTTCTGAAAGAACTCACATTTCTGCCGATTAACTCGAAGTCCATATTCTTTCAATCTGATGAGCACCAGTTCCAAATTTGCGAGGTGTTCCTCGTCACCCTCTCCTGTAATCAGAATATCGTCCAGGTAACATTGTGTGCCTGGAATTCCCTGTAATACCTGCTCCATGGCCCTCTGCCAAATTGCTGGAGCCGATGCCACTCCAAAAACCAGTCTATTATACCGGTACAAGCCTCTATGCGTGTTGATCGTGAGGTACTGGCGTGACTCTTCCTCAACTTCCATCTGTAAGTACGCCTGCGCCAGGTCTATCTTGGTGAAGTGTTTCCCGCCCGACAATGAAGCGAAGATATCCTCAATCCGCGGAAGCGGATACTGCACCGTGTGAAGCACCGGATTAACAGTGATCTTGAAATCTCCACAGATGCGAACCTTCCCTGGTTCTCCCAGCTTGTTGCTCGAAGGACGTTTCATCACGGGAACAATGGGCATAGCCCACTCACTCCAGTCTACCTTAGGCAGTACTCCTGAATGTTCTAGCGCTTCCACAGCAGGTCGTATCGCATAGGGTACCGGTCTGGCTTTGAAAAATTTTGGTTGTGCATGTTCTTCAATCTTGATGTTTGCCGTAATTCCTCTGTGTTCCCAGTCCCTGCTGGAACACCAATAATAATAATTCAACTTTATTGTCATTGCACAAGTACATGAACAACGAAATGTGATCTTGCAAGCTCCCATGACTGGAAGAAGCAAAGCCGCTGCGTCGGTGCGCGCCGCCATTCCATTTCCACCATTCCTCCTGTCCGACAATCTTCAGCCCACCGCCCGGGCCTGCTCACCAGCCGCTCCTCCCGTGGCTCCTTCCGTGACCACCTCACCAACCGCCCCTCCTCGGGGCTCCTTCCGTGACCTTCTGCACCTGGTCTTCCCTGATGGTCACCCCTCCAGGTACTAACCAGGCCTGGCTCTGCTTAGCTTCCAAGCCTTGCCAGTGACCCTGTCCCTAGCCCCTAGTCCCAGGGACCTCTTTAGCATCGTCCAATATTCTGGACAATCGTTTAGGTTTGACATCTGTTTCCCTGGCATCTACCGTTAGTGCTTTTAAGGAATGCCAGTCCATATTCATTTTTCTAATCCACTCCCGTCCCAGTAGTGGTGGACCTCCTTCAGGTAGCACATATAAGTCCATTCCTCGGCTTTCTTTGCCCTTGTGGACCACCTTTACCTCTATCTTTCCGATGGGGTATACTCTTTGCCCCGTGTATGTTTTCAATACAATCTCCGTATCCCGTAGGGGAATATGTTGGAATAACCTTTTGTAATCTTTCTTATTCATGACCGTCAATGCCGATCCAGTGTCCAATTCCATCTTCACTTGGACTCCTGCTATCTGAAGTGTGACCCAAATTGTCTGGAGGTCTGCTTCCTTACCAACGTTGTGTACTCTTAAGCTACCCAGTTCATTACTGCTGGCGTCTGAATCTGACTTGTGTTCGTTCGAACTGTTCTCTGTCACCTTGTGTACCTTTCTGTACTTTCCCTGCGGTGACTTTTTGTTGCTGGTCTTCTCTCCTGACCGGCATACTTTAGCTATGTGACCAAGCCTGCCACATTTTCTGCATTCCTTATTTTTGAACCAGCACTGGTTCTGATCGTGCGTTGTCTTTCCACAACGATAACATTTTACTGTACCCAAGACCATTTGATTTGTGCTGAGTTCCGGTGACCGTAGCTGCATTACCGCCGTGCCTCTCGCTGCGGCTTCGTGCGATGCTGCCATAGCGACAGCTTTATCAAGCGTCAGCTCATTCTCCTCAAGCAGTCGCTTTTGTGTCACTTAACAATCCACACACAAATTTATCTCTTAGCGCATCTGTTAGTCCTGTTCCAAACTGACAGTACTTTGCTAGCTTACGCAATTCAATTAAAAATTCAGCATTGCTTTCATCTTTCAGCTGCTTTCTGCTGTAAAATTTAAATCGTTCCGCTGGCATCAGCGGCGTGGGGCTTAAATGATTTTTCAGGACGGTAACAATATCCGCGAAAGTCTTATCCGCCGGTTTCTCTGGTGATAGAAGGTGTTTCAATTGCCCATATGTCTTCGCACCCATTAAGTTTAATAAGGTTAGTGCTTTCTCCCCATCTGGTATCCTATTTGCTCTACAATAAACTTCTATGCGTTCTACATACGTGGTCCAATCTTCGATGTCGCTATCAAAAATATTAATGTTCCCATGTTTAGGCATCTTTGCAATTTTTTTTTTCTTCCAAAATGGCGGCTTCCCGCGCTTGGCGGTCTTTCCCGCGCTCGTCTTCTTCACCCGCTGGCTGCAATGGCGATTGCTGTGCTGCTGCCGGTCTCGCCTCCCCAGTGGTTAACAACTCCCCCGACGCTGCTTCTACTCCACCGCGGTTCCCGTGGGCATTCGCGCTTCCCTGCCGTCGCGCCTCGCAGCCCTTCTTGCAGCCCGGTTATGTGCACCCGCTGCGTTCGAATTCACCGCGGCTCTCGCGCCTTCAGCTGCCCCAGTCGCTGCGCCTTTCGGCCCGAATGCGGCCCGGCCCTTTTCACCGGCCGCGGTCGATTTCACCGCCCTCTTTCCTCCGTCTTCCCTCCCCTTCGCTACAGCCAACGCGGCCGTCGCTGATTGGCTTACCCACCACCGTGGTAGAAGGAAGATAGCTGTCTGCCGCTGATGGGGGCTTCGAGTTCAGAATTTCTCTTCTTCACTCCGGGTCCTCGATGCCTCCCGCGCGACGTGCTGTTCAGCAGGATGATGAGGGTGGATGCCTCTTCTCGACGCCCGTTCTGAGGACGAAGCTGCCATGGATGTAAACTGCCACAGGGTAATATCGGACTCGTCGCCACTGTTAAGTCTGTGTGTTCCAGTTATATTTAAGGTCAATTACTGACACAGACTACAAGAATAACTTTTCAATAGGTCTTTACTATTCGGAGGTTAGGGCTGTACTACCCAGCACTTATATACCGGTGTGGTCACCACCGGTATTACCGTATACAGCAGCCAGAGAAAGTAGTACATCTCTTAAGGTGGAACAAGTTACATACACCACAATAAGGATCCTGTTGATGATGTGATTTATGATCCTGACATGACACTCAACCGTGGAGGCCCAGAAAGGGAACAATGAAACTGTGGAGGGTCACTTCCACAGGTAGTAAATTGTTCCTAAAGGTTTTGTAAGATTTTTTAAAAAGTCTGTCTTCTCCTTTCTGTCTTTTTTCTCTCTCTCTCTTAATCTACTCTCTTTCCCTTTCTATGTCTAATTTGACTCTAATTCACCCTGCTTCCTTCTCGCTGCTCGCTCTGTTTCTTTCTCTGTCCTTAAATCTCATTGGTTAAGGAGGTAGACGACTGGACCTGACATTCGCGAGGCCCCAGATGTCCCCTTGACGTCGCCATGCTGTTATCAATTGGCATTTCCTGCGATTTGTGGTGCAAAAAAAACAGTCTGCGTGGCGAGATAAAACATCCAATTCATGGCGCTCGCTGCGAGGTACACCTCTTCAGCAATTTCTGGGCCATTAGGTTGAGTTTCAGATCATGGGGAGCACAGGCTTACCTATAGTAGCTGCCCTTTGCAGTGACGAAGAGAAAGGAGTAATGGAAACAAACAGTGATGGGTTTGTACAGTCAAGTGGTTTGGCTTTGTCTGTAAGGATAAGGCTATGGAATCTGTAGCGAATGTATACAGGATTGCCACACTGTGATTGGAATCTCCATGCAAAATCTGCTGAGTAGCTTGAAATTGTGGTGGTGGAATGATTGGGGCATGTATATTTTTATGTAAATTAACAAGGTGATAATTCATTAGCTGAGTGAGATGAAGTTTAGTAGTTGTAGCTCAGGTTTGTATTGCAGTATATTATCAATCTGGCAAAAGTAGTGAAATATAAAATAGAATATTTAATTGCTACTTCTCATAAATGTTATAGTAAAGTACAGCAAATGTTTCAGAACAGAATTTGCTGTTAAACCATTGGCCTCCATTTGACTTTGAGAAGCACAGGAGTTTAGTGATGGATGTAAGCTTCTCCAAATGAGCTGAAGCATAATAAGCTTAAAGGTTGAATTTTCTATCAATTATAGTTTGAAACTATATAAATAGTACATTTGCAGATTGAGATGAATATGTCTACCTTGTGGAGTCATGTTGAGATCTTTTCTTCTGGTGGGCGATGGGAATGGTTTGAAGAAGGAATGTTGTCCTTATTGAAATAAGCTAAATGAACCATTTGGTATTGAGTAATAACAGACCAGAAAACTCCAGGTTTGATCCCTGATCTGCATTGAATTAACTGATCTGAGCTAGGGTAGTGGTAGGAGCTCTACAATTTTCCTTGGTGCCCTTATGCTAGTGAAGTGGGGAAATTCTGTCAGGACACTCCATCCTGATGGGTACCGAGTGACCCCAAACTGGAAAGTGGATGTTGTGTTACTGCAGGATTGGCCTTAACGGTGATACCCTCCCCAATCAAGTAGCCTGCTGGCTGGCACTTGCTGTTTTTGTTCAGCTAGCAGAATGAGTTACCAGAGGGCTTGCGGCACATGTGGATTTGCTTTCCACTGTGACTCAGTGCCTTCAAGAGGAGATGAGGTGAGAAATTGTGGGAAGTATGGTGTGAGATCTTCAGGAAACATATTGTACAACACTGACTAAATGACACGGCAAAAGAATGAGTGCCAATATATTGACATGAAATACAATGAGGGCCTTTCCACCTACAGAAAATCACTGTGGGGACCTGCCGCTTTTAAGATAAAAGCATTACTGGGTTGGCGTGATGCAGATGCAATACACTTAACTAGGAGATCTGACTATAACATAAAGTAAAAGAGTATCTCTGTCTTCTGCCTTGTTTTTTAATAAGTTTTTCTATGAATTTCTACCTGAAAAAGCACTTTTACTGTACAATATGCTGGCAGCAAGGGAACATTAGATTTTGTAATTGAGTCAGTTTTCAAGAAATTAACAATAATGTGCAAATCTTGAATTTGAGTACATCGTTGGACTCCCTTGGACTTTTAATCTATTCTCTTTCAGGAGCTTTCCGGTATTTTATTTCCACTTTTCCGAATGCGCGGTCTTTGTATTTCTTTTGCGATTTAATTTGTTACTGGGCTGCTTAATTCCACTTTCACGCTGTGGTATTTCGAGTGATGACAGATTTTGTCTCGTTACTATTATGTCCTTGATGCGTAATGATGTTGACGAAAAAGTGTAACCGACACTTAATCTTTTGGTTTCCCGGATTTGCCATGGTCATAAAACATTCTATTTGGATTTATGCCCCTTGGTGACTTTTCTTTGCAGTTGTAACTGTCGCTCGTTTTTGGCCAATGACATAAATCTACGTGAGATTATTGAAATTGTTCCAAGGTTAATCTTATTCAACTGACAGATTTATTTTTTAATTGGCAGGAATTGGTTGTGGCATTCAGTCATCTTGTCATTCAGTATGAAAGTAATTTCTGCACCGTGGCATTGCAGTTCATGGAAGAAGAGAAGAACTACCCACTTCCCTCCCCTGCGAGTGTGACAGGTATACCTATTCAACGTGCACTTCTCTGATTTTAAAATTAAAGTCGAAGTAATACCGAAATGTTGTTTTTAAGCATATGGTAAATGAAGTCCTGTACCTTGTTCATATTAAATGAGTACAGCTTGCCAAGAAAGTTTGATTATATTGAGAACTCTCTTAATTTAACTTTGAGATGTAGGGGTTGTTGGCAAGGCTGGTATTTATTGCTCACCCCTTGTACAATTGAATGGCTTGCTTGGCCACATCAGAGGGCAATTAAGAGTCAACCACGCGACTGTGGGACTGGACCGGGTAAAGCCAGACCGGATAAGGATGGCAGGTTTCCTTTCCTAAAGCACATTAGATAACCAGTTGGGTTTTTACAACAATCCAACAACTTCATGGCCTTCTGACTGGTACCAGCCTAGATTACACGCTCAAGTCCTTGAGTGGGACAAACCTATAACCACAATGATTGGCATTGAAAGAATTTCTCTTCACATTTCTGAATGTTTCCCTTTATTGAGCCAATCTTCTTAGAAATTACATTAGCAACTTATTGCAAAAGAAATTCTTCTTCATTAGTTATATACAAATGAAGAAGAAGTTATATACAAATGAAGAAGGCCATTCAACCTATCTTAACTCATCCATCCAGGACAACTGTACAGTCTCCCATCACAATACCTAACGTCAATGAAAAATATGGATCTGGAACACCAGACTAACCTATGGAAGTAGAACAAAGGGCCACAGATTCAAGCTAATAAAAGGCTAATTTACAACTGATGTCAGAAAGCTCTAAACACAGTGATAAGCACATGCACTGACTTTTGGGTAATGTGAAATGGGCATAAATCCTGGAATCATTTACGAAACAGTTGACTATTGTGATGTGCTTATCTACGCATCTGTGACCTCCAGACTTGATCACTCCAATTCTTTCTTTGATGATTGCCTGAGTGCCACTCTTCATAAGTTTCAACTTTTGCAAACTCCACTACCCATATCCGGTTCAACACACAGCCCCACTTCTGAACGGTACTGATTGACTTCTTATTTCCCAAAATGCCAGTTTCGAAATCTTTCTCTTATTTTCCGTGTTGCTCCTGTACCTTTCAGACCTAGGTTCCTATGCATGCTCCAACCGTTCTTCTGGCTCTACTCTTTCTGCTCCCATTTTGGCCGCAGAGCCATCGGTTGTTTCAGCAACCCCACGCCCACCACTCTGGAATGCTCTCCCTAAACCTCTCTGCCGCCTTATCTTCCTCCCCACTTCAAAAGTCTTCTCAAAACTGACATCTTTGATTATGCCTTCAGTTGCGACCCCTTACCCTGTTATTTTTGCCTCTAGAAGGCACTGAGAGTTTTATTTTGCTCCATAATTGAGTTATTTTGTATGTTTAGTGCGGAAAACCATGCAGCAAAAGCTGTAGTGTTTCTGATGGTTTTTCTCTCTTTTAACTCTGAGGACCATTTTCTGGCCTAGAGGGAAAGCATTCCGCCTGCTCCCAGATCTCTGGTAGAGGAACCTGCGGAGACTTATTTCCTCTTTGCACTTCCTCTTTATATGGTAGCACCTAACATCCACATGACCTATTTGAATGGTATGTGGGTGACATGCAACCAACCGTTCTGCACACACTCCAATGTACCAACAAAATGGAATGCCAAAAATAAATTACAATAATGTTCCATGTAATAAAGTTCAGAAAATTTCCAGGTTAATTATTTTTTCATTTAAATAGTAACATTTCAAAGTCAGCAAAATTGACTTTCATAATTGTCTGTCTTTTGAGACTAATCTTTGTAGCAGACTTTAGATATTAATATGCCTGCAATAAAATTGCTCAATCTTTCCCCAAACTAACAGCACGGTGATGAATTTAATTTCTAGGTTTAGGAATGCAAGCTGTTATAATAGGGAATAAAAAAGGTGTTCAGTAAATTGAACTATGAGTCAATACAGATTCTACTTCAATCTGAATTGTTGTTCAGTGGTATAGTTCTCTTGAATTCTTGAAAGGTTTGTACAAGAGCCTAGTGATCTGTACTTTACAGATACATTCCTGGGGGTTGGGGTCAGGTGTGGGTGGCTGGGTTGTTCAGTAAATTACATTAACATTTTCATTTGCAACTAGTATATGTTTTAAGTTGAATACTTCTCTTTATTGAATTTGTTGGTGTCACGCTTCACATTCCTTGCAGATTAAATTATTGAACCAGACAACTTAGAGACCTTAATACAAAAGCATAATACTGCGGATACTGGAAATCTGAAATAAAAACAGAAAATGCTGGAAATACTCGGCAGGTCAGGCAGCATCTGTGGGGAAAGAAACGGAGTTAACGTTTCGTCAGAACTGGAAAAAGTTAGGGATGTAACAGATTTTAAGCACGGGCAGGGAAAGGGGAGAGAGGAGGAAAAAATAAAAGGGCAGGTCTGTGATAGGGCGGAAGGCAGGAGAGATTAAATGACAAAAGGCATGATTGTACAATGCAAAAGGAGATGGTAATGGGACAAGTAAAGAAGCAAAATATGGGTCTAGAAGAATCCTCAACAGCTGCCACCTGAAAAAATAGAGGCAGAGGTTATGGCCTGAAATTGTTGAACTCGATGTTGAGTCTAGAAGACTGTAAAGTGCCTAATCGAAAAATGAGGTGCTGTTCCTCAGGCTCACTTTGAGCTTCGTTGGAGAAGTGTAAGAGGCCAAGGTCAGAGTGGGAGCCGAGTGGACAATTAAAGTGACAGGCGACCGGAAGCTTGGGGTCATGCTTGCAGACTGAACGGAGGTGTTCCGCAAAGCAGTCACCCAATCTGCGTTTGCTCTCCCCGGTGTAGAGGAGACTGCATCATGAGTAGCGAATGCAGTATACTAAATTGCAAGAAGTACAAGTAAATCACTGTTTCACCTGGAAGGAGTGTTTGGAGGCCCTGGACAGTGGGAAGGGAGAAGGTAAAAGGGCAGGTGTTGCATCTCCTGCGCTTGTGCGGGAAGGTGCCATGGGAAGGGGATGGGGTATTGGGGGTGATTGAGACGTGGACCAGGGTGTCGTGGAGGGAGTGGACCCTTTAGAATGCTGAAAAGGGAGGGGAAGATTTGTTTGGTGGTGGGATCACACTGGAGATGGCAGAGGATGATCTGTTGAATGTGGAGGCTGGTGGGGTGAAAGGTGAGGACAAGGGGAAACCTATCGTGGTTCTAGGAAGGAGGGGTAGAGGTGAGAACAGAAGTGTGGAGAATGGAACAGACACGGTCAAGGCTATTTCAATCATGGTAGAGGGGAATCCTTGGTTGAGGAAAAAGGAAGACATATCAGAAGCACTGGTATGGAAGGTGGCATCGTCAGAACAGATGCGACGGAGACGGAGAAACTGGGAGAATGGAATAGAGTCCTTACAGGAAGTGGGGTGGGAGGAAGTGTAGTCCAGGTAGCTGTGGGAGTCAGTGGGCTTATAGTGGATGTTTGTCGATGGCCTGTCCCCAGAAATGGAGAGACAGAAGTCAAGGAAGGGAGAGGCGGAGATGGACCACGTGAGGGTGAGGGAAAGGTGGAAATTGGAAGCAAAGTGAATGAAATTTTCCAGTTCGGGACAAGAGCAGGAAACGGCACCGATAGTCTTCAGTGTACCGGAAATAGGTGAGGGAAGGAACCTGAGTCGGACTGGAACATGGAATGTTCCACATATCCCACGAAAAGGCAGGCATAGCTAGGACCCATGCAGGTTCCCATAGCAACATTTTTTATTTGGAGGAAGTGAGTGGAGTTAAAAGAGAAGTTGTTCAATGTGAGAACAAGTTCAGCCAGGTGGAGGAGGGTGGTGGTGGATCGGGACTGGTTGGGCCTCTTGAAGGAAGAACCGAAGCGCCCTCAGGCCATCCTGGTGGGGGATGACGACGTAGAATGATTGGACGTCCATAGTGAAAAGGAGACGGTTGGGGCCGTGATACTGGAAACTGTTAAAGTGGCGGAGGGCGGCAGAAGAGTCGCAGATGTAGGTGTGAAGAGATTGGACAAGGGGAGAAAAAATAATCGAGATAGGAAGAAATCAGTTCTATGGTGCATGGGCAGGCTGAAACTTTGGGTCCATCAGAGTAGTCCTGTGGATTTTGGGAAGGAGGTAGAAGCGAGCTGTGCGGTTTTGGGGGACTTAGGTTGGTGGCTGTGGAGTGAAGATCTCCAGAGGAGATGAGGTTAGTGACAGTCTTGGAAACGATGGCTTGATGTTCGGTAGTGGGGTCATGGTCCAGGCAGAGTTAGGAAGAGGTGTCAGAGAGTTGGCGTTCAGCCTCCGCAAGGTAGAGGTCGGTTCGCCAAACAACAACAGCGCCACCATTGTCAGCGGGTTTAATGACAATGTTGCGGTTAGAGACCTTAATCACGCCATTGTACCAAATACAATTTTTACCACAAATTTAAGTGTTCTATAAGAAAGCATTCTGAGCTTCGGAGTACCCTAACTTGGAACAGCTGCTGCCTTGTTTAACTTGGGTGTTTTTGTTTTAAAAAAGATGCATTGACCAATGTTATTTTCTAATAATCAGCTGGGAGTTGACCCCTTTAGTGATTACATTACACTTATTAATGTGTCCGTGCATGTCACCATGCATTAATGACATGGAGCGTATTTGTATTCTGGTGTCCAGTGTGACATCTATCACTTGCTGGGAAAACTAAAATGGCAGGATATAGATCCCTTTCTTCCCCCCCCCACCCCCCCCAAAAAAATAAAATTACAAATCTGTAATCTTAACTTTGGGGTTTAGATAGTTTTTTTTTCTATTTACTTATTTTCTTAAACAATTTTCTTCTCTCCCCTTTGCTCCTGAAGGCATTGACTCTTTGGGTTATGGTTCCATAGGCACAGAATTGCCCTCCTGGAACCACCCTCAAGTGCCTCGCGGTGTCAGCAGGCTATTGGACCGTGGGGATGTTGCAATTTGGCTTCTCTTCCAGCGCTCACACCAGCAAGGTAGTTTCTGTGGGCAGGCCTGCGCTTTTTATGATCTTAAATTTTTTAATCTCGTGTATGGATTGAATGGGTTGATGTGCCACAGGTTTAGCAATTACCCTTTTCTCAAGCTAAACATTGAAATGCTCGCTCCAATCGACAGAAAAACAGCACGCCAGCATATTACATATTTCAGGCTAAAGTACAAATTATATTTATATAAAATGTAAATTTATGCAGAAACAACAAAATAAATCCGAATAAGAGCAACACAGTAAGTTTGAAATCAAAATAGCACAGCATTTCAGAATTAATTTTTCTAGAGTCCTTTAACCAAAACATCAATAAAAGTAGCAAGGTGCTTTGGCCCCATGAAGTTCCCAACTCTCTGCTGTGATGTGGAACTCTGGTTCGGCTAAGTAAATTAAAAATATGGTCTAAACCCTGCTGTATTTATTCCCAGCCTGAGCTCTGTGTATAGAGAAATGGCAATCAAGACCAATCAGAGACACTTTGGTGCAAAATGCTCACGTTCCACATTGATTGAGTGCTGAAATAGTTACCCTGGAATTGCTAATGCTGACCCAGCCCGCATCTGATCAGCTTTTGTAAAACAAAGCTTATTTTTGTTGGCCCAGCCATTGGAGATAATGACTACTTGCATTTTCTGCCAGCTGCCTGATTGGAATCTACAAATAACATTGTTCTTCAGAGAATCCATGATACAAGGTAGCTATAGATTAAAAACTCCTGGGGCATCCGAAGTTTCACAGCCAGGAGAGAATTTCTGTTGCAATTTAGCATCTAGTGATTTCAGACAATCATTATTTGCTTTCCACCTATCCAAAAAGAAAAAAGAAATCCCTTCCAGAAAGCTGAAAACAATTTCAACCATACTTGAGCTGGCCAAAATTTGATATGAAAAAGATACAACCTAAAAATACCATTGTAATATGACGCAAGATATTACTCGCATTCTGTCATGGGGGCATTGCAATTTAGCTCGGTCCTTGCTGAACATTCAACTCCAGGAGCAGTCCATTGGTAACCATCAGGAACAAAAACCCTGGCTAAATTTGCCTTGCCTAAACCGTGGAAATTGAAGCCAATTGTAGTGCCCAGATAATATCAGATAGCTTAGATTAGACCAGGAATGAAATGGAGGCAAGTTGAAAAAATGTTGAGCTTCATTTTTATGCTTCATGACATTTGAATGACCTGGAAGTCTTCGCTTTTAATCAGTGGTGATAATCTAGTGACTCTAGGTTTTCTCCTCCAAATAACCTAGCAAAAACTGAATACATAGTAGTGCGACTACATACTGCTAAAATAAAACTCAATGGCCTGGAATTTGCAGTTGGGATGATGGTGAACTGGTGGCGTTCGCTGTCATTCCGACTTTGAAACTGAGCGCAACTTTGGGATGTTGTCCAGGCGCATGCGGAAATCCCGAAGTTGCGGTCAGTTATTGACGGCTCCGGCACAGGTTGCGCTGAACCCCCCCCCCCCCCCCCCCCGGCAGAGCTGGCAATCTGTGTGATCAGCCAAATCATTGAAACTGAGGAAAACTTCGGCTGTTCCACAGTAAATACGCTGTCAAATTCCCCACTAAGCTTCGCTGTTGACCGCAGATTCCAGGCCAATAATTTTCTTTAGCTTCTTCCTCAATGAGCATAAAAACATTTATTCAGCTCATCAAAGCTCATCCCTCCAGTACCTTAACTATCCCATTGTAGCATTAGGCTGCATTTTGAAAATTTCATTTTTTTTGTCAAGCACTTATCCTTCTTTGGGTAAATGAGTTCTTCCAAATATCTGTTTTACATAAAAAATTTATAGCGCAGAAACCGGCCATTCAGCCCAACTGGTCCATGCCGGTGTTTATGCTCCACGTGAACCTCCTCCCACCCTACTTCATCTAATCCTATCAGCATATCCTTCTATTCCTTTCTCTCTCGTGCTTATCTAGCTTCCCCTTAAATGCATCTATGTTACTCGCCTCACCTACTCCCTGTGGTAGCAAGATTCACATTCTCACCACTCTCTGGGTAAAGAAGTTCCACCTGAATTCCTTATTGGATTTATTAGTGATCTTATATTTGTGTCCTTTTTAAATTGCCCTCTGGCCCTACTTTGATTGGAAAAGCCCCCATCTGCATTGTTGACTTTCAGCTATGGAGTTAGCGCAAGAAGCTAGCTGCTTCCATTGTTACTCAACACACTAATCATCTATCACTCAACATGATTATTGCAAAGCCACCACTTGTGTATTGGAAAATGAGCCGCACAAAATTCTGCAATAAAACTTGAATATTATATTTCTTACAAAAGATAAATTCCTGAACTTTCTAACCCTCTAACTGCAACTCACTTGGGTTGTATAGTTTTTCCATGCCCCCCCTTAGATGTAAAATAGCATATCTATTTACTGTGTGCCAAGATGTCTGTTCAGAGATCTTATAAGTCCATCTTGGGTCAGATCTAAAACCAAAAAGCTTTATGGGGGCTTTAGCTGACAATGACCATGAAAAAGCCGCAGTAGAATGACCATGGAGGGTGAAGATTAGGGAAGGGCAGTGTTCTAATAGCCTGTCGGATAACTCCAGTCTTGGGAACTCGTTTCATAGTTTTAGTGTGACTGCACAGGGCAGACTTATAGCTGCAGGAATGGAGGATGACGGGCCATCTGAATTTTAATCCAGAACAGCCTTTTTTAAAAACCTCTGTAGAGGTAATGTTGCATCATATTGGCTCTTCCAAATTCATAACCGTGCTTCCTTACTAACTATAATATCAGGTTTTTGCAAGCGATGCTACTCCGCTTCATCATCTTCATAAGCCACTACAGGATTTAATTGTACAATGGTTTTAACCTTTATACTACCAGATGCCACTATTCTCATCAAGCTAACCAGTTTGTCAGCTAAATAAAGTGCTAACAGACCTGCAAAAGATTTTTTTAATAAGTCAAAGACAGCTTGATAGCCAAAAACCGTGTTAACTACTTTCCACTAATTTTACCTTAATATTTGTGTATATTTATAGTTTAACAATATCCTGCACGATCTAATGATGGATGTTTCCTTTGTTTCCCATTATTAAGTGCAGTAGTCTAGTTGCCATTTCAGAATTGGCTCAGTCTTCAAAAACATTTTTGCCTATTTAAGCTGTTGCTTTTCTCCGCCTGCACCAGACACTGCTCCTTGGCTGAAAGGACAGACATGCCCTATACTCTCAGACCTCTGAAAGTGCAGTCCCTCAGGGAGCCACTAGCTGATGAATAAAAGTGACGCTCCTCGTTTCTTTTAGCTTTCGCTTTTCTGTCCACCGCGCCTCCCCTCGAACATGTGAAGAAGCTCTTCAGTTTAGATTTTCCTTCTAAAATAAACAGATTTGATAACTACTTTTAACTCTCATCTCTTTATCGTGCTAATGTGTCTTCATTATTGAAATTTCAGAAGCTGGAAACTTCACACCAGTTCGTGATGGTCCAGCAACCCCAAGGCTTCGTTCCGTGAGTTCCTATGGGAATATCCGTGCAGCCACTTCGGTGCGGAACTTGAATAAGTCTCTTCAAAATCTTAATTTAAATGAAGAAAGTGAGTATGCCTGGAGTCGGTGCTAAATGGGTGTTCGTGTTCATATCACTATTAAATGGCTAGCACAGTGCGTATATATACGTTCTGCCTTCACCACACGAACTGCAGCGGTTCAAGAAGGCAGCTCACCACCACCTTCTCGAGGGCAATTAGGGACACCCACATCTCGGGAACGAATTTTTAAAAAAAATACATAATTAGTTTGTTGTGCAGTTTGCCACTGCATGTTGTGCTGACTTTCACTTAAAAGCTCACCAGGTACAGTACTGGAGAATTCTGGAGTACACTGAATCTGTCCCCCCCGCAGACACAACAGTCACCATATTTGGCTTATCAATAACGTGTGAAAGAGAATAGGAGAAAGGATCAATGCCCAATTGTCGTAATTTTCATGACTCATTATCTCTTCTCCCAAATGGTTTCAGCAAACTAAACTGGCCAGTGCAGATCTAATTGGCAGCCCGCATAGCGTTCATTAAATCATAGAATGGTTCTGTATTTGATTTGAAACTTTGTTAGCAACGCCATTTGAACCATGGGGCATCACGCTCATTGAAGAGGTTCAGTCCCATAATGGGTTCAATTGAAACTGGCAGATGAATCATTTTATGCAGGTTTATTCTGTGCACCACTGTAATATCTATGCACTTTATTTTTACACTAAGATCCAATTCCATTTAAATTGTTTAGACAGGATTTTCAGCATAATTCAAAGTCAAGTCCCTTACCCTTTTCTTTATGCTGTAAAAGTTGTTTTGAAATCCATTTGCTTTTTTGCTAATGGGAATTTTTATGAATGTATTTGAAGTGTAGTCTTAGATATTCGGTCATTGTTTGGAGAATTGACTCTAAGCTTGATCTGCACTCACTCTAGATCTATAATTATGATATTCACAGCCAGCCCCTCGACCATGCCATCTCACGTGGCCTGTCTACTTCCATCGTGTCAATCGCAGATAAGGCCGTCTCTGATCACTTCCTTCTATCCCTCTCCACTCGCATCCCCTTCCCCCTGTCAGACCCATTTCCTTCTGTGTCTGCCCTTGTAAAAGAAACTCTCCCCCAAGTCACTTACAACGGCACTTTCAAATTCCCAACTGTCTAGCCGATGGCCCTCCATTCGCCACAACATTTCTGCAACTACCGATCGGCTCAATCACACCCTCACCTCCACCTTTGATGCCCTAGTCCCCATTACTCTCTCGCTCACTCTCACACACTCACTCACACTCACGTCGTTGCCCCTAGTACGGCCCTCATCTCCGCTCCCTTAAGTCCAGACTTCAACGGATATGGCGGGCAACTGGTTTAGCCATTCACCACCAGATCTGGCTGGACCACATAAAGCACTATTGGGTCCAGCTCCCGTCTCCCAAAACTGCTCACTATTCCAGGATCATCTTGGAATTCAAAGATAACCCCCCCGGCTTCTTTTCTCTACTGCAAACTGCCTTAAACCCCTCTTCCCTGTCCGCTCCATCCTCACCTCCAACAGCAAGTGCGAGGGGCTCATGGACTTCTTAGTCACGAAGATTGAGACCATCTGTTCAGCTGCTGCTTCACTTCCTTCCCCTAGCCCACCAAGCCAAACTTTCTCTAAGGTTCCCCCCTGCCCTAACCCTGAACTGCATCTTTTTCTAGTTTCTCCCCTCATGCCCTCTCCAAGCTCATCTTGTCCAGGAGACCCATCGACTGGTCCCTCGACCCTATTCCCACCAAACTGCTGACCACCCAACTTCCCTTTCTGACTCCCAAGTTAGCTGATATTGATGGTTCTCTCTCCTCGGGTACTGTCCCCTTCCCCTTCAAACCTGCCATCAGCACCCCCGTCCTCAAAAAAACAAAAACAAAACACCCTTCTCCTCTCTGCCTTTGCAAACAACTGTCCCATTTCCAACCTCGCTTTCCTCTCAAGTCCTTGAACATGTTGGAGCCTCCCAAATCCATGCCCATCTTTCCCGGAACTCCTGCCACAGCACCGAAACGGTTCTTATCAAAGTCACAAATGAATCTTATGTGACTGTGGTAAACTATCCTTCCTCATCCTTCTCAACCTATCTGCAGCCTTTGAAATGGTTGACCAAACCATCCTCTGCCAATACCTCGCCTCCGTTGTCCAGCTGGGTGGGACTGCCCTCGCCTGGTTCCATTCCTATCTATCCAATCGTAGCCAGAGAATCACCTGGAATGGCTTCTGTTCCTGCTCCCACACCATTACCTCTGGAATCGCCCATCCTTGGCCCCCTCCTATTTCTCATCTACCTGCTGCCCCTCGGCAATATCATCCGAAAACACATCAGGTTCCATATGTATGCGGACGACATCCAGCTCTACCTTACCATCTCTCTTGACCCCTTCTCTGCTTCTGATTTGTCATGCTACTTGTCCGATGAGCAGAAATTTCCTCCAATTAAATATTGGGATGACCAAAGCCATTATCTTCAGTTCCCGCCTCAAACTCAGTTTCCTGGTCACTGTCTGAGGCTGAACCAGACTGTGCACACCTTAGTATCCTATTTGACCCTGAGCTTTCTGAGCCCATATCCTGTCCGTCACCAAGACCACCTACTTCCACTTCCATAACATCGCCCGTCTGATGTATCAGCTGCTGCAACCCTCATCCATGCCTTTGTTTCCTCTAGACTCGACTGTTCCAATGCTCTCTTGGCCGGCCTCCCACCTTGCACCCTCCGTAAACCTGAGCTCATCCAAAACTCTGCTGCCCGTGTCCTAATGTGCACCAAGTCCAGTTCACCCCTGTGCTCGCTGACCTAGATTGGCTCCTGGTCCGGCAACGCCTCGATTTTTATAATTGGCGTCCTTGTTTTCAAACCCCTCCATGGCCTCAACCCTCCCTATCTCTGTAACCTACAACCATCCGAGATCTGTGCGCTGTTCCAATTCTGACCTCTTATGCATACCCAATTTTCTTTGCTCCATCATTGCCTTCAGCAGCCTAGGCCCTAAGCTTTGGAATTCCCTCCCTAAACTTCTCTACCTCTCTCTCCTCCATTAAGACGCTCCTTAATACCGACCTCTTCGCATCTTTTTGGCTCCGCGTCAAATTTTGTTTGATAATCACTCCTGTGAAGTGCCTTGGGACATTTTACTATTTTAAAGGTGCTATATAAATGCAAGTTGTTGTTGAAATATGGCTTAAAAATTTACATACCCTTTGTCATACATGACAATATTCATGTTTCTACAATATACCAGCAGCATCTAGTGGCATAATATTGATCTTGACCTTGCTCTTTCCAACTTGGAAATCAAATTGCTTAAGATAAATTTCTGCCTAGAATAATAAAAAAGAGAAGAATCTTGATTTTTGCAGCAGGATTTTAACTTGGATATGTTGGATTTAACTTTGAACCTGTCCTAAGATGGTTTTTAATAAACAATTTGGATTTTTTTCACACTGTTGGTAACAGTAATAAACAGTGGATTGTCAAAATAAAATATCAAATAAAATGCTAAATCAAAACATCTCTGTCATGTACATGTTGCTTCAGAAAAGCTTCTTCGTAATAGTGGAGGCCGAATTAAAAGATTTCCGGTGTGGACAGATGAATGCAGGCAATTTGGGCTGTCGAAGGTGGGCTATTGATGACCCATTCTCAGGAATGTTACATGCTTGGAATATCAGGAAGAGTCCTGACCAGAAGTTGATTGATTATTGCACAGCAGTGGTACCTTGCTATATACAACTAGAGTTCAACGTCCTGTTGTCGAGCCTAGAATTTCATCGCTGCTTTTTAATCTCTGCCACTGATCTTATATTTAATAACACGCTGCGACTTAATTGTAGCTAATTTGCTGAAAGACAATCACTCGATTCTTGAGAAACAGAATTATTTGCAGAGGGAAAAGAAAAAAATAACGTGTCAGTTAAGTTAATGGCATGCTTGCAAGGAACCACCAATTCAAGTTTACAATTTTCCTCTTGCAACATCTTGAAAAGCTATACATTACCCGTCTGTACTTAAATACATGTGTGGTTTTTCATTCTTTGTTCAAAAAAATAATCAAACAAATTGGTTGAAATTATATCTACCCTCCTATGGGCAGATATCAATTTTGAAACCATATCATAGTAACTACAGATCTGGGATGAATGCATATCAAATCTTTCACATCAGTTATCCAAACATTAACGAACCAGTAGCCAGCATAATGTTTTACTGATGTTTAAGTAAGCGATTAAGACTTCAACGTGTAGCCATAAAAATTCCCCATTAGCAAGCAAGTAGATTTAAAAATGCCTGCAACATAGGAAAAAGGGCAAGGAACTTGACCGTAAATTACTCTCAATCCTAAATCTGATTTGATCTTGAAAGTTTATACTACATCAATTATTTTCTCGCAAGGAAAAAAAATGTGCTCAGACACAAGACATAAAATAATTCAGCTGTCCGCTTCAATTGAACCTATTACAGTGCCGTGAGATTGAACCCGTTCAATGAACATGGTGGACTTGAAGTAGGGTATTTAATGTGCAACAGTACTATGTAGTAGCTGACGTTTTAAGTGTTGATTATAAGCTAGTGCTTGATCAATGCAAATGTAACACCCAGCTATAAAAAATAACAGTTTAGTAATGCTATAATTTTTACTAATGGTATCTGGTGTAGAATTTACACCACTGCAATAAGTAATCTCAGTCAAGTTGTAAATCTAAAACCAGCTCATGCATATTCTGCCATATTATGTAGTGTGTTCATTTCTAATGGAGGTTAGGAAAGATTTTTGGATGTGGTGTTATCACATTTAGTAAAACTCCAGAGAAAGCTGACATTTTCAACCTGGACCATATGCGGCTCTCATTTCAATTTCTCCAAGGTATCATCCAGCAGTGATTGACATCTGTTGTCATTAGATAATTGTAAAGTGGCATCACTTCATTTTAAAGGCAAATAGTACTCAAGGGAGATGTGCCTTTTAAAACTAAAATACTTTCTTCTGTTTCCTCATATGTTTAAATTTAAACAATCTTCCACCCAGAGCTACAGCCCTGTGAATATCATTTTGTTAGGTGGTGGAGGCACAGATAACCAGTATCTTAGGAATGGTCCGCATTGGAATAGGTTTTTCTCTTGGTTCCTTTGAGAAAATAACTTGTTGCTTTGCCCTTCTTCCAACAAGTCCGGCTAAGTTTGAGGGCTGACTAACTGCATAACCACTGGCAAGAGATCGATAGCACTATATCATGAGCTAGTCCTGGACTTATGCCATTGACAATTCCCAAATTAGAGTGATTTAAACATGGGCAAATGTAAAGGATGTTTAGTCATTATTTGACCATTCTACTGTCAAATTTTAGAAACATGGCCTCGATGGACAGTTCAGGGATGCAGTGCTTTGGTTTTCCAAAGTGCAATGCCAGAGACATTGGTCAGATACTTCCCTACCAGGAGAGAGGATCACTATGCTGCTCACTCTTTTGTGTCTCCGAATGAAAAGTTACAAAGTAAAGCTACTTCCACATGCCTTCTGACAGCTGGGGACAGACTGATATTCGCAGAGGTTTGGGAGCAGGTCGCCTGCCCCAATCTCTTGGCAGCTGATGGAGCTGAAGAAAAGTTATGAAATAACGTTTTCGCTATCCAGGTTTTTAAATGACCACTTGGGCAGGGTCCTGCCACATATGGGGCAATGCCTTAGTGTGAGTTGCTGCCTTCAGGAGTAAAGGGCTAGGGAAGAAAATGAAGGAAGAGGAAAATTATGTCCTAAGCAACTGAAGGGAACATAATAGTGTAATTAAATGAAGAGAGACAAAGCCTATAATGTTCCTGTTGTCACTAGATTTCAAATTGTATTCACAGCTTCTGAAGAATTTAATCTCTAGTTTCTCGCGTAAATATAAGGATCATATTTTTCTCTGAAATTAAGATAGCTATTAACATATTTTTAACTGCAACAAGTAAAAGTGAATTATAAAATAACTTACAATACTGTACGGAGAAGGGGATATAATTATGGTTGTCAAACTAGGAAATTGTGTATTTAAGTATCATGTTACAAAAGGTGTTTAGTTCTTCATTTTGATTTTCTTGTTCTCTTTCAGCTGGTGGTTCAAACCCCTTCTCCCCTGGCTATCTAAGCACCAGTAGTAGTGCCAGCAGTACCCTGGGAAGCCCTGACAACGATGAGTACATCCTTTCTTTTGAAACGATAGATAAAATGAGGAGAGTCAGTTCCTACAGCTCCTTGAACTCATTAATCGGTAAGGCTTCAGGATTTCACTTTCTCACAGGAAGTGCTCTTTAGTATTCTGTAAGAGTCCAAATGCATTCTGAATTCCCGTCTTTTTTTTCTCCAAGTGAGAAATTTCTTCCCAGGATTAAATTCAGGGGGCGGTTTGTCAAATTCAAATAACACTCTGACTCTTCACTGAAGTACTTGCCTGTGCAGACCCCAGATAGTAATGAATTTGGTACGCCAATTGAGCAAGTCAAGTTTTATCCATGAATTAATTCACTCCCTACTGTTTTCCATGGTATTTAATGTTTCTAAGAGTAAGCTATTGCAGTAGTTAGCACACTTTTTATTTGCTTGCTTTTTTTCTTGCTGCTTTGCACCCCAGTGATCTTGCACCCTTTCATCCTGTAGCCTGCATCGATATTCAACTATCAACTACCAATAGCATGACATCTATCAGAATGTATTAATAGCCTACTTGTAAGTAGGAGGATGCTTTGCCTGACTTCAGTATAGTTATGGTGATCAAGTTATACTATTGCGCCTGTCAAATACTTGATACTTAACATACTCAAATTGTTGTTCTATAGGCCACTGTGCTAAAAAAAAAAAAAAAAAAAAGTAGGTATTGTATTTAAAATGTGACTGAACAGTCTGTGCTGAGCAATGTTCCCTCTAATATTTTGGACCGCGCTGCCCCTTTAACGGGTTACGCAGCCCATTCAAAATTCCGCGCATGTGTGGTTTTTTTCCATTTTTAAAAGCCGGTGAGCCAGCTGTGCTGATGCCCCCCGAGCACTGCTCGGCCATGCAGCTTAAAGCGGACATTGGCGCTGAGTTAGTTGATCACAGCCATGGTGACGGCGTGCTTAACTACAATTGATAGCTGTGACCCTGAATGAGATGGGGAAAAATGGCCAGCACTTATGTGGACTTTAATGAGGAGGACGGGCTCAAATTTGGCTGTAACAAGAACTTGCATTTATATAACGCCTTTAATGTAGCAAAATGTCCCAATGCGCTTCATTGGAGTGTAATCAGGAAAAAACCGACACTGAGCCAAAGGAGTAGATACTGGGACAGGTGACCAAGCACTTGGTGAAAGAGGTAGGTTTTACGCAGGAGGAGAGAGAGCTAGAACGGCAGAGAGGTTTGGGGAGGGAATTAGAGTGTAGTGCCTGGATGGCTACCACTTGAAGAATAGGCACTTGGCCAAGCTATTGGAATGCTTGTGAAACTGTATTCCAGCAAGGAGGCAGTGAGAGGAAGGATATAGGAGAAACTTATTGGAAGAAAGGGGTGAGGAGAAATTTACTTTTTGCAAAAAAGGATAATTCCTCATTAGAGCAATTTTAGTTAAAGCAGAATTTTTGCAGGAAAACTCAACTTGTTATTGGGGTATATCATATAGTTGCAAGTCTATGGCAGCTGCCTTTAACTCATGTTCATGGCAGGTTCAAATATATTTTCAAGCACATTTTAATCTTTCACATCTGATCAGCTAGGGAAATGTAATATTGATCAGTTTACTGCAATTATTACAAATTTAGAACCAGCTACCTAGGAAGCTATGAGCAATAGTTTATATGTGTGCACTTTCTGACTGGTGATCCTTAATTACTTATCTATTATTATTGAGTCATCCCAAACCTCAACTTGCTTCACATGGTAGGTGATGCTGTATTGTTGTGCCACTTGCCAAAGGTTTATTCAAATTTGATGCTCCATCTTCCTTTCCATCTCGTGCACCCGCTTATCCTCCCTGCTCCCATTGACGCAGCTCCAAGCCGCCACAGGATCTTTTAGCTGCTGCCCCTCCTTAGTCTCCAGAACCCACACTAACAAAAGGTGCGATTCCCGGTCGTGACCAGAATCAGCCTCAAGTTAAAGGCACTTCCTGGGACCAGCCAGGATTGTGGCTTCACTTAATGTGGAAACAGGATTACCTAAAGGAGTTCTCCATGCTAGCTCAGGGCCCCGTTAATTTAACAGCAAAGAGCACTAATACTACACTATAAATGATGTTTTCTATTTAAATAATCACTGCTGAAGAGGCCAGTTAGTTTTTAAGAGATCGAGGGGATTGGTTCTTCTCCATCCTGCTTCTGCCCATCCTTTATCCCTGTTTCCCCTGCCTCAAGTGTCGTCTTCCCCATTCCTTCCTGACGCCTTTTGCTCCTCCCATCCCCAAGCATCTCATTCATCCTGCTGCGTTCACTGTCCTCGCACCAAACATCCATGCCTTACCCTCCTCGCCCCCCCCCCCCCCCCACTCATGACTGCCAAAACCCCCATGCGATCCTCTTCCCAATACTCCTACACCCAACAAACCTGTCTCTCTTTCTCTTCCCACCCCCCTAGCCCCTGCAGGAAGGCAGATTATTATTTGAATGGCAATAGATTGGGAGAAGGGGAAGTGCAAAGAGACCTGGGTGTTCTTGTGCACCAGTCGCTGAAGGTAAGCATGCAGGTGCAGCAGGCGGTTAAGAAGGGAAATGGTATGTTGGCCTTCGTAGCAAGAGGGTTCGAGTACAGGAACAAGGATGTCTTGCTGCAGTTATACAGGGCCTTGGTGAGACCGCACCTTGAGTATTGTGTGCAGTTTTGGTCGCCTTATCTGAGGAAGGACGTTCTTGCCATGGAAGGAGTGCAGCGAAGATTCACCAGGCTGATACCTGGGATGGCAGGAATGACGTATGAGGAGAGATTGTGTCGATTGGGCTTATACTCACTGGAGTTTAGAAGATTGAGAGGGGATCTCATCGAAACCTATAAAATTCTGTCAGGCCTGGACAGACCAGATGCAGGAAGGATGTTTTTGATGGCCGGGGAGTCCAGAACCAGGGGTCATAGTCTAAGGATAAGGGGTAAGCCATTTAGGACTGAGATGAGGAGGAATTTCTTCACCCAGAGAGTGGTGAACCTGTGGAATTCTCTGCCACAGAGGGCGGTGGAGGCCAGTTCGTTAAATATATTCAAGAAGGAGTTGGATATATTTCTTAAGGCTAAAGGGATCAAGGGATATGGGGAGAAGGCAGGGACAGGGTACTGAATTTGGATGATCAGCCATGATCTCATTGAATGGCGGAGCAGGCTCGAGGGGCCGAATGGCCTACTCCTGCTCCTATCTTCTATGTTTCTATGCAGTGGTTCCAGATGCTGTCATCACCATCCCAGGGCTCCAAACTCCCAAGACCACCTGCCCACTATCACCACACCTTACATCCCTTGTCCCACTCCTCCTGTGCACACAGCACTGCCATAACCTGGAGCCTCAATTTCACCACTGCCACAGCTCAGAACCGTCCTTCAGTTACTCGGTCAGTGATCTTCCATGTCGATGCTTGCACCCATTGCACTCCTACTGCACCCTAACACTCCTTTCCCAGTGACAACCTCTCCTAACACTATCTCACTACACTGCCCACCCCCACTCCCTAATACTGACAGTACCTGTAATCAATCTTCTGCCTGCATCCAAGAACATCTACTCGACTATCTTCTGTATCCTGTGTTTTAAAAAAGGTAAGAGATAAATTAACTGCATGGTTGAACACACAATCAATGCACCAATTTACACTTTCCACAGAAATGCGCTCATAATCATAGAATTCAACTTGAAAATATTATTCTATTTCTACAAAACTGAGATTTTAAAAACGTCATGAAACTTAATCAGCATGAATAAGTGGAACTAATATTTTGTGCATTGCAGAGGAGAGCACAGTATAACTTCCTAATTGCCATGAGCATCACTGCAGGAAATCATCATGTATTATAAATCAACACCCACACCCATGCTTGTTCGCAAGAAGTTGTTTTAAGTTTTACTGAAATGTTTTCTTGTATGCAACCGTGTTTACTAGAAGGCTGAGACCCCGACCATTTCTCCTTTGGTGCTTGAGGGTAGATTGACAGTAGAAGCATTGTCACAGAACTTATCTGCAATTAAACTATAATTTTATAAACTATATTTATTAAATTATTGAATATGTGTGAATGCACTCTCAAAAGAACAGAGCACTAATGAAAATGATTTCTACATTATTTCTCTTGTGAAAGGATTGTCAGCACATTAAACAGTGCACTAACTAGGCACTATAAATGTTATTTTAAAGAAAGAAATTGCATTTATATAGTGCCTTTCACAACCTCAGGACATCCCAAAGCGCTTTGAAATCAATGAAGCACTTTTGATGTGTAGTCACTGTTGCAATATAGAAAACACGACAGCCAATCTGCGCACAGCAAGCTCCCACAAACAGCACTGAGATAATAACCAAATAATCTGTTTTAGGGGTGCTGGTTGAGAAATAAATGTTGGCCAGGGCACTGAGATCATCTCCACTGCTCTTCAATGGAATAGTACCATGGGATATTATATCTCCACCCGAGAGGGCGGGCAGGATCTCTGTTTACCGTCTCATCTGATAGATGGCACCTCTGACAGTGCAGCACTCCATCGGTCTCTGGGGTGGGATTTGAACTCTCAGCTTTCTGACTCATCGGCAAGAGTGCTACCACTGGGCCAAGCCGGCACCTAACAGTTAATCTTATGCTGTGTTTATACTGGCGAACCAGCTGCCTCTCCCGCTGCTGTAGAAACAGCATTGATATTGTGGGGCAGATGCTGCAGCAGCCAGTCTGCTTTTTGTTTAAAACCTGTGTGTTTGCAGTTGTTTTAAAGTCATATACACCGCAGCGATTTCACAGAGGCCAGTCCTTCCCCAATTGTTGGGGTGGGTGGGTAGTCCAGATAGGGCAATGATAGAAAACCTGTTTGATGACCACGTGCTTCAAAACTTCAGACTGTCAGCGGATAAAAAAGACAGCAAGCTGCTTTGCATTTCTCCTGCCACTGGCGGACAGGAGACAAAATTAATTATCGTGTAGGTGTGCGCTGCCTTTGGCATGATCGCAGCTTCGTTTACATTCAGTTTGTCGCCTCTTTTGCCTCCTGTTGTAATACTGAAGGGGCGGTTACACTAGCGGAATTCAAGTTGTTGTAGGTCAAGTACTAAGAGAACTTAAGAGTTTTAAAAGCGCAGCCACCAGATCAGGAAGTGCATAAGTCAAGGAACTAATTTTAACTAAAGTCTGCAAACTGTTGTGTATAAAGTCATTTTGAGCAAGTGGATTTTATTTTCTCTCTTCCCCTCCACCATCTCAGAAGTGGAGTGTGCAATATCTGTGAAGGATTGTTTAATTTTTGCCTTTTTCTTTATGGAATTATAAATATATTTACTATTGGTATAACTGTGTAAAGTGAATCACACCATTAATATCAGTTTTTTTAAATCAAACTTACAAGGAATTGCTATTTATTGACATCTCTATTTTGATTTCAGCAGAATGTGATGGTAATCAGGAGAACAAGCGTGGAAGAGTATGAGGAAGCTTTATTAAAACAAAAAGCTGACCTATTTTTAGTTACTGTCTGTTTGATTTTAATTCCATACTGTCGAGTTTGGTAACTTTTCCAAGCCTGTTCTCTGATGGCATCAGTTCTCGTGTTTATTGAAAATATTTTTGAAACAACCACCAGGAATAACAGAAGGATGTGAATATTTATGATTCTCTGCATCTTTTTTTTTTAAAAGCTGATGACGATATCAAGTTATTGCTGAGACAATCCAAGATTATTCTGGTTGACTCAATATTTTGTCTTTTTGCTAGTCTATGTAATAGTCAATTATTCCAATTATTTGGGTTTTTTCCCCCTAAAAGTTAATCAGATGAACTTCCTTTGAAATGTACACAAAGGAAACCAGTTTCAGGAAAGTGAAGATTATTTCTCAACGGGCAGGATGCCCAAGCCCTCCTCAGCCCACTGGGAGGGATCAGGATAAGGAAAATGGCCAAATTGCATCAGGGTTCTGTCCCAGGTTCGAGAACCACATAAAACCGTTGAGAAGCTCAGCGTCCTGCACCTTAAAAGGGTGATCAGAGGGAATAAGAGGAACTAGGGGAAAAGCAGTAAAAAATCCCTTCTGTACTAAATTAGTTAAGACAAATCAGAAGTGGCAAAAGCTATAGAAGCTACAAACAGGCCTAAAATTGAGATTGAACCCAAAATAGTCAATATTCTGAATGATTAATTCCCCCAAGTGTTCACAAGGGAAGGCATGAGTAACATGCCCTCAGCAAACAAAGAAAATCCAATTAAAGGCACTGACTTTGAAAGTCCCAGACAGGCTAAAAGGGCTCAAAACTAATAAATCCCCTGGGATAAATGACATTTTATCCAAGAATGCTGAGAGACTGGGGAGGTGATTTGTGAGGCGCTGACGATCATTGTGTTAGCCATGACTCACTGGTAACACTCTTGCCTCTGAGTCAGACGGTTGTGGGTTCAAGTTCAAGAGATTTGAGCATTTCAGTGCTGCATTGTCAGATGCCATCTTTCGAAAAAGACGCTAAACCAAGGCCCCATCTACCCTCTCACGTGGTCGTAAAAGATCCCATGGCACGATGCAAAGATGAGCAGGGGAGTTCTCCTGCTGTCCTCTTCAACATTTATCCCTCAATTAACATAATTAAAAAACAGATTATCTGATCACTTATCTCATTAATTGCTGTATGCAAATTGGCTGTCTCATTTCCCAACGTTACAACGGTAACTGCACTTAAAAAGTACTTAACTGCCCGTGAAGCGTTCGAAACATTGTGATGGGCGCTGTATGTTTGTTCTTATTTAGGGCTTATTGGACAGTGGGGCGATACCAGGTTGGAAACAGGCTAATGTGACACCCATATTCAAAGCAGGAGACAGTACAGGCAATGACAGATCAGTTATTCACACAGCAGTCCTTGTGATATAGGAACATAAGAAATAGGAGCTAGAGTAGGCCATTTGGCCCATCGTGTCTGCTCCACCATTCATCAAGATCATGGCTGATCTTTTACCTAAACTCCACCTTCCCACGCTATCCCCATATCCCGTAATTCCCTTCGTTTCCAAAATATTAATCGACCTCTGTCTTGAACATACTCAACGACTGAGCAGCCACAGCTCTCTGGGGTAGAGAATTCCAAAGATTCACAACTCTTTGAGTGAAGAAATTTCTCCTCATCTCAGTCCTAAATGGCTGACCCCTTATTCTGAGACTGTGACTGTGACCTCGTGTTCTAGATTCCTCAGCCAGGGGAAACATTTTCCCAGCATTAACCCTGTCAAGCCCCTTAAGAATTTTATGTTTCAATTAGATCACACCTCATTCTTATAAACTCTGAGGAATATAGGCCTAGTCTACTCAGTCTCTCCTCATAGGGAAATCTCCTCATCCCAGGAACCAGTCTAGTGAACCTTCGCTGCACTCCCTCTAAGACAAGTATGTCTTTCCTTAGGTAAGGAGACCAGAACTGTATACAGTACTCTAGGTGTGGCCTCACCAGTGCCCTGTATAATTGTAGTTCGACTTCTTTACTCTTATACTCTAATTCCTTTGTAACAAAAGCTAATATACCATTTGCTTTCCTAATTGCTTGCTATACCTGCATGTTAACTTTCTGTGATTCATGTACAAGGACACCCAAGTCCCTCTGAGTGCAAACATTTCCCAGTCTCTCACCATTCAAAAAATATTCTGCTTTTTTGTTTTTCCTACCAAAGTGGATAACTTCACACTTCCCCACATTGTATTCCATTTGCCATGTTCTTGCCCACTAGTCAACTTGTCTATATCTCTCTGCAGCCTCTTTGCGTTCTCCTCACAGCTTATTTTCCCACCTAACTTTGTATCGACAACAAACTTGGATACGTTACACTCAGTCCCTTCATCTAAGTCATTAATATAGATTGTAAATAGCTGAGGCCCAAGCACTGATCCTTGCGGTACCCCGCTAATTACAGCCTGCCAACATGAAAAAGCCCCGTTTATTCCTACTCTCTGTTTTCTGTCCATTAGCCAATCCTCAATCCATACTAATATATTATCCCCAATATCATGAGTCCTAATTTTGTGTAATAACCTCTTGTGTGGCACCTTATCAAATGCTTTTTGAAAATCCAGATACACTACATCCACTGGTCCCCCCTTGTCCATCCTATTACAGTAGTTACATCTTTGAAAAACTCTTAACAGATTTGTCAAACATGATCTCCCTTTCATAAAACCATGTTGACTCTACATAATCATATTATGATTTTCTAAGTGTCCTGTTACCACGTCCCAAATAATAGATTCTAGCATTTTGCCTGCAACTGATGTCAGACTAACTGGCCTATAGTTCCCCATTTTTTCTCTTCCTCTTTTCTTAAATAGCGAGTTTACGTTTGCTACCTTCCAATCTTTGGGGACTGTTCTAGAATCTATGGAAGTCTGACTAATACCAGTGCATCCACTATCTCTGCAGCTACCTCTTTTAAAACTCTAGGATGCAGGTCGTCGGGTCCAGGGGATTTGTCGCCACTTAGTCCCATTAATTTCTCCAGTACTATGTCTTTACTTATACAGGTAGACTATCCTTTATCCGAAAACCTCGGGACCAGCCGTGTTTCGGTTTTAGGAAAATTTCGGTTTTCGGAAGGTGCGCGAAAACACTTCGGTTTTCAGAGGTAATTCGGTTTTCGGGAGTGCGGATAAAGGATACACTATCCCTTATCCGAAAATAACGACTATAAATACTGTAGTTACAGGGATAAATACTGTAGTACAGTTTATTTGTAAGGAAAACATTCAGTAAAACTTCAAACATGTACAGGTACAAACTAAGCTAAATACCTGTACATAAACATGCAATAAAGGTACATTACATCTGGCTTGAGGATCTTGGAGAAGAGGGTACATCAGTGTTGGCATCATTGTCATCAGGTTGGAGTTGGACATCTGGAGATGGGCCAGGAACAGGATTCTCAAGTGATGAAGCATGACTACGACAGACGGCCTTTTTAAAGACTTCTTCCAGTGTCATCTGTCTCATTAACATTGGTTTCTGTCTAAGCAGTCTCTCTTTAATTGAGTAAACTTGCATAATCTCTTGCTCACTGATAAATGCACGTTTTTCAAGGCCAGCAATTAACTGATCACACATTGTCACCATATCGTCTATGGGGATTTTTTCACCTGTGTTCACAATGTCATCATCATCATCACTACTGTCCTCATGCTTGTCTTTATTTAACACCATTTCAGCAATTTCCCCATCACTCAACGAATTCACAACAGGTGCATCATTGTCAATGTTCAGCACTTCTTCGATGTCAGCTTCCTCTAACGTATTTACACTTTCGGATGATAAACCTTTGGCGTAAGTGAGGAGGTTTGATATCATCATCTTCTCCTGACTGACAGGAAATCCTTCAAACTCGTCATCTGCAGGTCCACCTTCATGAAACATCGTTGAAGGCCAAAGTCTGTGCCAAGCATTTTTTAATGTTGGTTTGTCAACATCGTTCCAAGCATTAGCAACTGCATAAATGGCATCCTTAACATTGAATTCTTTCAGGAAGCTTTGGATTCCTTCACCTCTGTTGATTGCATCAAGCATAGAGTTCAAAAAAACGTCTTTATACTTGCTCTTCATGGAGCGTAAAATTCCTTGGTCACAAGGCTGTATTAAAGATGTCACATTAGGGGGAAAGTTAATGCCGAAAACATAACTTTTCACAAGAAGTTCAGGAGGGGGATGTGCGGAGCAGTTGTCCAGGAACAATAAAATTTTGCAGTTTTCTTCCAGTCCAACTTGCCTGCAATGAGCTCGTGTCGCTGGTACGAAGTGGTTATTGAACCAGTGAGAAAATATTCCTCTGGTTACCCATGCTTTCCTGCTCGCATAATAATGCACAGGTAAATTGCATACACCTTTCAAACATCTCGGATGTTGGCTTTTTCCAATCACTACCAACTTTAACTTGTGTGTGCCTGCAGCATTGGCACACCCAAGAACAGTCAACCTGTCCTTAGCATCCTTAAAACCTGCTGGTGCACTCTCATCAGCCGTTGCTAATGTTTTTCTAGGAACGTAGCGCCAGAACAGAGCTGTTTCATCAGCATTGTAAATTTGTTCAGGACCGAGGTTTTCATCCGATATTATTTTTGCAAACTCATCTATGTAATTTTCAGCTGCTTCATGATCAGCAGAAGCTTTTTCACCACAGATTTTCAGATGTCTTATACCATGACGCTTCTTAAATTTATGCAGCCAACCTTCTGAATATTCACACTCAACTTCAATGTTCAGTTCTTCATGGTATATTCTAGCTTGCTTCATGACCATCAAACCAGTCAGTGGCACACGTTCACCTCTGCGTTGTCGAATCCACTCAATCAGCACACGGTCAAGATCTTCATTTTTTGCCCTATGCAATGTTTTCCTAATTTTCATTAGTTTATGGTCATCACTGTCAGTGTAAAATTTCAACAACTTGTCTTTCTGTTTCTTTAAGTCATATACGGTGGTACTTCCCACACCATATTCTTCAGTAAGATGTCGCACAGACACACCACGATCAAGCTTCTGCAATAACTCCACTTTCTGCGATATCGATAATGAGCAATGCTTCCTTCTCTGCTTCTCACTGTTACCCATTGGGGTATCTGCAGCTCTTTTTAGCATTTTCACAAATTGTTAAAAGCCAGCAAATATCTAAGAGAGCAGCAAATAGCAGCAAATATCTAAGAGAGCAGCAAATATCACACAGAGCAGCATAACACCCGCGTGGGTCAAGCATCGGCAGCGTTGGGTCATGCTATGCGCCACTTTCGGCTTTCAGAGGTTTTCTGGTTTCGGATGTGTGGATAAAGGATGGTACACTATCTCTTACCCGAAATTGGGTGGGGTTCGGCGGGGGTGGGGTACGGCGTGGGGGTCGGGTTCGGCCGGGGGGTCGGGGCGGGGGTCGTGGTCGTGCGCATTTCGGTTTTCAGAAGTCATGCTTTGCTCCACTTTCGGCTTTCAGAGGTTTTCTGGTTTCGGATGTGCGGATAAAGATTTCGGTTTTCAGAAGTGCGTAAAAATGCTACACTATCCCTTATCCGGCTAGGCCTGTAAGTCGTGCGCCACTCTGGTCATGTCGTGCGCACGACTTACGCTGACCGAAAAAACCTTCGGTTTTTAGAGGGTTTCGGTTTTCGGAAGTCCGGATAAAGGGTAGTCTACCTGTACTGATTTCTTTAAGTTCCTCATTCTCTCTAGACCCTTGGTTCTCCATTATTTCTGTACTGTGTTTTCTCTACTGTGAAGACAGATACAAAGTATTTATTTAATTCCTCTGCCATTTCCTTATTGCCCATTATAATTTCTCCTGTCTCTGCCTCTAATGGGCCCATGTTTACTTTCACTAATCTCTTCCTATTTACATACCTATCGAAATGTTTACAATCTGTTTTTATGTCTCGTGCTAATTTACTCATTCTTTTTTCTCTTTCCTTATCAATTTCTTGGTCCTCCATTGCTGAATTCTAAAATCCTCCCAATCCTCAGGCTTACTACTCTTTTTGGCAACATTATAAGCTTCTTCCTTTGATCTAATACTGTCGTTAACTTCTCTTGTTAGCCACGGTTGGACCACTTTCACTGTGGGGTTTTTTATCTTAAAGGAATGTATATTTGTTGTAAATTATGTATTAATTTTTAAAATGCTTGTCTACTGTCATTTCTTTCAATGTAGTTTCCCAATCTACATTAGCCAACTTGCCCCTCATACCTACGTAGTTTGCATTGTTTAGATTTAAGACCCTAGTTTCGGACTTAACTAAATCACTTTCAAACTCAATATAAAATTCTATCATATCATAGTCACTCTTCCCTAAAGGCCCATTTACTACAAGGTTATTAATTAACCCTTTCTCATTGCAAAATGCTAGGTCTAAAATAGTCTGTTCCATAGTTGGCTCCTCAACATGCTGATCTTGATAACTATCTTGCATACATTCCATGAATTCATCCTCCACACTATTGCTGCAAATTTGGTTTGCCCAGTCTATATGTAGATTAAAGCCCCCCATGAGTACTGTATTACCCTTGTTACATGCGCCTCTAATTTCCTGATTTATACTCTGGCCTACATTACAACTACTGTTTGGGGGTCTGTAAACAACTTCCACCAATGTTTTCTGCCTCTTGCTGTTTCTTAGCTCCACCCAAACTGATTCTACTTCTTGATTTTCAGAGCGAAGATCCTTTCTCTCTACTGTCTTTATCCCATCATTTATTATCAGGGCTACCCCTCCTCCATTTCCATTTTGCCTATTTCTTCTAAAAGTTAAGTATCCTGGAATATTTAGTTCCCAAACTTGGTCACTTTCTATTAATTCATCTATTTTCACAGAATCACAGAAACCCCACAGTGCAGATAGAGGCCATTTCGGCCCATCGAGCCTGCACCGACACATATCCCACCCGAACCCCGTAACCCCTACACCAACACATATCCCACCCTATCCCTGTAACCCCACGTATTTAATCCCCCTAACACTAAGGGTCAATTTATCATAGCCAATCAACCTAACCCGCACCTCTTTGGACTGTGGGAGGAAACTGGAGCACCCGGAGAAAACCCACGCAAACACGGGGAGAATGTGCAAACTCCACACAGACAGTCGCCCGAGGCCGGATTCGAACCCGGGTCTCTGGTGCTGTGAGGCAACAGTGCTAACCACTATGCCACCTGTTGCGAATGCTTTGCGCATTCAAATATCGTGCCTTTAGCTTTGACTTTTTTCTATGTTTCCCCGATGTCACCGTAGTTAGGAGTAAACTTAAGGATTGTACAACAATAACCTATTAAATAAGCAGTCAGCATGAACATTGGAAGAAGAAGCTCCTGTCTGACTAGCCTCCTCGACTTCTTTGAGAAAATGACAGCGCAAGTGGACTGTGGCAATCCCTAAGACATGGTTTACCTAGACTTTCAAAAAAGCATTTGGTGAAAGGCTATTAGCTAAACTCAAAGCTATAGGGATTCAGGGAAAACCCTGGGAATGGGCAAGCAATTGGCTGAAGGATAGCAAGCAATGAGTACTCATTAGAGGAGGTGGGTGGGAATGGAAAGGAAGCACTGAGTGGAGTGACCCAGGACTTGGTGTTGTTTCTAATTTACATTAATGAGTCATAGTCATAAGTCAGAGAGTCACATCGGCACAGGAGGAGGCCATTCGGCCCATCGAGTCCGCGCTGGACTTGGATTCAAATATTTATTGCAAAGTGGTGAAATGGTGCACTGCAATGTCAGCTTAGATTTTGTACTCGAGTCGGGCTTGAACCCATGTCCTTCTGACTCGAGACGACGAGAGTGCTACCACCAAACTACAGCTGACAACATTGATCAGGGCACCTGGAAACCTCCCTGCTCTTCAAATAGTGCACAGGGATCTTTTCTCTCCTCAGCAGCAGTTCTTTGGTTATTTCACATGAGTCCAAATCATAGAATCATACAGCACAGAAGGAGGCCATTTGGCCCATTGTGCCTGCGCCGGCTCTTTGATAGAGCTCTCCAATTAATCCCACTCCTCCGCTCTTTCCCCATAGCCCTGTAAATCTTTTCCCATCAAGTATTTATCCAATTCTCTTTTGAAAGTTACTATTGAATCTGCTACCATCACTCTCAGGCAGTGCATTCCAGATCACAACAACTCGCTGCGTAAAAAAAAAGGTCCACCTCATGTCATCTCTGGTTCTTTTGTCCATCACCTTACATCTGTGCCCTCTTTTTTTTTCATTGATGGGATGTGGGCGTCGCTGGCTGGCGAGGCCTGCATTTAGTGCCCATCCCTAATTGCTCTTGAGAAGATGGTGGTGAGCCGCCTTCTTGAACTGCTGCAGTCCATATGGTGTAGGTACACCCACAATGCTGTTAGGAAGGGAGTTCCAGGATTTTGGCCCAGCGACAGTGAAGGAATGGCGATACAGGTCCAAGTCAGGATGGTGTGTGGCTTGGAGGGGAACTTGTAGGTGGTGATGTTCCCATGCGTCTGCTGCCCTTGTCCTTCTAAGTGGTAGAGGTTGCGGGATTGGAAGGTGCTGTTGAAGGAGTTTTGGCGAGTTGCTGCAGTGCATCTTGTAGATGGTACACACTGCAGCCACAGTGCGCCGGTGGTGGAGGGAGTGAATGTTGAAGGTGGTGGATGGAGTGCCAATCAAGCGGGCTGCTTTATCCTGAATGGTGTCGAGCTTCTTGAGTATTGTTGGAGCTGCACTCATCCAGGCAAGTGGAGAGTATTCCATCACACTCCTGACTTGTGCCTTGTAGATGCTGGAAAGGCTTTGGGAAGTCAGGAGGTGAGACACTCGCCGCAGAATTCCCAGCCTCTGGCCTGCTCTTGTAGCCACAGTATTTATATGGCTGGTCCAGTTCAGTTTCTGATCAATGGTAACCCCCAGGATGTTGATAGTGGGGTTACTGACCCTTCTGCTGCTGGAAACAGTTATGTTGTTGCTTTTAATTTGGTTCTAGTCTCATAATTAGCTATGTCAGTTGCTAGGTAACCTTTTTGTCTTTTTAAATTATTAAGTGCGGAGAGGTTTTAGTAGTTTTTTCACACCAGTTCTGTTTTGCTTGAGTTACTTGAGGATGCGGCCTGCCTGTTATCTTGCAGGGGAATTTGCCATTCTGTCCTCCTTTGACAATCAGTCGTATTGGTTTAGTGACAAATTTTGGTGGGCTTTCACCACAGATACTGGGTCTATTTTCAGTTGATGGGGCAGAATATCAACTGGAAGTGTTGGAAGGCCATCCATATTCCCTGCCGGTATCCTCTATCTCTGATGTCCTAGTGTGTCTGATTCTCTCTGTCTTTCTTCTGCCTCTTTAAGGGCCAGACGGGTTGCACTAGCAATGTGGGATTCGAGACCCCCAATAACTAGTTACCGAGTTGAAGTCTTGAGAAGGGTTTTCAGAGAAAACACCTCATCTGATACTGCAACTGATATTTAAGACTTGTTAATGTGATAAGGTTCTGTTTAAGACCAATGGTGGAAGATGCAGTGAAAGCACTACTAACCTGTTGCAGTCAAAGACTTGCTCAATACCTCACAGCCCGTCATGGCTTCAGAGAGCTTGTTAACCACCACACTGTACTGGTAAAGTGTCCATTGCCAAAGAATTAACCTGACAAATTGCCTGGTCCCGCATTGAAAATAAGGTTTTTAACCAGGCAGTAGTCAGTTCTGACGATATTTCAATGGAAGGTGTAATACAGATTCCTGGCAAGAGCTGAAGGAGCTTGCAGGAGTCAGAGCTTTTTAGTATTTCATTTGTTAGCAGTGAGCTCTCTTCGATCGCTTGGAAGCTATACAATGTGGAAAGACTGCAAAATTGATGTTCCTGGATGTCTGTCTCTGGAAAGGCCAAGTGGCAAGATATGCAACTTCTGAATCTGGCTACTGCCATTCATTGATGTTGAAGTGACCCAAGAACTTGGCATGGAAAATAAACTACTTTGAAGTCTCTAAGTTTTGATGTCAAGCACTGCAAAACAGAACTGTCTGCAGTCGGCTTCACTTGAAAGTAGCCTCGTGCCAATGGATGTCTATTCCTACTGACACTGCCGACCTCTGTACTTCAACACTAGCCTTGGTAAAAAGCAACTGTGTACTTTGATACCCAGTTGGATTATTGAAGAGGATCCTCTGCACTTGAAGAGAAGAATTAACAATGTGTTAGGCCTTACTCATGGAGAGCCACGGAAATTTCCATTTGTGTATATAATGACTCTGGTGCAACAACTCGACAGTTTCAGTATTGCTGTGACTCCATGAGCCTTTGTTCTTGGTCTGAATTTATTCATTCTTGCTCCTCCTTCCCTCCCTTCTCCTCCTCCCTCTCCAATATGGAGGCGGTTGTATGAAAAGGTGATTCTCTTATTCTTACAGAACTCCGCATACTCTTTTCAAGAATATCTACACTTTAGAGGTAAAGAGGCTGTTTCTATCTCAAGCTATCTGAAAGCTTTACTGAGGCCAAGGAAACCGGTTTTGTTACTTTAGTTTCCTCAAGAAGATGGAGGTTTGCTGACCCATCCTGAACCTAAGCAGTTGGAAGAGTTTTATTCACAAGAAGTTGGGCAATTGTGTTCATTTAGCCATAATATTGGGAAAAAGCTGTTGACCTCAGACATGTACTTTCACATATGGATGAGAATTTCAGTTACAAGATACTTGATGGTCAGTTCTAAGTGAATGAACTATTGGTAGAAAACCTCAGTGTTCCCCTAACTCGGTAAATGCAGAGAAAGTTGTGGTACTAAGCCACATGGACTTGGTCCTCACTGAGTTACCTAATCTCAGCTGGGACAACAGTTCAGGTGATGCCGTTTGCCTCAGCAGCCCGAGCCATAGAATGGTTACAGCACGGAAGGCGGCCATTCGGCCCGTTGAGCTCGTGCCAGCTCTCTGCAAGAGCACTTCAGCTAGTCCTACTCCCCTGCCCTTTCCCCATAGCCCGCAAATTTCTTTCCTTCAGATATTTATCCAATTCCCTTTTGAAAGCCGTGATTGAATCTGCCCCCACCACCCTTTCAGGCAGTACATTCGAGATCTTAACGACTCGCTGCGTAAAAAAGTTTTTCCTCATGTCGCCTTTGGTTCTTTTGCCAATCACCTTAAATCTGTGTCCTTTGGTTCTCGGCCCTTCTGCCAATGGGAATAGTTTCCCTCTATCTACTCTGTCCAGACCCCTCATGATTTTGAACACCTCTATCAAATCTCCTCTCAATCTTCTCTGCTCTAAGGAGAACAACCCCAGCTTCTCCAGTCTATCCACGTAACTGAAGTCCCTCATCCCTGGAATCATTCTTGTAAATCTTTTCTGCACCCTCTCTAAGGCCTTCACATCCTTCCTAAAGTGCGGTGCCCAGAATTGAACACACTACTCCAGTTGCGGCTGAACCAATGTTTTATGCAGGTTCATCATAATTTCCACTTTTGTACTCTATACCTCTATTCATGAAGCCCAGGATCCCGTAAGCTTTGTTAACTGCTTTCTCAACCTGTCCTGCCACCTTCAACGATTTCTGCACGTATACCCCCAGATCTGTCTGTTCATGCACCCCCTTTAGGATTGTACCCTTTAGTTTGTATTTCCTCTCCTCGTTCTTTCTACCAAAATGTATCACTTCACACTTTTCTGCGTTAAATTTCATCTGCCACATGTCCACCCATTCTACCAGCCTGTCTGTCCTCTTGAAGTCTATCACTCTCCTCCTCACTGTTCACTATACTTCCAAGCATTGTGAAGGGAGAAAATCGGCAAGGGACCCATTTCTGATCACTACCCTGATCCCTGCTCAGAAGTTTGTGTTTGTGGACATTGGTGAGGGCAGTATCGGGCTTTCCTGTGACCGTGTCCACTGTGGGAAAGCCTGCAAGTGCTCACTCTCTGTTCAAAAAGAATGTCTGGTGATTTTGGCAAGCAATAGATGACTGCCCACACTCCCAAATTATACCTGGAATTCAGCACTGATCCTCTATTTGTTAGTATACTCCATAAGGTACCTTTTTTCATTTGTGAAGGAGAGCTTTCATTACATCCGGGTGAGTTGAACTATGTGCAGCGCCCTTAGAAATGAAAAATAGGTGTGGGACATCATAGATGCAAGTTTATGTTATGTTGGAGATGCAAGGTTCTGTGAAAACCGACATTCTCTGACATAAGAACGTAAAGTTTACAAGGGCATAACATTAAAAAAAACCCGAATGTCCTTTGTCTCTATTATGTAAACATTACATTATTGAACAGAAATACTTCATTTTTACATTATGTAAGTCTTCTAAATATTCAATTGGTACTCCATGGGAAATCTTCTTAAAAACTGTTTAATTCGTCATTTTGACAATCTTTCACATTTAACAAGCCAGTCTTCCTATAAATAAGATGTTTTTGCTAAATATTCATATGCAGGGCAGTAAGCTGCTTTCTCCCTACTCAGTACAATGATGAATCTAATTGCTTTTCCCACCGACTGAAGAAAGTTGATATATTAATGATAACGTATATATGATTGATTGACAGGTAGTTGGACATGGGTTGGTATTTCAGAAATTCTGCTGTGAACTGCATTACTCTGTTCTAATTGATTTCTGTGACATTGCAATGGTAACAGTTGTGTAACTGCTTATTGATTCCCCAGCCACCTTGCAATATGCCAAAAATTAGTGCGTTCTGCAGGTTAGACGTTATCTCAGAAGTTGCAGGTTCCAAATTAAAGCCAGAGACGGGTATGGTCCATTGCGCTCTTCAGTGTCTCTGCAGTGACCACCGATAGAAAGTCACGCACCGTCAGGTCAAACTCTCTTTCAACTTGACCAATCCTGGCATGGCAGGATTGGCTTTTTACAGCTATGGGTACACAAGCCACATGATGGAAAAAAGCAAGATTTTTGTTCTAAAGCGATACAAGATTGCTTTGTTTTTGAGCTGTTGTGTGCATTCCAGATGAATTTGAACCAGCAAGTGCACCGAATGTGACATTTGTAGCATGCGTTGAAGGCTTGGAGAGCTTTCGAGTCAGTTTTCAGAGAGTTACAACTCTGAACTCTTGGTAGATTCGCAATGATATCCAGATGCAATGCTTCTCCATTGGAAGCATTAAAAGTTATGTTCAGTCAACCCAGGCCACTCTTACGAACCTTATACAACTCAGCGTTATTGGCAAAGGTCAATTAATGCATGTTGTTCCGAGCCATTAAGATCAGCCCTAGTCTCTGCGGCCTCAGCCAAAACAACTGCGGCCACAGCAATTGGTCTCTGTCCCTGGGCTGAGGAGGGAATAAAATAAGCTATGAATTTCACTCATAGTTATCTGACCACTTCCAGAAAAGTTGAGCATGTGTAGATGCTAGGTCAGGATCAGGTCAGATGTCGGCTGTCTCACATAAAGCACAATTTTTTTTGCAGCGAAGGGAGTCACTTGCTGTGCACTTTAAACGATTACATCCGAAGTACTGTGTATAATTCTGGTCATTGTACTTGCAACAAGGATATCCAGGTTTTAGAGGCAGTGCAAAAAAGAGTGACCAAACTGGTACAGTACTTGCTTTAAAACACGGGAGCTAAAAGGAGAGGCTGAAGAATCTGGGATTGTTTACAGTGAACAAGGGAAGACACAGGAGAGAGATTTTTCTAGTAATTAAAATGCTTAAAGGAATAGATAAATTGAACCCTGATCATATGCCCCTTTAAGTGTGCTTAGTTCAAACTGTTCCCGTACACCTTTTTTTCCCCTCAAGAATCTGGTATGGAAATTTGGCAATTCTTTTGGAATAATGTGATCTTATGTCAGGTTACACAGATAATTGAATCCTGAAGGAATGGGTGAGTTTGTCCACCCATTGAGGGTGTTGGCCACACTATTGTGAATTATTTCTTGCTGATCACTCTATCTCTGAGTTGTGCCTGGTTGGACCTGGATATGTTCTGCTGTGATTTTCGCCACTCACTCTACTCTCTCTCCCTTCTCCCTTCCTTATCTAGTTTTATGAAGCGTATTGTCCTATCTGTAAAAGTTATGATGGCCCGTATTTTCGGATCTCTATGGGTGTGTACGAGTAGGGACATCGGAAATGCCGGTTTCAGGCATGCGAAGCGCCCTGCGCTGAAAACCAGCATTTCCGATCTGTCAAGAATGCTCTTGACCGATCCTCCGCCTGCCCTGGAGAAGGGCCTCTGCGGGTGGGGAGTTCCGCTTTCTGCAGAACTTCCGCCCGCAGAAAACCCTTAGAAATCTTATGCCTGGTAAAAGCAAGCGTAAGGCCTGCTTTTACCAGCATAAGAGTTTAAAAAAAGTTTTAAATTAAAAAAAAAATTCACTCATTTATAATTTTAAAATACTTTTTAAAAAGGTAGTTATTTTTAGCCCCGTAAAAAACCTTAATTTTTTGCAAAAAATAAAATTTTTGTTCATAATATTTAGTTTATTTTAATTTCAACTAATTTTAAAAAGGTGTTTTTAAAAATTTATTTAAAGTTTTACAGTGTTTTTGGGGTGATCTCCATTCATATATTTGACAGGTCTATCTGTCAAGTGTATGAAGGGAGATTCCCTTCTTTGATTGGCTGGCTCCCCATGGCCCACGTGATCCCAGAGACGTTTGCGCACCACATGCGCCTCTGGGATACGTGAGCCCTGCACACTTGGAGTTGGAGAGGCCCAGCATCGGAACTATACGCACCTCGGGAGCAGTCAGGTAAGTGCTTGGATTTTTTTCCAGATCGGAGGCCTCCGCACGCGGGTAGCCTCCGATCGGAAAATACGGCCCAATGTAATTTTAACTCATTTTTAAAACTTGATTTAAAAAAAAAAACAAAAAAAACGTAATTAATGTTTTAGTGTCTTTTTTCAGTGATTCCCCATTCATACTTTTGACAGTTCTGTTTGTCAAAAGTATGAAGGGGGGATTCCCTTCTTTCATTGGCTCGCCTGGCCCACGTGATCCCAGGGACGCTTGCGAACCGCATGCGCCCCTGGGATACATGGGCCCTGCGCATTTCGACTGGAGAGGCCCAGGAGCGGAAGTGTCCGGACCTCGAGAGCCCTCTGGTAAGTTTGTGGATTTTTTTCCCGATAGGCATCCGCACACAGGAAGCCTCCTATCGGAAATTACGGGCCATTATCTCAAGTGCCTTATAATGCTGGAGACACATCCAAGGCTCACTAAGCTCCTAAGGGTTTCTTCTCGCTTGTGATTCATACATTAGCCTACAATAATTGTTCCAAATTACACCTGAGGCAGGCTTTAGTTGGTATACTGTACTAACCGATTCTGCCAGCAGCTAGATTTATTCCAGCTAAGTGTTCTCAAGTAGTTTCAACTTCATATCTCTAACTTTTAATCGCTTCTCAGAAGTTGTAATTTCATGCAGAAGATTGCCTTGTCCTCAACGCTCTGATCAAACACTCAATATTTTCAGATTACAAAATGTCACTTTTCAACAGCCCGCATATTATCTTCAGAAGCTTTTGTTGATGGCGGAGCATTGGTAAGCACTCTCCCAACAGATAATGGGCAAAGGCTTTGCAGATTCTTATTAAAGATGAATTACAGTGCCAAGTCCATAAAGTATTACTCTTTAATCAATTTTAAAGATGTGCTAAAGTTGCACACACACATTTATTTTGTCCCTGTGATTATAAATAGTGACTAACCAGAACTCAGAATTTGTCTTTATCCAACATACACAACTATCTAAACATATTGGTTATTCCTCAAAATTGTATCTTTTCTGAAGAAAATGTAATTTATGTTTTGTCTTATAGTTAAAAAGGACACTAACTTGGCTGTCTTCCCAATACTCTGACATTCTCACATCCACAGGCTTATAAATTTGATTATACCTGCTAATACATTTTTTTTGATTCATTGCAAAATCTCTGGATTTCCCCTTCCCCTAAACCTTTTGCACAGAAAATTCTGGCAATGGTGGCATTCAACACAATCACCTATCCACTGCGTTGTTGTTTAGTTTGATTTCCTGGGTTTACTGAGCTCAACTTCTTGATTGTTCATTGATTTGCTCCTTAGACTTTTTTTTAAATTTATTAGTTCGTGGGATGTGGGCATTGCTGGCCAGGCCAGCATTTATTGCCCATCCCTAATTGCCCTTGAGAAGGTGGTGGTGAGCTGCCGCCTTGAACCGCTGCAGTCCATGTGGTGAAGGTACTCCCACAGTGCTGACTTTGTCGTGGGGGTTTGGTACAGCTGAGTGGCTTGCTCGGCCATTTCAGAGGGCAGTTAAGAATCAACCACACTACTGTGGGTCTGATTTGCTCCTTAGACTGAGTGTGGTCGATCTTCCTGGAAATGGGCATAGAGCAGGCTTGATCCATGATTTAACCTGCTCTCTAGACTATGTAAATTCGCACCTTGCTGTCTCCATGATGTCCTGCCTTTCTCTTGTATTATTTGGATGTAAGCATTTACATTCACGTTATACTTTGTAATAGGGAGTTAGGAGGTAAATTAAAAAATAGGACCTCAAAGGTAGTAGTCTCAGGATTGCTACCAGTGCCACGTGCTAGTCAGAGTAGAAATAGAAGGATATTTCAGATGAATACGTGGCTAGAGGAATGCTGCAAGGGGGAGGGATTCAAATTCCTGGGACATTGGAACCGGTTCAGGGGGGAGGTGGGACCAGTACAAACTGGACGGTTTGCACCTGGGCGGGACCGGAACTGATGTCCTAGCGGGAGTGTTTGCTAGTGCTGTTGAGGAGGGTTTAAACTAAAATGGCAGGGGGTTGGGAACCTGTGCAAGGAGACAGCAGAAAGGGAAGCAAGGATAGAAGCAAAAGACAGGAAGGAGAAAAGCAAAAGTGGAAGGCAGAGAAATCAAGGGTGTAAATCAAACAGGGCCACAGTAAATAAGAATTCTAAAAGGTCTAAGAGTGCTAAAAAAAAAAACAAGCCTGAAGGCTTTGTGTCTTAATGCGAGGAGTATTCGTAATAAGGTGGATGAATTAGCTGCGCAAATAGATGTAAACGGATATGATATAATTGGGATTACGGAGACATGGCTCCAGGGTGACCAAGGCTGGGAATTCAATATTCAGGAAAGACGGGCAAAAAGGAAAAGGAGGTGGGGTAGCATTGCTGGTTAAAGAGGAGATTAACACAATAGTAAGGAAGGATATTAGCTCTGATGATGTGGAATCTGTATGAGTAGAGCGGAGAAATACCAAGGGGCAGAAAACGCTAGTGACAATTGTATACAGCCCCCCAAACAGTAATGCTGAGGTTGGGGATGGCATTAAATGGGAAATTAGAGATGCGTGCAATAAGGGCACAGCAGTTATCATGGGTGACTTTAATCTACATATAGATTGGGCTAACTAAATTAGTAACAATACTGTGGAGGAGGAATTCCTGGAGTGTATACGGGATGGTTTCCTGGACCAATATGTCGAGGAACCAACTAGAGATCAGGCCATCTTAGACTGGGTATTATGCAATGAGAAAGGACTAATTAGCAATCTTGTTGTGCGAGGCCCCTTGGGTAGGAGCGATCATAATAAGATCGAATTCTTCATTAAGATGGAGAGTGAAGTAGTTGACTCAGACTAGGGTCCTGAATTTAAATAAAGGAAACTACGATGGTATGAGGCACGAGTTGGCTAGGATGGATTGGGGAACGTTACTTAAAGGGTTGACATAGAAACATAGAAGATAGGAGCAGGAGTAGGCCATTCGGCCCCTCGAGCCTGCTCTGCCATTCAATGCGATCATGGCTGATCATCCAAATTCAGTACCCTGTCCCTGCTTTCTCCCCATACCCCTTGATCCCTTTAGCCCTAAGAATTATATCCAACTCCTTCTTGAATATATTTAATGAATTGGCCTCTACTGCCTTCTGTGGTAGAGAATTCCACAGGTTCACCACTCTCTGGGTGAAGAAATTCCTCCTCATCTCTGTCCTAAATGGCTTACCCGTTATCCTTAGACTGTGACCCCTGGTTCTGGATTCCCCGACCATCGGGAACACCCTTCCTGCATCTAGTTTGTCCAGTCCTGTCAGAATTTTATAAGTTTCAATGAGATCCCCTCTCATTCTTCTAAACTCCAGCGAGCATAAGCCCAATCGACCCAATCTCTCCTCATACGTCATTCCTGCCATCCCAGGTATCAGCCTGGTGAATCTTCGCTGAACTCCTTCCATGGCAAGAACATCCTTCCTCAGATAAGGCGACCAAAACTGCACACAATACTCAAGATGTGGTCTCACCAAGGCCCTGTACAACTGCAGCAAGACATCCTTGTTCCTGTACTCAAACCCTCTCGCTACGAAGGCCAACATACCATTTGCCTTCTTGACCACCTGCTGCACCTGCATGCTTACCTTCAGCGACTGGTGCACAAGGACACCCAGGTCTCGTTGCACTTCCCCTTCTCCCAATCTATTGCCATTCAGATAATCTGCCTTCCTGTTTTTGCCACCAAAGTGGATAACCTCACATTTATTCACGTTATATTGCATCGGCCATGCTTCTGCCCAATCACCCAACCTGTCCAAATCATCCTGGACGGTGGATAGGCAATGGCAAACATTTAAAGATCGCATGGATGAACTAAATTTGTTCATCCCTGTTTGGCATAAAAATAAAACAAAGAAGGTGAGTCATCTGTGGCTAACAAGGGAAATTAGGGTTAGCATAAGATCCAAGGAGAGGACATATAATTTGGCCAGAAAAAGCAGCAAACCTGAGGATTGGGAGCAGTTTAGGATTCAGCAAAGGAGGACAAAGGGATTAATCAAGTGGGGGAAAATAGAATATGAGAGTAAGCTTTCAGGGAACATAAAAACTGACTGTAAAAGCTTCTATAGATATGTGAAGAGAAAAAGATTGGTGAAGTCAAGTGTAGGTCCCTTGCAGTCAGAATCGGGAATTTATAATGGGGAACAAAGAAATGGCTGACCAATTAAATACATACTTTGGTTCTGTCTTCACAAAGGACACACATAATCTCCCAGAGATGTCAGGGAACATAGGGTCTAATGAGAGGGAGGAATTGAATGAAATCAGTACTTGTAGGGAAATGGTGTTAGGGAAATTGACGGGATTGAAGGCCGATAAATCCCCAGGGCCTGATAATCTACATCCTAGGGTACTTAAGGAAGTGCCCCTAGAAATAGTAGATGCATTGCTGGTCATCTTCCAAAATTCTATGGACTCTGGAACAGTTCCCATGGATTGGAGGATAGCTAATGTAACCCCACTATTTAAAAAGGGTGGTAGAGAGAAAAACGGGGAATTATAGACCGGTAAGCCTGACATCAGTAGTGGGGAAAATGCTAGAGTCCATTATAAAAGCTGTAATAGCAGAGCACTTGGAAAACTGTGACAGGATCGGACAAAGTCAACATGGATTTACAAAAGGTAAATCATGCTTGACTAATCTACTGGAATTTTTTGAGGATGTAACTGGTAGAATAGATAAGGGAGAACCAGTGGATGTGGTGTGTTTGGACTTTCAGAAGTCTTTCGATAAGGTCCCGCATAAGAGATTAGCATGTAAAGTTAAAGCACATGGGATTGGGGGTATGGTACTGTCTTGGGTAGAGAACTGGTTGGCAGACAGGAAGCAAAGAGCTGGAATAAACGGGTCTTTTTCCGAGTGGCAAGCAGTGACTAGTTGGGTACCGCAGGGATCGGTGCTAGGACCCCAGCTATTCACTGTATATAAATGATCTAGACGAGGGAACTAGAATATCTCCAAGTTTGCAGATGACGCAAAGCTGGGTGGGCGTGTGTGCTGTGAGGAGAAACTCCAGTACGATTTGGACAGGTTGGGTGATTGGCCAGATGCATGGCAAATGCAGTATAATGTGGATAAATGCGAGGTTATCCACTTTGGTGGCAAAAACAGGAAGGCAGATTATTATCTGAACGGCAATAGATTGGGAAAAGGGGAAGTGCAACGAGACCTGGGTGTCCTTGTGCACCAGTCACTGAAGGTAAGCATGCAGGTGCAACAGGCGGTTAAGAAGGCAAATGGTATGTTGGCCTTCATAGCGAGAGGATTACAGTACAGTAACAAGGATGTCTTGCTGCAGTTGTACAGGGCCTTGGTGAGACCACACCTTGAGTATTGTGTGCAGTTTTGGTCGCCTTATCTGAGGAAGGATGTTCTTGCCGTGGAGAGAGTGCAGCGGAGATTCACCAGACTGATACCTGGGGTGGCAGGAATGACGTATGAGGAGCGATTGGGTCGATTATATTCGCTAGAGTTTAGAAGAATGAGAGGGGATCTCATTGAAACTTATAAAATTCTAACAGGACTAGACCGACTAGATGCAGGAAGGATGTTCCGGATGGCAGGGGAGTCCAGAACCAGGGGTCACAGTCTAAGGATAAGGGGTAAGCCATTTAGGACAGAGATGAGGAGGAATTTCTTCACCCAGAGAGTGGTGAACCTGTGGAATTTTCTGCCACACAGGGCAGTTGAGGCCAATTCATTAAATATATTCAAGAAGGAGTTGGATATATTTCTTAAGGCTAAAGGGATCAAGGGATATGGGGAGAAAGCAGGGACAGGGTACTGAATTTGGATGATCAGCCATGACCTCATTGAATGGCGGAGCGGGCTCGAGGGGCCGAATGGCCTACTCCTCCTATCTTCTATGCAATGAAACTATCTGAACTATAAAAATGCTTGGAGGTATTTTATGGAATCTAACTTTACTGTCACTTATGCTACATTGAGGTTCCTTAATAAAAAGCGCCAGTGATTTGGTTTGGCATAACATAGAATCTTACAGCATAGAATGAGGCCATTCGGCCCATCGTGCTTGTGGTGGCTCTTTGAATTAGCCCTTCTCTCCGCATAGCCTGCACATTTTCCCTTTTCAAGTCTATATCCAATTTCCTTTTGTAAGCTTTTATTGAATCTGTATCCATCACGCTTTCAGGTAGTGCATTCCAGATCATAACTTGCTGTGTAAAAAAAAAAAAAAAAAGGTGCTCCTTATCTTCCCTCTGGTTCTTTTGCCAATTATCTTCAATCTTGTCCTCTGGTTACCGACTCACCTAGTGGAAACAGTTTATCCTTATTTACTCCATCAAAACGCTTCAGAATTTTGAACACCTCTATTAAATCTCCCCTTAGCCTTCTCTGCTCTTAAGAATGACAATCTCAGTTTATCTTGCCTCCCCATATAACTGAAGTTCCTCCTCCCTGGTATCACTCTGGTAAATCTCCTCTGCAACCCCTCCAAGGCCTCGACATCTTTCTAAAGTGTGATGCCCAGTATTGGACACACTATTCTAGCTGAGGTCTAACGAATGATTTATAAAGGTTTAGCATAACTTCCTTGCCTTTGTACTCCATGCCTCTGTTTATAAAACCACGGATCCCATATGCTTTTATAACAGCGCAATCAACTTGTCTTGCTACCTTTAAAGATTTGTGTTTCTGTTTCTGCGCCCCCATTAAAATTGTACCATTTAGTTTATATTCCCTTTCCTCATTCTCTGCATCACTTCACACTTCTCTGGCTTAAATTTCATCTGCCACATGTCTACCTATTTCACCAGTCTGTCTATTCTATGCCCTTTGGAAGACTGCTATTATCCCCATCACTGTTTACCCCCATTGTGCCCCCTATACCAATGTCCAGGTCATTAATATACATCCAAAAGAGCAGTGGCTCTCCTATCGACCCCTGAGGGACAACACTCTATACTTCCTTCCGATCTGAAAAACAGCCATTCACCACTACTCTCTGCTTTCTGTTTCTTAGCCAATTTCATATACATGCAACCGCTGCCCCTTTACTCCCAAGGGCTTCATCCCACAAATTATTGCACACAACACATTTCGTGTCATTTGCTGCCCAGGTGCTACAATTTTGCTTAAGAAGTCCCAAAGGCAGTGAAAATCTCTGAGCAATATGCTGCACCAAATCACTTTTCCTATGAATAGTGCAGTCTCTCAGGTAAGTATTAATTTTGGTAATTTTAGTCTTTAAGAGTTGACGAACTAATTTTCAATTGAATTTTAGTACCGGTTCCTAAACGGTTGTTTATTGGTGTGTAATTTTAATGTTTTCTATTCTACCTTGCTTTTAGTTGCTAAATTCTTTACTACACAAGCATTATTGCAGCTTCATTATCAATTGTTTACCTTCTGAATTATTTATGTATATCCTGCAGCATCAGTATAATTATGTGCTCTTAATGCTGTGAGTGATGTATTGGGTCAGAATCTATGTTACTGGGGTGGGAGAGAATTGGCTCCAAGCATTCAACTAATGAGTTCCATAAAAGTGTGGCATAAAAGTATTGGTGGTCTTTGTAGCACTCTGGTTCATTAATTACTTCACTGATGTATTTACTTGTGAAGTTCATCTCAGATTCTGGAGAAATTGGCTACGTTTCATGTATGCAGCATTTTAAAATAATTTGTAGAAATTCTGATGAGCAATACATTTGAGAATAAACGTCTTGGTTATTTAAGAGTTGAGAAGTCAAGCACTGGATACCAAACCATTACAAAAATAATTGCCAGTAGATGGGGGGGAAAAAGTGAGAAGTGCTAAATATCTCCAGTTTAATTTTTACCTGATGCATCAATGAGTGAATGAATGGTGAATTTGTTTCCACTGCTGAGCCAAAGAATTGCCTTTTCTTTTTAAAGGTGTCTCATTCAACAGTGTCTACACCCAGATTTGGCGTGTTCTGCTTCACCTGGCTGCAGATCCTTTCCCAGAGGTCTCCGACCTTGCTATGAAGGTGCTCAACAACACAGCTTACAAGGTATGGTGGACAGTGGTGGCATTCATTAAATATTGAGTATTCAAATACAATGACTATAAAAGTACCCTCTTCAGTTCCCTTTAAGTGTCAGCTTGGCTCAGTTGGTAGCACTCGCTCCTGAACCAGTAAATTAGGGGTTTAAGCCCCATTCCAGGAGTCGAGTACATAATCTAGACTGACATTTTAGTGCAGTACTGAGGAAGTGCTGCATTGTCTTTCACGAGATGTTGTATAGAGATCCCATCTGCCTGCTCTTTTGAGTCAGGTGGATGTAAAAAGATCCCATGACATTATTTGAAGAACAGCAGGGGATTCTCCTGTTGTCCTGTCCGACTTTCATCCCTCAACCAACACCACCAAAAAAATTAACTGGTCATTTATCTCATTGGATGTTTATGGGACCTTGCTGTGCACAACTTGGCTGCTTTATTTGCCTACATAAGTGACTGCCTTTCAAAAGTAATTTATTGTCTGTGAAATACTTTTGAGACCAGCGGTGTGCTACGTAAATACAAGGTTTTTCTTTCTGATGTACATTTTAGATACAACCAGACTACATGTTTCTGAAGTTCTGAGACTTGGCTTCTGTGTTGTGCCTCCCAGTGCAAAAGATATACATATGGTGCATATATATACATATCTGTATGTACATAAGTGTGTGTGTGTATATATTACAAATTTTAAAAATGCTTTAAAAATAATTTTTGCAAAATGCAGCTTGTTCTTATGACTCATTAAACAGTCGTGAGACTAGGTGTTTCTGACTTCCTCGGGAAAGATGCACTAAAACACATTACTGTTCTTAAAACTGAATATCCTCCCACGAGCTGTTCACTGGCGTTTTATAGTAACTGTCATTGCATGATTTTTCCTCCTTTAGCTGATCTAATCAAATGAATTTTGAGGCAAGAACAGAGGGCTTTGAATACACTTATAAGAAAAAGTTATATCTGTCTGGGGAGGGGGTGATGAAGAGAGAGAGAGAGAGAGGGGATAGGCTTCTGAAGAATATGGCAAGAATGCACCAGTGGATGTGTTAGTTCAGATGTGCCGTAGATACCACCTTGTGTTCAGTGGCATCAGTCACTCCTGTAAACAGTCTGAGAGCCTGCCTTGGGAGAGCCGGCTCTCACCGCCCGATATCAGCTTGTACGATAGCATAATCCAAGGATGTAACAATAACGTCCCCCTGTGATCGGTACTGGCTAGTTGTGCCTTTCACATGAATGCTTCTTCGATATCTCCTAAGGCAGATGGACCAAATACTTGGTGAGGCGAGATCTGAATCATCAAACTGCTTTATTTCACAGCATAGAGTGCCAATCATAATCAAAGCTCCTTATTCCACTCCGCTTTACTTAGCTTCCCATATATAAAGAAAACAATGAACTCATCGGGGATGGTGGCGCAGTGGTTATGTTACTGGACTAGTAATCCAGAGGCTTGGACTAATGTTCAAATCCCACCACGGCAGCTGGGCAATTTAAATTCAGTTAATTAAATAAATCTGGAATAAAAAGCTAGAATCAGTAATGATGACCGTGAAACTATCGGATTGTTGTAAAAAACCCATCTGGTTCACTAATGTCCTTTAGGGAAGGAAATCTGCTGTCCTTACCTGGTCTGGCCTATATGTGACTCCAGACCCACAGCAATATGGTTGACTATTAATTGGACTCTGAAATGGCCTCGCAAGCCACTCAGTTGTAAAAAATCCACTACGAATAAGAATAAAACCGTCGACCTCGACACTGGCTACAGACACGACAACAGCAGACCCAGCCCAGTCGACCCTGCAAAGTCCTCCTCTTGTGCCAAAATTGGGAGAGCTGTCCCATAGACTAGTCAAGCAACAGCCTGACATAGTCATACTCACAGAATCATACCTTTCATGTCCCAAACTCCTCCATCACCATCTCTGGGTATGTCCTGTCCCACCGGCAGGACAGACCCACCAGGGGTGGTGGCACAGTGGTATACAGTCGGGAAGGCGTGGCCCTGGGAGTCCTCAACATTGACGCCAGACCCCATGAAGTCTCATGGCTTCAGGTCAAGCATGGGCAAGGAAACCGCCTGCTGATTACCACCTACTGCCCTCCCTCAGCTGATGAATCAGCACTCCTCCATGTTGAACACCACTTGGAAGAAGCACTGAGAGTAGCAAGGGCACAGAATGTACTCTGGGTGGGGGACTTCAATGTCTATCACCAAGAGTGGCTCGGTAGCACCACTACTGACCGAGCTGGCCGAGTCCTGAAGGACATAGTTGCCAGACTGGGTCTGCGACAGGTGGTGAGAGAACCAACACGGGGGAAAAAACCTACTTGACCTCGTCCTCACCAATCTACCTGTCGCAGATGCATCTGTGACCACCGCACAGTCATTGTGGAGACGAAGTACCGTCTCTACACTGAGGACACCCGCCATCGTGTTGTGTGGCACGACCACCGTGCTAAATGGGATAGATTCAGAACAGATCTAGCAGCTCAAAACTGGGCATCCATGAGGCGCTGTGGGGCAGAAGCAGCAGAATAATTATTCCACTACAATCTGTAACCTCATGGCCCGGCATATCTCTCACACTCCCATTACTATCAAGCCAGGGAACCAACCCTGGTTCAATAAAGAGTGTAGAAGAGCATGCCAGGAGCAGCACCAGGCGTACCTAAAAATGCAGTGCCAACCTGGGGAAGCTGCAACACAAGACTACATGCATGCTAAAAAGCAGAAGCAGCATGCTATAGACAGAGCTAAGCAATCCCACAATCAATGGCTCAGATCAAAGCTTTGCAGTCCTGCCACATCCAGTCGTGAATGGTGGTGGACCATTAAACAACTAACGGGAGGAGGAGGCTCCATGAATCCCCTCTAAACATTCCACCAATTACTTTAAATCTGTGCCCCCTGGTTTTTGACCCTTCTGCTAAGGGAAATAGGTCCTTTCTATCCACTTTATGTAGCCCCCTCATAATTTTATACACCTCAATGAGGTCTCCCCTCAGCCTCCTCTGTTCCAAGGAAAATAGACCCAGCCTATCCAGTCTTTCCTCATAGCTAAGATTCTCTACTCCTGGCAACATCCTTGTAAATCTCCTCTGTACCCTCTCTAGTGCAATCACATCTTTCCTGTAATGTGGTGACCAGAACTGTACGCAGTACTCTAGCTGAGGCCTAACTAGTGTTTTATACAGTTGAAGCATAGCCCCCCTGCTCTTGTATTCTATGCCACGGCTAATAAAGGCAAGCATTCCGTATGCCTTCTTAACCACCTTATCTACCTGGCCTGCTACCTTCAGGGATCTGTGGACATGCACTTCAAGGTCCATTTGTTCCTCTACACTACTCAGTGTCCTACCATTTAATGTGTATTCCCTTTCCTTGTTAGCCCTCCCCAAATGCATTACCTCACACTTCTCTGGATTGAATTCCATTTGCCACTGTTCTGCCCACCTGACCAATTTATTGATATCTTCCTGCAGTCTACAGCTTCCTTCTTCTGTCTCAACCACACAGCCGATTTTAGTATCATCTGCAAACTTCTTAATCATACCCTCTATATTCAAGTCTAGATGATTGATATATACCACAAAAAGCAAGGGACGTAGTACTGAGCCCTGCGGAACCCCACTGGAAACAGCCTTCCAGTCACAAAAACGCCCATCAACCATTACCCTCTGCTTCCTGTCTCCGAGCCAGTTTTGAATCCAACTTGACACTTTGCCCTGGATCCCATGGGCTTTTAACTTCGTGACCAAACCTTATCAAAAGCCTTGCTAAAGTCTATATACACTACATCAAACGCACTACCCTCATCTACCCTCCTTGTTACCTCCTCAAAAAATTCAATCAAGTTTGTCAGACACGACCTTCCCTTAACAAATCCGTGCTGACTATCCTTGATTAATCCGTGTCTTTCTAAATGAAGATTTATCCTGTCCTTCAGAATTCTTTCCAATAATTTTCCCACCACCGAGGTTAGGCTGACTGGCCTGTAATTACTCGGTCTATCCTTTTCTCCCTTTTTAAACAAGGGTACCACATTAGCAATCCTCCGGCACCACACCTGAAGCCAGAGAAGATTGAAAAATTATGGTCAGGGCCTCTGCTATTTCCTCTTTTGCTTCGCTTAACAGCCTGGGATACATTTCTTCCGGGCCTGGGGGTTTATCCACTTTTGACGTTGCTAAACCCCTTAATACTTCCTCTCTCACTATGTTTATTTCATCTAATATTTCACACGCTTCGCCCCTCTCTTTTGTGAAAACTGACGCAAAGTATTCATTAAGAACCCCACCGACGTCTCCCGCCTCCACACACAGATTACCCTCATGATCTCTAATAGGCCCTACCCTTTCTTTAGTTAATCTCTTACTCTTAATATATTTATAAAACATCTTTGGGTTTTTCTTAATTTTACTTGCCAAGAATTTTTCATGCTCTCTCTTTGCTTTCCTATTATCCTTTTTAATTGCACCCCTGCACTTTCTGTACTCCTCTAAAGATTCTGGAGTATTTAGCCCTCGGTATCTCTCCTACGCCTCCCTTTTTTTCTTTATCCTACCCTGTATGTCCCTAGACATCCAGGGGGCTCTAGATTTGTTAGTCCCACCTTTTTTCTTTAAGAGCACATATTTGGTCTGAACCATCTGGATCTCCTCCTTGAATGCCTCCCACTGCTCTGACACTGATTTTCCTTCAAGTAGTTGTTTCCAGTCCACTAATGCAAAATCCTCTCTGAGCTTAGCAAATTTTGCTTTTCCCCAATTTAGAATTTTTATTCCTGGTCTATCTTTGTCCTTTTCCATAACTACCTTAAATCTAACATTTGACTGAGTGTGGCATCAAGGAGCCCTAGTAAAACTGAAGTCAATGGGAATCGGGGGGGGAAAACTCTCCACTGGCTGGAGTCATACCTAGCAAAAAGGAGGATGGTTGTGGTGGTTGAAGATCAATCATCTCAGCCCCGGGACATCGCTGCAGGAGTTCCTTAGGGCAGTGTCCTAGGTCCAATCATCTTCAGCTGCTTCTTCAATGACCTTCCCTGCATCATAAGGTCAGAAGTGGGGATGTTCGCTGATGACTGCACAGTGTTCAGTGCCATTCGCAACTCCTCAGATAATGAAGCAGTCCATGCCCGCATGCAGCAAGACCTGGACGACGTTCAGGCTTGGGCTGATAAGTGGCAGGTAACATTCGCGCCACACAAGTGCCAGGTAATGACTACCTCCAACAAGCGAGCGTTTAACCACCGCCCCTTGACATTCAGCGGCATTACCATCGCCGAATCCCCCACCGTCAATATCCTGGGGGTCACAATTTACCAGAAACTTAACTGGACCAGCCACATAAATACTGTGGCAACAAGAGCAGGTCAGAGGCTAGGTCTTCTGCAGCGAGTGTCTCACCTCCTGACTCCCCAAAGCCTTTCCACCATCTACAAGGCGCAAGTAAGGAGTGTGATGGAATAGTCTCCACTTGCCTGGATGAGTGCAACTCCAACAACACTCAAGAAGCTCGACACCATCCAGGACAAAGCAGCCCGCATGATTGGCACCTCATCTACCACCTTAAACCTTCACTCCCTCCACCACCGGCGTACCATGGCTGCAGTGTATGCCATCTACAAGATGCACTGCAGCAACTCACCAAGGCTTCTTCAGCAGCACCTCCCAAACCCACGACCTCTACCACCCAGAAGGACAAGGGCAGCAGGCGCATGGGAACACCACCACCTCCAAGTTACACACCATCCTGACTTGGAAATATATCGCCGTTTCTTCATCGTCACTGGGTTAAAATCCTGGAACTCCCTCCCTAATAGCACTGTGGGAATACCTTCACCACACAGCCTGCAACGGTTCAAGAAGGTGGCTCACCACCACCTTCTCGAGGGCAACTAGGGATGGGCAATAAAAGCGACGCCCACATCCCATGAACGAATATTTAAAAAAAACTTAGCAGTTTGACATTGATGGGCTATCGTACTCCTGTTTTCAGAATTGCCTTGCGTTCAGTACAACTACTGGCTGTTAGAAACTGAATCACTGAACGCTGAATCACTGAACGTTGGCCTTAGGCCTATGTGCAGTACTCTCTCACACTGCTGTCTGCTGACTCCAGTGTTCGCTTTCAGTCCAACTGACTATCCCCACCCAAGAGCTGAATCCACAAGCCTAACTTGACAGTGACCCCTGTTGAATTCAATTGATAGGAGTTGTCACTGTAGCAATAAGTGTGAACGATCACTTCAATGTTGAACTGTCTTTCATTGTCCCCAGCATGGCGGTTCAGCTGTTGTGTCCGAGTCCTAATCTGAATCTTCCAGCCCTGGCTTTCCTATAAATGTAGCCCTTTGAGAGCTAGGCTTAGCTCAATTGCAGCATTTTTATCGCATATTGCACCAATCCTTCATTTCCCCCCCACCCACCCTGGGAGCATAATCAGAAATCCTACAATGTGACTGGGTTTAACTGGGATGTCTCATGCAAGGATCACTGGCTCAGAATGAATTTTGGCCTCGAGCCTAAAGTTGTCTGCTAATAAATTAGCAATTATATTGGGTGACATTTGAAAGTGGCTGTCTTTTCCCTTTGAATGAGAGGATGATCAATGAAATGTTGCAGCCCGTACAGTACAAGATACCCTGGTTGAATATATGTATGTGTATATCGTGTGCACTCGCATACCTGAAGCTCCAGAAATCTCTGCTGCTTCTTTGAAAATAGAGAGACTGTCTCCTGAGGTACTGAGGAGAAGATCAGAGCTGTGGGAAGCTGCAAGCAGTTTTACTCATCTGTCTTTCTTTGCTTGTATGGATACAGTTGAAATTCTATAGCCAATGAATCATTAAAATTGAAGCCTTTGTAGGGGAAAACTTTTGCATTTGAGCATCTTTTGCGTGGGTTATACAATATTGAAAATAGCTGCTGCCGATTATTTTCATTTTGGACAATCTATAGAACACATACTTCATAATCAACTGACTGGCTAGTAACATGACATGTTCTTCTTTAAGCTTTTTGTGAGAATATTAAACCTGATCATTTTTTTCCCAAGCAGTGCATCATCTACATACAGGAAGGGGAAGGCAAGTGTCCCCTCCTCTTTCCCCTGCTTCAGCAATAATGATCTGGTCCTGCTTGATAGCTTAGTAGATAAATGCAGGTCTATACAGACCTAGAAGGTCCTAGTTTCAATCACCAGTCTGTGCCGTTACCTTGAGGTCAGCCAGAGGTGGTGGTAGTGGAGTTGTACTGGCCTCAGCCTTCTGAAATAGCCAGAAGAAAATTGGCCTGTGGTCTCACTTTTGATTGCAATCCAGAGACCCATGCTTGAAAGTTCCTGCATGCGAATGTTGGAAGAGGATGGGATTAGGCTGTTGATGGCCTTTGTCGTTGACGAATCTGATGACACTTGTTGCCTATTTTTACACATGAACAATGGCGACTTGAGCGAAATGCGAGCTGCTAATAGAATATTGAGGAGGAAGTTGGAGAAGGGGGGAGGGGGGCGAAAGGATGCTAGTCTGAGCCAACTGCGAGGAAGTGCTTCTCCTGATTTTATGCTTTCTATTTGAAGGCTTTCTTAAAATATTTCAGATGAGATCAGGGGCTCATTGTTGTGCAGCACAGAGCCTTCATTGCACCACTGATGTGACACAATACATTGGTACTTCAGTGCATGACACCCCTGTGCCATAAGTCACTTGCTCCTTTTTTGGGGGAATGTGCTTTCTGTGCCACTTCCCGTCACCCTTGGATGTCACTCTTTCTCACACTATGGGGGTAATTTGAACTTAACCTGGCCAGCTGGAAACTTATGGGATTGGGTTGGCCGCTAATTTTACACCCCGGCCAACTTTAGTCCTCGTCTTGACACGTGAAACATTCATTTGTTGGTTCTGTCCACAGATGCTGACTGACCTATTGGGCGTTTCCAGCATTTTCTGTTTTTGTTTTAGTGTATCGTCCAACTCGCTGTGCTTAGTGCCACGGGAGATCTGCCAATATATATTTTTGAACAAATATAGTAGAGCTTTACGTTTTTTCAGTTACATACCTGGTAACTTGCTTAATTCACATCTCCCCTCTTAATTAGCAAAGTTAACTTGTTGACTATCACCCACAAGTGACATTACTAACCATGTAATTAAACCATTACTAACCATGTCATTATATTGAAGACACTACATTTCACTAGTCATCTTTAATGGCCCGGAATTTGTGGTTGCAATGACGGCAAAACTGTCAGTGTTCTTCGTCGTTATTCTGTAAAACTGACAGCAACTTCTGGCGTAGTTAAACGCAGAAATCCGGAAGTTGCAGTCAGTGATACCCTGCCCCTCTACAGGGTGTGCAGTTGCAGTCCTTGCAGATGGAATCAATTAGAAATCACTGATTTGACGTGAACTTCAACTTTTTACGCACTATTCTTGGTGTTAACCTTGTTGAATGAGGTGTAACTGAGTTTTTAATGGCGTACTAAATCGTAATTACTGCTGAACAATCTCTCTGGCCCTGACAAACTAATTTTATATTGTGGAGTGTAATTTTCTCCATTCCATGATAAAGATTTCATAGATTTTTAAAATAATAAAAATTATTTATTTTTTATTTTTTAAAGCTTGTTTGATATGTCAGTTTCTATCTTAATCCCATGTGTATGCCCCAATCTTTATTTTGCTTTCTGTAAAATGATTAAAAAGTGAATTATAATCCGTGCTTTTTATTTCTTCATTTGCTGTCTGAGAGAATTCTTCAATCTGATTGGCTATTTATTCAGCATGCTTGATAACATCACTGTTGCTGGACGCCACAGATCTCCTATAGATGGTGGCAGATGAAAAATCGCATCGGAAAAAGGGAAATTGATGCCACTAAGCCCACACCATATTTTTGTGGGCAGCTTTCTTCGAGGTTAGCGGCAAGCGCCGTTAGTTTGTTGCTGACTGCAAAATCCAAGCCTTTGTTTTACCAAGCATAGTTGGGACAAAAGTTTTGCTTTTAAGAATCAATGATCTCTCCTAATGGCTTTCTGAAGTTTTTTTTAAAATTAAACCATCTCCAGCCACCTTTCAGACTTGGAAAAAGGTGAAATTGTTACAACTATTTGAGAGTAGATACAGTTTCTTAGTGCAGAAAGCTTCTCTCCGAGCAATCTGAGTCACTGATCCAGCTCTCCTATGTCTGCTTTGTAGCCCTTTCTCCTGGAGCTTTTTTTCCAATTTCCATGTCAGATTCTGAAATACAAAAGCAAAATCTGATGGTTGATCTACAATGGAGCTAGCAAAACCTTGGAGTGAAAATTGAGGGAGAGCTTCAGGGCAGCAAATTTATTGCATTGAAAGATGAATGAAGTGTAGCTAAATCAAATCAAGAATGTTTATATGGAAATTGTAACCAACAAAATAAAATGTTTAGATATAACTTCTGAAATTAAAGAGACAAAATCATTTTTTTAAATGATCAAAGTTGTACTCCTAAAATCAACATGTTTGTGTTATGATGCAAAATAGCCTCATGACACAAACCTGCTGACCTAACAGTTGGCCATCAGTTCCCAGCCATACTGAATCTGTTTGTTTTAAATCACAGGAACAATTCAAAGAACAGCAATCTCTTCATGTTGTTTATATTGTCATTTGCCTGCAGTCTCCTATTGGTCTTTCGAGACGAATTCACCGACTTGAAACACAGTTGTTTGGGCTTTATCGCTCTAGTTTTTTTACTCATGTAAATAGATTGAAATTTTCCTTAAGCAAGCCAAGCTTTCCTGCAACCTGAAACCTACATTTTTAGTCTCTACCATATTTAGGCTAACATCGCTCAAGCAATGGTCCCTCTAATTTTTTTAACATGCGCTGCCCCTTTAACTGGCTGCGCAGCCCATTCAGATGTTCACGCATGTGTGGTTTCTTCAGTTTTAAAGCCGGTGAGCGGCCTGCGCGGGACCTCCAGACCGTTTGCGCAGTTTAGCGGGAACATTGAGCTGAAGTCTAACATTTAACCCTGACTGCAGTGTCTTGCTTACTGGAGAATATTTGGGATGTCCACCACAGCTCCAGTCTTCCAGACAACGGAAAAATATCAATTCTAAGACCCCGTTTATGTTGTCTAAACTTCTCCAATATTTATTTACAAATACATTGATGTACGAAAGGGATGTTTACCTGAGAGAACTGAAATCAGCCCAAAAGGGTTAATCTACCTTTTTTTAGAAATGACATTTCACTCTTTCTTGGAATGTAAGAGTTCCTTTGGAGGAATGAGCTGAGCCTCTTTCCTTGGCACCCAGTGTTCTGTGTTTGGGATGAGCTGTTACCTATAGAATGATAGCAAAATACTGCGGATGTTGGAAATCCAAAATAACAACAGAAAATGCTGGAAAAACTCAGCACCTATAGAATATTTTGAGCCGTAACTGGCCATGAAGCCTGAATGTGTTGGTCAGAACTGCTGACCACTGAAAGGCTTGCATCTTAATGCCTTTTTCCTTTAAAGACTGGGGTCAATCAATTATGATTGAAGGAACAATGCCATGAAGATTTTATAGAATGCTAATGAAAGTTATACACTGCTTTGTAGCCCTTATAGTATTCAGTTCAATTTGCACCTAGACAAAAGCACCTTTATTTCTGATCAACTGGTGGTATATGCCCTTTCTCTCCGCCTACCCACCTGTCTTCCATTTTGTATCGAGCAAAGAGAGCAGACTCCATTTTAGCCCTAATACAAAAGCAAAACACTGTGAATGCTGGATATCTGCAATACAATCAGAGAATGCTGGAAATATTCAGCAAGTCAGGCAGCACCTGTGGAGAGAGAAACAGAGTTAATGTTTCAGGTCAATGGCCTTTCGCCAGAATTGGAAAAGGTTAGAGATGTAATAGGCATTAAGCAAGTACAGAGGCAGGGAAGGAGCGGAGGAAAGAACAAAAGGGAAAGTCTGTGATAAGGTGGAAGGCAGGAGAGATTAAATGACAAAAGGGGGTGGTAATGAGACAAGTTAAACAAAAGATGGGTCTAAAGGAGGTGTAAATGGGAATATTCCATTTTAACCCTAACTTTGACTATAAAACTAAAGGCAGAATTCCTATTTTTAGTACGCAGTGTTCTCCACATGTGCAAAAGGCCACATCTCTCTTTTCCAAATGGCTCTACAGGAGAGGAGGCAAATGACAGTATAAATGGAGGAGAGTGACACATGCTGATAGTTTTGGCGTTGCTTTCCTATAACCAATGTACAAGGTAAAAGGACCTTTGGGAATTTCTGTTGAGGTATATCCTGTATATAGTACATTTGGAAGTCTCTTGGTCCACTCTGAAATGTGAATTTATTTCATAACTCTATAGGAGGTGCAAACTTAATTTGATCTCCTATTTGTATAAGACAAAGCAGACTCAAAAGTAATTCAGTTATTAATGCAATAATTTTTCAATATTTGCAAAACCCAATTTCACCCAGGTCTTGACCACCGTCCCATTGTCTGAGAAGGCTTTTCTAGTCCCCATCTGTATTGCAAAATGGGACACAAGAAAAATATTTTAACCTGACCACCTCTCGCCTCTAGCTTCCACCTTCTCCCTCTCCATCACAATCTTTCTTGGCCTGTTTTCCTTGTGCTCTCACTCTGGCTCTTGCTCTCTCTCTCTCTTTGTCTCCCGCTCGCTCTCCTGCTAACTTTCGTGCTATCTTGCTAGCGTACTGTCATTGCAATAATGTCAGAGCTTTCCTTTCTTGCTCTTCCTGATCTCCAGATCATGGTCCTTGACACTATTCCTCCTCCTTGTATCCCCACTGTGTTTCTTCCTCCTATAATCTTTAGGTCTATAAAACCGAAGCTTGACATCACCTAATCACTACCTCCTGATCTACCTAATTTTTCCTTTTGCTCTTCCAATCTCGGTGGCTTCTTGCACTGTGGGACTTGTTTTTGCACCTTGGTTTCTCAGATAAAAAGCAGCTAACTGAGAGATTTTTGATATTCAGCCAACTTTGTTGTACAAGGAAAAATCTACTATGGAACTGTCTAATCAACATTGTTTATGATCCTGATTTATAACATTAAATGCTGTACAGATATATTTAAAAACTAGTATATTGGGCAAATACCTTCACAATATATCGCTTCGCAAAACATTACCACTTCCAACAATAGGAAAGACGGAGGAGGCCTGGGTAGAACAGTGGGTTGGCATAATGTTTGTGTCACCGCTCAGTTCAAAGACAGCACAGATGAAAGAAAGAAAGAACTTGCATTTATAGAGCACTTTTTGTGACTTGGATGTGTTTCACAGCCAATGTGAAGCACTTTTCACAGACTGGAGTTGAGGCATATTGTTGGGCAGAGCAAAAGCTTTGGTCTGTATCTGACTGGTGCGCTGTTGAACTTTATTGCAAGGGGGTTGGAGTACAAGAGTAAGGAAGTCTTCCTACCATTGTACAGGGCTTTGGTGAGACCACACCTGGAGTACTGGGCACAGTTTTGGTCTCCTTATCTGAGGAAGGATATACTTGCCTTAGAGGCGGTGCAACGAAGGTTCACTAGATTGATCCCTGGGATGAGAGGGCTGTCCTATGAGGAGAGATTGAATAGATTGGGCCTATACCCTCTGAAGTTTAGAAGAATGAGAGGTGATCTCATTGAAGCATATAAGATTCTGAGGGGGATTGACAGGGTAGATGCTGAGAGGTTGTTCCCCCTGGCTGGAGAGTCTAGAACTAGGGGCATAGTCTCAGGATAAGGGGTCGGCCATTTAAGACCGAGATGAGGAGGAATTTCTTGACTCGGTTGTGAATCTTTGGAATTCTCCACCTCAAAGGGCCGTGGTTGCTGAGTCGTTGAGTATGTTCAAAGCTGTGATAGATAGATTTTTGGACTCGTGGGGAATCGAGGGATATGGGGATCGGGCGTAAAAGTGGAATTGAGGTCGAAGATCAGCCATAATAATGGAGGAGCAGGCTCGAGGGGCCAAATGGCCTATGCCTGCTCCTAATTCTTATGTTCTTATGCAATAAGTGGCATGAGAGTGGTTCGATACCTGAAGTGCTTCATTCCCTGGGTGTCATGTCTCATTTTGACACATGCCAACATTAACCTCTCCGCCTCGCTACCTCTCTTTCCTCTTTTAAGGCGCTCTTTAATACCTACCTCGTTGACCAAGCTTTTGGTCACCTGCCCTAATTTATCCTTATGTGGCTCGGTGTCAAATTTTTTGTCTTAAAATACTCCTGTACATCGCCTTGGGACTTTTTACTACGTTAAAGGCGCTATATAAATACAAGTTGTTGTTGTTAACTGAAACATGTTTTAAATCACAGTTAAAATTGAACGGCAAGAGAAAGTATTTTTAAAATTTGTTTTATTTGAAGTTTGAAACATATAAAGTAAGAACTAATCTGGAAAAACTGCAAACTAATTAGTGATTTGTGAAATGCTTTTGAGCGTATACAAACCTGCCGTTTTATTCGTTGTCTGGAGGCTGACAGCTACTATGGAAAACACATATGTGAGGAACTAAGCTTGGCAGACAATGCTGACCAGCTGCCTACACATTTTACCTCTGGCATCTCATGAGAGGGAAAAATAATGAAACCTCTGACAAACAGAACAGCACTGTAGAACATTTTAATCCATTGTGAGCAAGAAATATGGCCGTGCAAATGGTGGGTCATATTGTGAAAACTACACCTTTATTGAGCATAACTATAACACACACACACATTGCATTTTAAAAATCTTTGTTCTTACAGATATATTTTTTTTCTTAAGCTACAGCAACCCATGCTGGTTTTGTGGGAGTGGTGCTTACATTGTATGGGTGATGGTTACTGATCTGAAGAAAATTGCAATGGCCCGTATTTTCTGGTCCCTACGGGTGTGTACGAGCTGTGTACAGACCCGTAGGGACCTCACAAGTGCCGGTTTCAGGCATGCGAAGCGCACGCGCTGAAAACCGACACGGTCAAGAACATCGGACGCCTGCCCTGGAGAAGGGCCTCTGCGGGGGGAGAGTTCCGCTTTCTGCAGAACCTCCGCCCGCTGAAAACCCTTAGAAATCTTACGCCTAGTAAAAGCAGGCGTAAGGCCTGTTCTTACCAGCATAAGAGTGTTTTTCCACTCATTTATAATTTTTAAATACTTTTTTTAAGTTTATTTTTAGCCAAGTTAAAAAACTTTGATTTTTTGCTTAAAATATTTAATTTATTGTAATTTTAACTAATTTTAAAAATGTGATTTAAAAAAAAATGTATTTAATGTTTTGATGTTTTTTGATTGATCCCCATTCATACTTTGACAGGTCTAAGCTGTCAAAAGTATGAAGGGAGATTCCCTTCTTCCATTGTTTCCCCATGGTCCACGTGATCCCAGAGATGCTTGCGAACCGCTGGCGCCCCTGGGATACCTGGGCCCTGCGCATTTCGTAGAGCAGAGGCCCAGGAGCGGAAGTTTCCGGACCTCCGGAGCCCTCGGGTAAGGGCGTAGATTTTTTCCAGATCGGAGGCCTCTGCACGCAGGAAGCCTCCGATCGGAAAATACGGACCAATGTTTATGAAGATGCAAGACTGTTCGTGTTTCTTCATTTCATTGCATGTTTAAATTCAGTTTCATGGTCGTCATTATTGTGCTTGTATGCTTGCTTATGTACATTTTAGTAGTGGCTCATCCCAGCCATCTCTAACACTCAAATATTGAGAGTTTATGGTATTGAGTAAATTGGCCTCCACAGTCTTAGTTGCTTTGTCAGTAACCCATTTACTGGAGTGGATCTAGATTTGAATTTAATGTTTCAAACTGGATTTGTGGAGTTGTGGTTGTGTTCCAAAATTAATTATCGTCGATTCTAATTCCACACTTGGAGCAAACAAATTAGTTGTGAAATAGATATAAATGTCCCAACAACGTAACTGTTTTAAATAGTTTTAAACATCTTTAAAAAATTAATCAGACATTTGAAAGGCTGATTCTAATTAATATAAGGGTGGAAAGAGGCATATCACAGAATCTACAGTGCAGATAGAGGCCATTTCGGCCCATCGAGCCTGCACCGACACATATCCCACCCTATCCCCGTAACCCCACGTATTTAATCCCCTAACACTAAGGGTCAATTTATCATAGCCAAATCAACCTAACCTGCACATCTTTGGACTGTGGGAGGAAACCGGAGCACCCGGAGGAAACCCACGCAGACACAGGGAGAATGTGCAAACTCCACACAGACAGTCGCCCGAGGCCAGATTTGAACCCGGGTCCCTGGCGCTGTGAGGCAACCTGCTGCAATTGACCACTCTGTTATTTTTAACTCTTAAAAATACTTAATACAATGTTGAGCATCCATGGGTAGGATCCACTCAATACCTTCCTTCCTGCCAAGTTTGCATTCTCTTACTGCTTATTGAATTGGGCATCTGTCTGGATGTTTATTGATAGTGTTGTACAGGAAATGATTTTTGCTTGCTGGTCAAGTAAGGTACTGAATTTTCAGAAAATATTTAGTCTCCTCACTGGAGATTGCCAGCTAAAATGAAAGATCGTGTCTGTATAAAGTAATAGTTTATTGGCCAAATTAGAGAGGTAATGGTTATAATTAAGCCCATTGAGTCTTCCAAGGATTTGTGTTGTATCTTGTTTGCAGATAGTTTTGGTAAAATATGCAGGTTTGCACAAGATAATCCAAGATCAGTGTCATTGAAGGGGACATTGGATGTTGAAGAATGTTCTGTTCAGCACAAAGAAAAAGTGAAAAGTTATAAGCTAAGGAAGCCACTGACAAAATATAATTTATAGAGTAACTGGTCGATACTTAAATTAATTTATTAGTTACAATGCCACCTCGCTCAATAAATGCAACTTTTGTTGAAGCAGATTCTTAATTTGGTGAGTTAATAGGATACAGGCTTCGTGTTGAAGTTTGAAGGAGATGAAAATAGTCTAAATGGGTCTTGTATACAGACTAGGTATGTGTTCGTTCACTCATTCTCCGCTTTGCATGTCACAAGATCTCAAGGTTGATCTGGATCAGGGAGGTCTATGTCAGCTCATCTGTTGAAGAAGAACCAACAGTCTCCCCCCCCCCCCCCCCCCCCCCCCTCGTATCATGCAGCTGCCAAATGGTGGAATGGTTTTTGCCTCTTGAAGTCCATTCCATGCATTAACTTGTGTGAGGATGAACTTCTTGACATCAGCCCTACATTTGCCAGTTGCTAGTTTGAACCCTCTTGTTCAAATGTTGGTATAATTTGATGCATTATTCTGGACTAACCTTTTCTATGCCTTTTACGACTCTATACACAGCTGCCCCCTTTCAGTCACCTCTTTTCAAGTTTGAAAAGCCAATTTTCTCCTCGTGACTCAATCCTCTGATGTTGGGGATTGATTGCATGGCTTTTGTCAGCAGCACCTCAAGGACTTGATTGGTTCCCTTATGTCTCAGTGAGCAGAACTGGGCTCAGTGTGCAGGGTGTGATCTGATCCAATCAGGTCACTGCACTGTTTGGCTATTTAGCTTTTTGCTGATTACAACCTGTTTATGTAACGTTTTTGAACTTTTACTTTCAGGGGCACTTTTCAAAATAAAAACTGTTCAGCTCATTTTCTTTTTCTTTCCTGTTTTCAAGGATATTAATTTGGTTGAATATTATACCAAAATTAATTATTATTTTGAAAGTAGTGCAGAAATGATGGAGTTTACACAAATAATTGGATTTTCAGTTTTAAAGATGATGTTTAAAATTCTGGGGAAATTTGTGTGAGACACTGAGCTTCTAGAGCTACATAAATGTCAAAACCATTTGCTGTACATACAGTAATTCAAACACTTCCAAGAAACAACTATCCGTGATTTAGGCTTGCATACCAACTAATCTTTGAAACAAAATCTCCACAATTACTTATTCTAACACTGATACAACAAGTATTACATTTTGTTGAAAACTTGTGGGGTTTTTTTACTTTTGGAGCAATGCAACATTTGAACTTGACATCGATGTTCGGTGGTCCTTGGTCTTTTGGTACTTTCAAGCCAGTAAAGTGGAATGGCTAAATGTAACCAATTTCCATGTGATATATTAATGCTTGGTATATGAATTCATCATAGTATTAAAAAGTGACTATTTTGACTAATGTTTCCCTGCAGGCTACAGTTAATGCCCGACCACAGCGTATTCTCGATTCCACAAACCTCACACAGTCCGCGCCAGCCAGCCCTACCAGTAAGGGAACACACATTCATCAGGTTGGGTAAGTCACTGAGGCGGGGGTGTAATATTTTCTCTGATACTGTACGTTCATGCAGCAAGTTGTTCTGAACAAGAAGTTTTGTATTTAGCTTTTTCTTCAAAGTTTGCAGTAAATTGGATCCAGCACACGGGCGTAAGGGTAACCATATCAAAGTGTACCAGAGCAGTAACTCCTTTTTCTAGTCTTTGCAAAGTTTGGTATTCTATACTCCAGTTTCAGAGCAGAGGTATATATTAAAAGTTTTTACCTATGATATGCACTTCCTGTACGCATTAACTTATTTCTTGTGACACACATTTTCAGCCATGCTTTATATGTGATTGTAAGAGGTCACACTTGTCACCGTTAATTTCTATGAACAGTAGGGTTTTGTCTAATAAAGCTTTCAGGGCTCCAGACACGAGGTGGCACTGCACCTGCCTTGTGTGTCTTCCAATCCAAACTACCTCTGCTGATCGATAATACTTCAATTAAAAATTCCTACTGCCCCATTCTGCCGTCTTCCATCACAGCTACCTGTTCTTTGCGGCTGATAAGGTCATGCCCCCAGGCTTTCCTACCGCCACCACTATCTCTGGCTGCTTCCTGTCTCTGTCCACAGTCTAGACTACCTGCCATCCTGGCTTCTGGCACATTTCCCCTCCACCTTCCACCCAGGGTTGGAACCTGCTGTTTCCAAGCCCCCAGGATGCCCATCCACCACTTCCTGCCACAGTCAGCCCAAAGCCTGATGCCTCACATTTGGCCACTCAAGTCTGCATGTCCTCATTGTTGCTGGGATCCCGTGACACCTGCAGGCTCTTTCAAAACTAAAGGCTGGTTATACTGTGAAGATCACACAGCAGGCATTCCTTTCAGTTAAGGAACACAGGGAGCTTCCAGTCCTTCCTGGCCTTACCACATTACACCATGCGCCAATTCCCACCTGGAAGGCAAGAAGAAAAGGAAGCAGAGAGGGAAGCACAGAAGTCGACAAATAGAGAAAGGTCGACACAGTGAGATGCAGCAACACAAAGTCAATAGATATTGATAAGTTAGAGACTGTATGCTTCAGCTTAGCGTGAACAATATCACAGGCGATCCACTGGTATTAAGTGAAATTTATGGAGCAGCATCTTGTGCTACGTTCAGTCTGCTTAACAACCTGAAGCCTCAAGATCTGGATTTCATGTTAAGAACATAAAGCCCCGAATGAAAAAGGCCCATCCAGCCTGCTCCATCCAGAGTTCGAACTCTGGCCAAGCCTAATGGGCAGCGGTCATGCATCTATAAAGGCGTTTTATTAGTATCTGGTGAATCAGTTAAACACTCCATCATACTTTCTAAAGAGTACCAGTTCCTTTCGACAGAATTTTTACTGTGAATCTAAACGTAGGAAATTATTTGAGTAAACTGAATAGTTATATTAATCTTGTCGTGCCATCAGCTCACCATATGTGGACAGTATGACATAGTAAAATAAAGTAAATGACTCCTTATTAATTTAACTTAATTACAACCCAAGGGTATATTTCATTTTAAGAGCAATTATAGCAGTACTGTACCTCTTCTCTAGCCTAGGGATGCTGTTATTAATCAGTACTTAAATGGTTTCTTTATTAACTCCTTTATGTCTGGTGAAAAAATGTGCTATTATCACAAATTGATCATATTGTGCAGTTATGAAAAAAGGTTTAGATTGTAATACAAACATTTGTGAAAATACAACTATTTTGGCAGCGTACAGTTTAACAAAATTAAGAGCTCAAAATTTTAATCAATGTACTGAACATCAATTATGAAGGAACCATAGAAGTTTACAGCACAGAAGACGACAATTCGGCCTTTCATGTCTATGCCAGCTATTTGCTAGAGGAATCAAAGATAGAAACATAGAAGATAGGAGCAGGAGTAGGCCATTCGGCCCCTCGAGCCTGCTCCGCCATTCAATGAGATCATGGCTGATCATCCAAACTCAGTACCCTGTCCCTGCCTTCTCCCCATATCCCTTGATTCCTTTAGCCTTAAGAAATATATCTAACTCCTTCTTGAATATATTTAATGAATTGGCCTCAACTGTGGTAGAGAATTCCACAGGTTCACCACTCTCTGGGTGAAGAAATTCCTCCTCATCTCCGTCTTAAATGGCTTACCCCTTTAGACTGTGACCCCTGGTTCTGGACTCCCCCGCCATCGGGAACATCTTTCCTGCATCTAGTCTGTCTAGTCCTGTTAAATTTTTTTAAGTTTCAATGAGATCCCCTCTCATTCTTCTAAACTCCAGCGAGTATAAGCCCAATCGACCCAATCTCTCCTCATACGTCATTCCTGCCATCCCAGGTATCAGCCTGGTGAATCTTCGCTGCACTCCCTCCATGGCAAGAACATCCTTCCTCAGATAAGGCAACCAAAACTGCACACAATACTCAAGATGTGGCCTCACCAAGGCCCTGTACAACTGCAGCAAGACATCCTTGTTCCTGTACTCGAATCCTCTCGCTACGAAGGCCAGCATACCATTTGCCTTCTTAACCGCCTGATGCACCTGCATGCTTACCTTCAGCGACTGGTGCACAAGGACACCCAGGTCTTGTTGCACTTCCCCTTCCCCCAATCTATTGCCGTTCAGATAATAATCTGCCTTCCTGTTTTTGCCACCAAAGTGGATAACCTCGCATTTATCCACATTGGGCAGATGCATGGCAGATGCAGTATAATCACCCAACCTGTCCAAATTATACTGGAGTTTCTCCTCACAGCACACATGCCCACCCAGCTGTGTGTCGTCTGCAAACTTGGAGATATTACATCTAGTTCCCTCGTCTAGATGATGTCAAGAGTTTTCTCTCTGCCCAAGTTCAAATGATGTATGACTCAATATGAGGTGTAACTGGCAATGGCAGAATTGATCATTTGTTTCTTAACTCGTCCCATTACCATCTCCTTTTGCCTTGCACCATCATCCCTTTTGTCTTTTAATCTCTCCTGCCTTCCAGCCTATCACAGACCTTCCCTTTGTTCTTTCCTCCCCTCCTCCCTTTCCCTACCCCTACGCATGCTTAAAAATCTGTTACTTCTCTAGCTTTTTCCAGTTCTGACAAAGGGTCATCGACCTGAAACGTTAACTCTGTTTCTCTCTCCGCGGATGCTGCCTGACCTGCTGAGTGTTTCCAGCATTTTCTGTTGTTATTTCAGATTTCCAGCATCCACAGTATTTTGCTATTGTACCATAACGCTTTGCTCCATGTCTGTCAGCCAACATTCTATCCATGCTGCTACATTTCCATTTGTGCCAAACACCTTTTTCTAGCAATTCCTTTGCAAGACTCCTTATCAAAAACCTTCTGAAAATCAATATACACAACGTCACCTGCATTCCCTGTATCTATCCAGTTAGTCAGCTTTTCAGAAAACTCTATTAAAATTTGTCAAACATCACTCGCCTTTACCAATTCTATGCTGGCTGTCCTTGATTAATCAATGTTCACTCATTTTATCTTGAGTTATGATTCCTAACAGCTTGCCCACAATTGGTGTTAGATTAACTGGTCCACACCTAACCGTTTTCTACTTCGCTGTCTTGAAGATTAATACTGGATACTGTCCAGTCGCACAGCACAATTTGCATATTTGAGGATTGAAAAACTTCTGACCAGAGCCTCAGCGAGCGCCTCGCTAACTTGCTTCAACAGTCTAGGGTGCATGCCATCCATTTTGATGGATTTATCCATTTTGAGTTACACTATTTCTTTCCAAACCCATTCCGTTTCTAGTTATCTGTAACAGTTGTTCCATATCCTCCAGTACACCTAGATCCTTACTTTCACCACTTTTTGTAAAAAGCTAATGCAGAGTATTTAATATTTCTGCCATACCTTCATTGTTCACAATTAGACTCTCTCTTCATCCCTGAGTGGTCCTATGCTCTTAAACTATTCTAGCTCTTTATATGTTTTTATATGCTTATGAAAACCCTCATTAACTCCTATATTATCTGCTAGCCTTTTTCATGTTCCCTTTTATCCCTTCTAATCTCTTCACCTCCCCACTACAATTTCTATATTCCTCATGATTTACTCTTCATTGTTAGACTTAATTGAATCATTTACCTTCCTTTTAAGTTTGTTTAGTTTTAATCACAATTTATCCATGAAATAGTAAACCGGTAGTAAGAGGAGGGATGGGGCCAATTAGGGACCAAAAAAGAGACCTACGCATGGAGGCAGAGGTACTGAATGAGTACTTGGCAGCATTTTTTTCCTTGGTAAAGACAGATGCAAAGTCATAGTGAAAGAGGAGGTAGTTGAGATACTGGATGGGATAAAAATTAATAAAGAGGAGGTACTAGAAAGGCTGGCTGTACTTAAAGTAAGAAGTCACACAACACCAGGTTATAGTCCCAACAGTTTTATTTGAAATCACAAGCTTTCGGAGCGCTGCTCCTTCATCAGGTGAAGTGATGAAGGAGCAGCGCTCCGAAAGCTTGTGATTTCAAATAAAACTGTTGGACTATAACCTGGTGTTGTGTGACTTCTTACATTTGTCCACCCCAGTCCAACACCAGCATCTCCACATCATGGGTACTTAAAGTAGATAAGTCACCAGGACTGGATTGGATGCATCCTGGGATGCTGAGAGAAGTAAAGATAGAAATTGTAGAGGTACTGGCCATAATCTTCTAATCCACCTTAGATACGGGGGTGGTGCCAGAGGACTGGAGAATTGCAAATGTTACACCCTTGTTCAAAAAGGTGTAAGGATAAACCCAGCAACTACAGGCCAGTCAGTTTAACCTCGGTAGTGGGGAAGCTTTTAGAAACGATAATTCGGGACAAAATTAACAGTCACTTGGACAAGTGTGAATTAATTCAGGAAAGCCAGCATGGATTTGTTAATGGCAAATCGTGTTTAACTAACTTGATTGAGTTTTTTGATGAGGTGACAGAGAAGGTTGAGGGCAATGCAGTTGATATGATGTACATAGACTTCCAAAAGGCGTTTGATAAAGTGCCGCATAATAGGCTTGCCAGCAAAGTTGAAGCCCATGGAATAAAAGGGACAGTGGCAGCATGGATATGAAATTGGCTAAGTGACAGCAAACAGAGTAGTGGTGAACGGTTGTTTTTCAGACTGGAGGATGGTACACAGTGGTGTTTCCCAGGGGTCGGTGCTAGGACCACTGCTTTTCTTGATATATATTAATGACTTGGACGTGGGTGTACAGGGCACAATTTCAAAATTTGTTGATGACACAAAACTTGGAAGTATAGTGAACAGTGAGGCGGATGGTGATGGACTTCAAGAGGACATAGACAGGTTGGTGGGATGGACGGACACGCAGCAGATGAAATTTAACGCAGAAAAGTGCAAAGTGATACATTTTGGTAGGAAGAACGAGGAGAGGCAATATAAACAAAAGGGGTGCAGGAACAGAGACACCTGGGGGTGCATGTGCACAAATTGTTGAAGCTGGCAGGGCAGATTGGGAAAGCAGTTAAGAAAGCATATGGGCCGAATGGCCTCCTTCTGTGCTGTAACCATTCTATGATTCTATTCTGTGAACTCTATTCTTCGATGCACAGCTGTATAGATATATATGTTGCATTCTATCACGGCACAGAAGGAGGCCATTCAGCCCATCGAGTCCATGCCGGCTCTCTAGAGCAATCCAGTCAGTCCCGTTCCCCTGCTCTATCCCCGTAGCCCTGTAAGTTTATTAACCCTTGAAGTCCAGATATCATTCTGGTAAATCTATGCTGCACTCCCTCCAAGGTGAATATATCCTTCCTAAGGTGTGGTGCCCAGAACTGCTCACAGTACACCAAGTGTGGTCTAACCAGGGTTTTGTATAGCTGTAGCCTAACTTCTACCCTCTTGTATTCTAGTCCTCTAGATATAAAAGTCAGCATTCCATTAGCCTTTTTGATTATTTCTGTACCTGTTCTTCGCTAACTCACCCATCTTTCTTCCCTCCCTATCTCTCCTGAAAATATTATAATGAGTAATTTTAACTTGCCTGCCCTATCCAAACCTAAGCCACATCTCTGTTACATATAACTCTCCAATTCAGTTTTGAATGATTTGTGCATTCACATACCACTCAATCCTAACTCCAATTTTTTGGGGGGAAATTGACCTTTTTTATATTTGGTCTTGGGATGTGGGAGACAACATACTAGGCAGCATTTATTGCCCTGAGATGGCGATGCTGAGTCTTATCCTTGAACTACCACAGTCCTCGTGGCGTTAATCACTCAAAACAAAATTGTGTTAATAAAAAATCGAATACAGATTAACAGCGTGACAGGCCACGACATAAACACTCTTTCCATGGCCATAACCATCTTTATACCATCTCCTGGACTAGTTTTGATCACCTAGATGGGTCGGAGAGGAATTTCCCAGATCTTTTTCCCTCAAATTGGCCTGGGTTTTTTATCTTTTTTTGCCTCTTCCAGGAGATCACGTGGTTTTGGGGTGGGGTGGAGCGTATATATTGTGATACACAATGTATCCAGTTGTGTGGGACAGGCTAGCTGGACCAGAGGGTCTTTACCGGTCCGTCATTGTTCATATGTACCAGCCAATAGTGTAGTTGGTGCTATACGCCGGGAGTGTTTTACAATGAGGGGGCACACCAGCACGTACCAGGTGCAACTATCCCGCCAGATGACAACCCAGAATTCAGAGCCGGCGACCTGGTCTCTCCTTAATGGGACTGACTGGGGCGGGGTTTCGAACTCTGCACCTTCTGATTCAGAGGTGAGAACGTTCCACTAAGGCAAAGGCACCCTCCCTCGTCAGTGGTGATCACCAAGATGTTGATGGTGGAGAACTCGCTAATGGTGCTGTCTTTTTTATTTGTTTATGGAATGTGGGCGTCACTGGCAAGGCCAGCATTTATTGCCCATCCCTAATTGCCCTTGAGTAGGTGGTGGTGAGCCACTTTTTTGAACTGCTACAGTCCGTGTGGTGAAGGTACTCCCACAGTGCTGTTAGGTAGGGAGTTCCAGGATTTTGACCCAGCGACTACGAAGGATCGGCAATAGATCATTACTTGGTTCTTGTGTTGCCTACCACTCGCCGGCACGTGCCTGGATGTTATCCAGGTCCTGCTATAGGCTGACATGGGATGGTTCATTGTCAAGGGAGTTGTGCATCATCAGTAAATAGCTCCTCTGATGCCCTTATGGTGGAGGGGGGAAGGTCATTGATGAAGCAGCTGAAGATGGTTGGGCTGAGGGTACGTCCCTGAGGCACTCCAGCAATGTCCTGGGACTGTGATGATTGGCATGTGACAACCACAATCATCTTTATCTCAGCTATGACTCCATCAATTGGGGTTTTTTTTCCTGGGCCACCTCATTGACCTCAGTTTTGCACAGGCAAATGGAGATATCGGAGGAACTATTATGTAATCACATCTCTGCTCCAAATTCAGTGTATTCCAGGCAGTTTAATGGTTAATTAGATATTTAAGCCCCTGGCCTGAGAGAGTGACAGAAACTGAACCGCAAAATTATGGGAACCAGTATGGTCCAGGGCAAACAATTGATAAAACAATGCTGCCTGACCTGCTGAGCATTGCCAGCATTTTTTGCTGCTGTTATTGATAAAGAGACTGATTACACACGTTAACGTCAGGAGCAGAGCGTAGTTTTTAATGATTGGGCCATTTACTGCTGTCATTGTTCATAGGGTAGTATTATTCGGTATATGTCCTACTCGTTGAAATTTTGTAACAAAAAAAATTAATCTACAGGAAAAGTTCTGATATCCGGCACTGACGGGACCGGCGTGTTGCCGATCTATCAAAAGTGCCGGACATGCAAAGTCAACGTTGAAGCATACGGAGATGAAAATCTCCGTATTTGACAACAAACACTCAGCAACAGCTCGTAAACACTCGGCCCGTACCTTGAAGCATCTCTGAAGCTGTTGCGAAGCTCCAAAGACGCTTTCCAGAGCCTGGCTGTTAACAGAATGCTAGGAGAAGAAAAAAAAACTAACTAAAACGGCTGCTGATTTCTGCCGTTAGAGCAAAGTTTCCGGCCATACAACCTCCGGATAAACCAAAGTTTCCTGTAGTTAGTTTTTAATCTTAACCCAGCTTGAGCTCATCGGTTGATGATGTTGTGTTCCAGAGTGGCTTGGAGAGAAATAGAGCGCAGTGGGCACTAGGATGTAAGATTGTGCGAACCCTAAAGGGCACAAGACCTAGGGACAAAATGTAGGGTTAGAAATCTGCAGGACTGCAACATATGGCTCATAAGGGATGAGAGCAATGTTCCCTATAAGTTGTGCAAAACTATGAATGGGCCCCGCAGCCCCTTAAAGGGGCCGCACACCCAAAATAAAAATTACGGGGTACATTGGATAAGAGGTCTGCTTTTATTAAAGAGGTGGCAAGACCAAGAGGAAGTTAGCTTAAAATTACAACACACTGGTGACAGTGAGTTGTGTGAAATACCTGTCCCATCGCGTATGGTATTGTGTAATCTGACAAAACAAGTTGCTCAAGAGCACAGTTTCATCTGCTGATGTCTGACTTGTATAGGTGACCATTTAAAAAGATAATTGGAGTTGGTTATTATGGGGGTGTTTACCCCAATTCTGTGTCACCTTTTTTTTAATCAAGCACCTATGTTCTTTATGTGGCCACATTTACCAGGAACAAACCTTCGACAGTGAGCTTTCTGTTTGGCATTATACTGCAGCTTTAACTTGTACATGACGTCATTTTTATATGTTTGAAGAAAAAGCAAATCGTGCTGGTCTCTTAAGTGCAGAGCAAATTTAATTCCTTTAAGCCAGGTGTCGAGAGAAAAACCGATCGATTGTAGCTAGGTGTAGTGCCACTAATTAAATAATTTAGGTACGGGATTTTATATTCGCACTTAGACACTTAAGCCATCATGCCTATGGGAGTTATGAAAGCATGAGTTCGTGAAATTAATCTTGATGTATGCTGGATCCCTGGATAACAATGTAACTGTTAATCATTGCTTGGGCACTCTGCCCTTGCTTCAGAGTTGATATTTGATGTACATGAGGCTCCAGTTCCAAGAGGATTCATCCAGGTGTGTGCCTGTGGCTATTTCAGACATGTTATGTGGTTTATTAAGTACATCACTTCCACATTTAAGCCCTTAGGAATTCAGTAGTCTGTAGTATTGAATGACTATTTCATAGTTCTGTAGCACGTTCGGGTGACCAAGTTTTGTGGTGACCCCCATTCCCGTAGTGTTGGGATAAATTCGGAGCACGCAGCCCTGGAACCAAACCCAATAATGTTACATTTGCCTTCAAAACAATCACTGCACTTCAGATTATCTTAATGAACGTGTAGCTCTTTGAAATATTTCTTAAACACAAGATTAAGGTGCTATGAAGTGCAACTTTTTCTTCAAAGGAACTTTCTTTCTTTAAAGAATTGTTGACTATAAGTGAGCCTGGTGGATTTCTTCCCTCCCCATCTTTGTTTCTCCAAGTAGTATCTGATTAGTTTTGCTCCCAAGGTTCGTTTGCCTCATGTACATGAAATAAATAATGTTAGTTCCTTTGTTCACTAATTTGAATATCATTTACAAAGTTTGGAAAGTCTGTTTCACGTCTTCTCAAGCTTCATTAGCACAAAATGTCAACTAAAACTGGAATTTCCTGATAATCACGTTTTCTAGCCTCAAGAAATAACCAATCTAAAGTTGCCATACACAAAATTTTAGAGGTCTGAACGATACAGTTCGTTAACACGCTGCCCTATCGCTGCTAGCACCTGGTTTCAGATCCAGCTCACACTAATAGGACAAAGATCTTTGTTGCTCACTCGCTATACACGCCATTGTCGAATGACCTTGAGCTGTCTCCACCCAACTCCTAGTGACCACAGGCTCCACAGCATAAAACTGCCTCTAATTTGGCACAAGTTGACTTGCACAAAAAGATCACAAGTGATTTCTTCTGTGGGAAATGGAAATATCACATTGGTGCAGTAGCTGGTCCTTTCCTGAGATTAGAATTAAGGCACATTGTTGGGGCAGAGTAGAAGGAACTACCCTGCTGTCACCCTTAACTTCGGAAGCACTTGAACCCACAACTCTGTAGCTGATGTAGAGTTGGTGCCAATGTGTCAAGTCTTTTTTTAAACCTAACACCGGTTTTGTTCAAACATTTGAACGTTACTGTTCTCTTTCTCATTTGCATTGAATAACGGGTAGCATTATTTCCTGGTAGTAAGGTTATTTCCATGTAGGTAAACGTTATCACTTTGCAGAAGATTCTGTCTTGACTTAAATCTGCTTTTCTGTTCCAGAGGTTCACCTCCCATACCCAGCACAAGTAGTTCCAGTCTAACCAATGATGTGAGTAAACAGGCAGGACCCAGAGATATATCGTCAGCATCACGGCAAGGAACTGTCGTCACTGTGGGGGTGCAGTACACTCCACACTCTCACCAGTTTTCCAGAACGCGAAAGATGTTCGATAAGGGGCCAGATCAGGTAAGGAATCTGTTGGATATGGTATTACCTGTACATAGAAGATAAAGAACTAAAAACACTGAAATAAAGTAGTCTTTTACTGAATGAAACCAATCGACACCGCCAAAGAAGGAAATATTAGGATGGGTGACTAAAAGCTTGGTTAAAGAGGTAGGTTTTTCAGGAAGGTCTTGAAGGAGGAGAAAGAGGTGGAAAGGCAGAGAGATTGAGGGAGGGAATTCCAGAGCCTAGTGCTTACACTGCTGAAGGTACGGTTGCCAATGGTGGGGTGAAGGGAGTGGGGGATTCAGAGGCCAGAGTTGGAGGAACGCAAAGCTCTTGGACTGTTGTAGTGCTGGAGGAGGTTATAGAGATGGGGAGGGGCAAGGCCATGGAGGAATTTGAACACGAGGATCAGAATTTTAAAATCAAAGTATTGATGGGCTGGGAGCCAATGTAGATCAGCGAGCACGGAATATTGGTGAGCTGGACTTGGTGCGGGTTAGGATACGGGCGACAGGGTTTGGGATGAAATAGAGTTTATGGAGGGTGGATGATGGGAGACTGACGAGGAGAGCGTTGGAATAGTCGAGCCTGCGAATAACAAAAGCAGATGGGCTGAGGCAGAGGCGGAGATGGGCGTTGAAGGAGTTAGATATATTTCTTAAGGCTAAAGGGACATGGGGAGAAAGCAGGGACAGGGTAGTGAATTTGGATGATCGGCCATGATCTCATTAAATGGCAGAACAGGCTCGAGGGGCCGAATGGCCTACTCCTGCTCCTATCTTCTATGTTACGGAGGTGGAAGTAGGTGGTCTTCGCAGAGTCTGACTCATGAGTGAATTCCAGATCTACCTCGGTGGCATCTTGGATGTAAATGAGAAGTGTGATTTGAAATCACCATCAGCACAGCACTGCAGGCTGCTCTCTTCCATGTGGATATCCTTCTTCTCCTTTCAATGATTAAACTAAATTCCTGTTGAGAGCAAGCAGCACCTCTGATGAATCATTTATTTTATTCCTTCAGCTGAGATAATGTTACAACCTTTTACTTTGTGTCAGCTGTGTAATGTTTGTACTTTTTAAATTGACAGCAGTACCGATTATTTTGAAAAGCAAATAGCTTGAGAGCTATTTATTACTGTGTGCACAGTTCCGATTAAGCAGAAATGGAAATTTCTGAGGAGATGCTTTGCTGGAAAACCTGCTTTCCCTGAAAGAGACACTGAAATAGCGAAATCTTTTGACAAGTTGTTTTTTTCAAGCATGCTGTGTGTTGAGATATAATCGCGTTACTTTTGTCTGACATAGCCATAATGAAAATAACGTGTGGCTGTCCTGCTTTGGTTCTGCCGCCCCCCCCCCCCCCCCCCCAAAACAGTGACAAGGACCCTCTTCAAAAACAAAAATCCATTTTCTATTCTAATTAAATTCAACTCGGTTTCAAAAATTACAGATTAACGAGTGAGAGCTCAGAACTCGGTTTAATAAAAGAAAATTAAGTTAAAAGTTGCAATTAAGTTAAAATAATATTAGGAACTGATTGCACTCTAAGAAAAAAAAACAGGAACGTGATGCTGCAACTTAAGGGCTGCAAACAAATTTCTCCGTTTCTGCAAGAACGTTGGTTGCTCAAACCACTGTAATTACCATGTAATTTAATCAGAATGCAGTAAAAATCACCAACTTCGCTGAGTTCCTGATCTTGGTTATCAGGGGATGCCTTCTTAATGATATCGATGAAACATTCCAACTTGGGTTGCTAAGGAGCATTTCCCCAGGGACTAGTGTGAATGACTGTTCTGGCAACACCAAAATTCATCTATGATTTTAAAATGTGCAGAATCATTTGTGCATCTTTGCAACCCTCTCTGATTCAGACTAGCCAATGGTAGTCTTTATGCAGTTGCCCAAAGTCAGCAAATATGACTTTATGATGACTGTGATACAGGGCTGTGCTGAGTTCCAGTGACAATTGTGGGAAACCCAGAGGAACTGTGGCTTTGAACATTTCTAGAGGAGAATAAAGGTAAATAGGTCGATAAAACTTACTAACATGCTATATCTGCAATTGTACAAGACACCCAAGATGTGTCTATTATATATTATCAGGTCACTAATTCAGGGTATTGTGGTACCCATGGTATTATTCAGTGGAGAATCTAAAATTCCTGCTACCATCATCTGTTAGCAAGAACAGTTAAATTTGAATAGAGTACCTTTTTTGATATGTACCAAGAAAGAAAGAGCTTGCATTTATAAATTATCTTTCAGAATCTCAGGAAGTCCTAAAGCACTTTGCAGCCTAAGAAGTACATGATGCTGTAATGTAGGAAGCACGGCAGCCAATTTGCACACAGCAAGTTCCCACAAACAGCAATGGTGTAAATGACCAAACCATCTGTTTTGGACGTGGGTTGAGGGATAAATGTTGACCAGGGCATCAGGAGAACTCGTTCCTCCTCTTCAAATAGTGCCATGGGATCTTGTACGACCACCTGAGAGGGCAGATGATGCCTCATTGGAAAGACGGCACCGCCGATCGTGCAGCGCTCCCTCAGTACTGCACTGAAGTGTCAGTTTAGATTATGTGCTCAAGTCTCTTGAGCCCGTGACCTTCTGACTCGGAGTGCTGCCTCTGAGCCAAGGCCAGGCGCCTTCAATTCCAGCCTTCATTGTTTTAAGAGACTTGATTTTCTTTGAACAATGTTGTCTGTTGGAAGGTTGCAAAAGTTAACAGTACTTTGCCTTCATTGGGGTGTTTAATATCTCCAAATTCCTGTTATGGTTTTTAAACATAATTAACACTTATCTAAGTGAGCATGCTTACCTTTGAGTTCCATAGAATAACTAAAAGTCTGGGTTTTCTTCTCCTGTGACATCTAGTAACTTTATGCGAACTTTCATTGCCTATTTAATCAAAAGAACTGCAGTGCAGTATTATTTGCAGACTGGTATACACTGAGGAATACGTTGCACATTGAATTTGTATAGAACAAGTGAACTGCCAGTGTTTAGCAATTTTAGAGAAGGATCCTATAAACTCCAGGACGTGTACATTACTTAACTCCTTTAAATGGTATGTTGGGAATAGTTTCTAAAGTGTACTGTTGGAGGGAAGGGCTATGAATTGCCTTGCAAAAAAAATACTGGAAATACAGAGAGTCAATCAGCATCTGAAAAATCTGATGAAGGGTCACACCCAGCACATTAATCTATCTCTCTCCTTCAGAGGTTGATTGACCTGCTGTAGATGTTTCTCTTTCTGTTTTCATTTGCAAATTTGCAGGTTTCTTTTATCTATACTAATTGTCATTATTTTGGTTTTAATGTAATGAGGTGATTTTGTTCACTCCCAAGTCCTGTAAAACTTGCTTTGACTTCAATTTAAGGTACAAGTTTGCCTTTTTATTAGACTGTATCCTCATTATAATAAGATCTTTTAAAGCCAAAGGTTGTGTATGTTACAGTGAACCATTCTTATGGTCAGCTGAGTATCTGAAACAACGATGCATGTACCATGCTTGGATTTCCAAAACATGCGACTGAATGTATAGAATTTTTTGCTTGATATGGCGTATGCACTTACCCCACTTAAATCCAGAGAGCTTGGGTGCAGATTGATTGGCCAAAGCTTATGCCCCCCACCCCCCCTCCCCATTATGCACAGAGGTACTGCTGGAGTTTAACCAGCTAAAACAGCACATCTTATTGTCCAGCTAGGACCACCCTACCAGTTAGGACTTTGACTTAGGTTACAGAACATTCACCAGCTCTAACTTAAAATGGGAAAGCCAAAATCCAGCAGTTGTTTAACAGGACAAATACTGCAGCTAAGACTATTATGACAAATGTGGAGTGTAGTTAAAACTTGATTTCTGGTTCCAGACTGTTGAAGATTCGGAGGATGGAGTTGGACACAAAGGTTTCATATCTACAACTATGCAAACGGGTTTCTGTGATTGGAGCGCAAAATATTTTGCACAGCCAGTGATGAAGGTACTTTAACTACCTACTGATTAATATTGATTTCTGATTTACTTATTAGCGTAGCAAATTGACTCTGAATATTGAAGTAAATGCAATTTAAAAATGCACATCTGGTAAAATATGTAGCATCTGGCATAGTAAGTAGGCGAAGAATGTTTTTCCTTTCTGATACTTGCCTTCAAAACCTTGGAGGATCCTTATTTCGGGTCCATTGACAGCTTGTAATCAATTACTCCAATTACATTATTCCAGAATTTACTGTGATATATTACTGAATTTACACTGCAATGCCTTTTTTTTTAACTGAACTGTGTCCTCGGGTTAGGATCCTGAAAAATTGTTTCAGAAAATGCCCCTAGCTCGGTTTTGTCTTTTAGACCAGTATTCTAGGCATAGTGCAAAGTGCGGAAATCCAAGACCAAGCCATTTCCATATTATAAATAAAGGGCCTGTCCCATTTTTTTAAAGTTAAGAATGCCTGTTGGCTGAAGTGGCAGAGCAGTTGATTCCTGACCAAAAGGTTGCAAGCTTGCGTTCGAGGACTGCCCGTCGGTCAATTGCACTCCTCTCCAGTGCGTATGTTTAATAACTTCTCAAATCTTCTTTCTCCAGTATAGGGAAAGAGTGTTACCCATCTTGGACTTATTGAGTTACAAGATCACAAGTTAATTATGGATGAGGAAAGTCATTTATCCATTCAGAGAGATCCTAGAGACCCCCAGTGCAGCATCCAATTGTTCCTTAAGTGATCCCAGAGTTTTCTTCACTACTCTATCTGGAAGTCTATTCCATTTGTTGATCACTCTGTGTCAGGAAAAGATTTCTCACATCAGTCCTAAATTTACCTTTTACTTGCCTGAATCTGCTTATAATTTAATTAAAAGTAATATTCTGGGTTTATCTTTTCCATCCCCATAACTATCTTGTATATCTCTAAGTTCACCTCTGCAATGCCTCCTTTCCAAGCTGTGAAAACCTTTCCTTGTAGCTCAGCCCTTTGACAGTAGGGATCAGCCTCGTGGCTCTTCTCTACGTTGTGTCTCATGCATGAATGTTTCCCTCGTGTAAATTCGAAACAGTGGTCGTCCCCTGAAGCAACACACTCCCTGCCCTCCCGACATAACTCCTCTCACAAGTACTCGTTCTTTTCTAACCTTCAACCGGTTTGTTATCCATTCACAGAACTTACCTGAATCCCTACATCTTTGAGTTTAGCTCGTAGCCTTTCATGTGGAACTTTGTCAAATGCCTTTTGGAAGTCTAGGTACAATACGTCATAAAGTTTTCCATAGTCCACTTGGGTTGTTACTTGCTCAAAGAAGTTGATTGGTTAAGTAGCTTTTTCTTTATCCCATGCTGACTACAGTTGTAAGAAAGCTGGGTTTTGGTATCCTGAGAGAGATATGCCGAGAAATCATACAAATCCTTAATTCCCTCCTGATGTAAAAAGACGACTGAGCGCTTGGTTCAAGTATAAAACAAGGCTTTAATCAACTGTTTCAAAACCATGAGATTTCTAGTTACAATCACTAGTTCCTGGTTACAGAAACATCCTGAGCAAGCTGGGCCCACGCCCGAGTATTTATACTCCTTGGACGGCGCCACCAGCTGGCCGCCCAGTGTTACTTCATGAGTCATGATAAGATTCATGACACCTCCTTCAACCCCTTACTAAGGCATCATCTGGGATTTTACCTCCCAGTGTAGGTCTAGGAAATGAATTACACCTGGCTCTGCTCGCCAAACTGTCTTACACTAACCAGTTCTGATCAATAATTTAATTTACTAACCCTCGATTCGGTTACCCTCAAGCTGCTGAGTCAGTGAATTAACTCTTTTCTTGCCAAATCATCAAGAAGCCAGGCCACAAGCCTCGCACTAAACAGTATTTATTGGTGACAAATCACAACTTTAAGTTAAAGTTGGGTACACAAAAGCTTAATAGACATACAAAGATGTAATCGGAGTTACTTAGCAGTTAAGAAGCAAATCTTTAATGGACTGAGTTACTTAACAAAATGAGTAGCAATGGTTACATAGGCAATTCAGTGTAGCATCGTAAATCAGCGCTAACGGGTGCTGAGTAACTATAGCGGTGACCAGAGTTTGAGATTATAAATTGATGAGATTGATGTGATGGGCATCTTTAGTCAATCTGTAGGGTATTTCTCTTATGAATTTCAAAGGCAACCCTTAATGCAATTTTACACGGCACTTTTTCTACACTATTTACTAGGTTATTATTGTATAGATAACCCTCAACTTTACTCCAGATTTTACACAGAATGCAAGCAAGACTAATGGGTCTCTTTCTGTTTTGTCTCCCCTTTTTTAATATGGACACCAATGTTAGCATGTTTTTAGTCTACTGATCGCTCGCCAGTATCTCAAAATGATTGTCAATGCCTAACAAATCTCCTTGGCCTCTTTCAGTACTGTGGGATACAATCTATCCCTGGGGATTTATTTGTTTTCAACCCAAATAACCTGTCTACAACTTCATTTCATTTATATCAAAATCTTTGATTTTGCTCTGATCAGCTCCAATTGGGGAGAGAATGTTGCTCATACGTTCTCTGTGAATACTCAGCGAGGAGCAAACGCCCTGTAGGGAGATAAAATGAGGAGGGAATTTAATACACTCTCACATGTTTCGTTTTACCAGCATGTTATTCTTTTAGGAAGAGTGTGTGTAAAGGGATGTGCCCTGCCTCATCATCTTTCCATTGTATTTAATATAAACCTAACTCATACTTGCATTGGAAGATATGAGCCATTGGTTGCATCAGGTGCCAGGAAACATATGGCAATTATATGCCACTCCACATATTAGAATTACAGTAATACTTCCATACCAGTGCGTAAACCAGATTTCATGCTGATGCAAAAACATTATAGGTACAGTATTTCTATATTTTGATCCAAGAAAAAACTGAGCTCAGAAATACTGGCGTTCCCAACTCTAGCTCTGCAACCCTCTCCCCCCACCCCCAAGCAGGGAAGGAGGGTTGCCGTGCAAAAGCAATAGTGTACAAAATGATTCTCTCTCTCACTCAAGTGGCCACAGGTAAAATAAATTTGGTAGCTGTGCCCTAGTTCTTGGTAGATGAAAGTATGTAAAGCTTCTCCATATTTTGGATTTTAAGAATTCTAGTTTGAGAGTGTGGAGAATGGAAATGTCAAGTTGTGTAAAATAAGACCGCACATTGAGGCTTCAAATATACTTTAATTTATCAGATTGTATTGTTCCAAATGATTTGAACTGCTCCAAGATAAAACATTGATTTGAGACAATAGTATTTGTCAGAGATGCAATCGATTTGATATTTTTTCCATAGGTTTTATGTTGCATGATCGATGGAAATATAATTTATATAAATATATAATTACAAAACTTAATTTGCATCAATATTTCCAGGTCTGTATAAAGTTGTATTTTTAAAGAATCAGTCCACATTGATCTCTATTGTGTTGTCTGGAATTAATCAAATGTTTTGACATTTGATGGTGAACTATAGTCATGTTGGCTATATCAATATCTGTTGCCCTTATCCTTCACTGCACTCATTCTTGATGGATCAGAACTAATAACTTGGATTGATCATGGTGCATAAAAATAGTTTATAAAATGTGGCTGCTGTGACGAATGTCAGGGGTTCAATACCTGCCCTATGCTAATCTCTGCAGCAATAGTGGTAGTGACTCCATAATGGGCTTCAGCAAACCAAGGCTGGAAGGAGAGAATTAACAAAAGTTCCCACTCCTAATCTCTCCAACAAGTCCTGCTGCAATTGTGTGGGCATAGACTTGGAGTATCCTCCCACAGTGATATAGCTGATTAGTACTCATCTGTGGTCACATCATGGCTGGAAACTGGGCACCAGGGACACCCAACACCCATAGAACTATATAACCCAGCAAGGAGTCAACACATCTTAATGTTAATCCAGTGTGTGCTGCCAGCTACCTCCATCGACTAATCATGAAATACAAGCAATAATGGACATCTTCACTTTCTATTTTCTCCACTTTTCCTGCCAAAATTCGCTGCTTCCCTCATGAAAATGCGGTTTACACCGCTCCATTACTGTGCTTTTCACCGTTGTAAAGCCTTGCTGCTAACTGAGCTTTTTCCTCTATCGGTGTTCAGATGTTTTCTTCAACAACTGCGCACACCAGAGCTGAATTATCAACCTTTACTTATAGTGGTTAATTGACTTCAATTAAAGGATCGTTTTTCCAAGTGCGTCATGATTAGTTGCTACTCTTTCATTGCCGCTAACAAAATCACATTTTCATAGATCGCACGTTTGAAAACAATGTGATCCTGTGATTTCATTAGCAGTTCATTAATTGTGCAGCAGAACCTGGTTTTCAGCCAATTGAGGAATGTTGAGTCCCTAATTCTGAAAGAGACAGCCTTTACAATTAGAACCCAAGCCCTTTAGAATCATAGAATGGTTACAGCACAGAAGGAGGCCATTCGGCACGTCGAGCCCGTGCCGGCTCTCTGCAAGAGCACTTCAGCCAGTCCCACTCCCCCGTCCTTTCCCCGTAGCCCTGCAAAATGTTTTCCTTCAGGTACTTATCCAACTCCCTTTTGAAAGTCATGATTGAGTTTGCCTCCACCACCCTTTCAGGCCGTGCATTCCAGATCCTAACCACTCGCTGCGTAAAAAAAGTTTTTCCTCATGTCGCCTTTGGTTCTTCTGCCAATCAACTTAAATCTGTGTCCTCTGGTTCTCGACCCTTCCGCCAATGGGAACCATTTCTCTCCGTCTACTCTGTCCAGACCCCTCATGATTTTGAACACCTCGATCAAATCTCCTCTCCACCTTCTCTGCTCGAAGGAGAACAACCCCAGCTTCTCCAGTCTATCCATGTAACTGAAGTCCCTCATCCCTGGAACCATTCTTGCACCCTCTCGAAGGCCTTCACATCCTTCCTAAAATGCCTGGAATTGGACACAATACTCCAGTTGAGGCCAAACCAGTGTTTTATAAATATTCTTCATAACCTCTTTGCTAACATATCAGAAAAAAATAAAATAATGGCTTACATCTAATCAAAGAAAGAACTGAAGGATTGCATTATTTCCTCCTTAAGACTATACTGCTGGAAGCCTCCCTTTATTCACCATGTATTTTTCATACTGTAACAGAATTGCATTTTTTGGTACAATTTTATTGAACTATCTCAAACCTGAATTAACCGATAATGTAAAGCCTCTGAGAACAGCATGACATTTCTCTGTAGTGGACATTTCCAGTGTGGTGTCACTGCTAGACATGTTCATACAAATTTTATATTGACGTCCTTGTGTTCAAACTAGTGTCTTGTAAAATGAATAGTGATTTTTCAATTAAATCTTAATGTACTGTGAGGCATGCAATATATTTTAATGATTTCCTTCAGTTTTCTTCATCTTTTGTTTAAATCAAAGCTAAGATACAGTTTATTAAACTGGAGTAGATGTTTAAGTGTCTGATCCTGCATTTGGTTTGCAAACATTGTGACTGATGATTTGTTAATGGGCCTTGGCAGAAATCATACACTTAATTGCTAACATTAATTCTTTCATCTAGTTATGTGGAGGTAATGTGTTTAATCTGTACAAATGTATTTTTCCATTTGACTAGTGTAACCAGAGTTTTTTAATTCAGAATTTGAAATCTCGGTATATTAAAGGATATATAATTTGTGTTTCAAACAAAATTTATAGCAGTCATTAAGACAGTAAATATTTCTTTTAAGTACGTCGTAAATACCAGTTACTGGATTTTTCATGTTCTGCCTTTTCAAGACAGAACGATATCTTGTGTCAGTAAAAATTGTTTATCGAAGGACCTATGAAAAGCTTTTCTGATCTTAAAGGAAGACTTGCATTTATATCGCACCTTTCATGACCACTGGACTCCCCAAAGTGCTTTACAGTCAATGAAGTACTTTATGAAGTGGAGTCACTGTTGTGATGTAGGAAACACGGCAGCCAATTTGCTCACAGCAAGCTCCCACAGACAGCAATGTGATAATGACCAGATAATCTGTTTTAGTGATGTTGATTGAGGGAGAAATATTGGCCAGGACACCGGGGATAACGCCCCTGCTCCTCTTCGAAATAGTGCCATGGGATCTTTTACGTCCACCTGAGAGCAGATGGGGCCTCGGTTTAACTTCTCATCCGAAAGACAGGACTAATACATACATACGAAGAGTTAGCCTACACCCTTCTGTTTAAAGGGGCTGTGTGATACTGTATGTCATAAAAATTGACAAACTAAGGGTTTTAACAAAAAAGTAACTTATATTTAGCTCAATTTTATTTCTCGTGAGCAACTTTATCAATTTTTTTAACAAAATATTGGTTACTGTGGTGCTTTTCTTGATGTGTGACGCATGGTCCAGCATCTTGCAAGCAGAATTCCAAAGTGGCGAGGTTTTTAAAGAACAACTGAGTTTATTTTTGAAGTGTTTACAGCAATCGTTGAAGCAGGCTTTGTATGTCAAGTAGCTACAGTTCCGGTGATTCTGATTCATTTCACCACCATCTACATGCGCGCCTGTGTAACGGGACACGGCCTTTACAGTGTTGCAGTGTCACCCATGCGATACCAGATGGTATGAAAGCAGCTGCATGGGCTGAGGCACCAATTCTTCCTGTCCCTGCACCACTTTGCTATTCACTTGCAAGGAAAGTTCTTCAGTGATTTCACTCTGATAAATAACTTAACCTCCAGAAATACTTTGACAAAGCAGTCACGCAATGTACAGTGGAAGGAATTTACCTGATGCTTATCCAGAAGTCTGCAGCCATTATCACTTGAGGTTTCCTGTATCTTAGTAGTCAAGTCTTGTTGAACTTGTGTATAAACCAAGATCTAGAAAGATGGGGGGAGGGATCTGCAAGAAATGAAACCAGCCTAAATATAAACAAAACAGGAAAGGAGAGCAGAGGAAAGAGTAAAGTAAGGGAGGATATTGATGGCCAGGGAATAAATGGAGTTATAGAACAGGAGTGTAAAACGATAGTTAAAAATAAAGTGAAAAGAACTGATATTAAAAATGAGTTAAATTGTCTGTACAGCAATGCACACAGTGACGTAAGAAAACTACTAGGCTCTTGGTCTAAGCGTTAAACAAAGCTTTAATCAACTGTTTTACAACATGGAGGTCTGGTTGTGTCCTTCACTAGTTCCTGTTAAGAATGTCTTGCGCAAGCTGGGCCCGTGCCCGAGTATTTATACTCTCCCTGGACAGCGCCACCCGCAGGCCGCTCAGTATTATTTCATAAGTCTTTCTTTCATGAATGACTGATTCATGCCACACAGTGCCCATAATAAAACGGGGGAGCTGGAGGCAATCATGCGTCGTGAGGAACCGGTCATAGTAGGGATTACTGAGACATGGCTACAGAAAAATCAGGACTGGGAATTAAACATTGCAGGGCATAACATATTTAGAAAAGATAGAGGGGGAAAAAGGGGAGGTGGATTAGCTGTACTTATTAGAGATATGGTGTGGAGATGCCGGAGTTGGACTGGGGTGGACAAATGTAAGAAGTCACACAACACCAGGTTATAGTCCAACAGTTTTATTTGAAATCACAAGCTTTCGGAGCGCTGCTCCTTCGTCAAGTGAAGTGGAGAGATGCATAAAGACACAGCTTATATAGTCAGAGAATAATGCCAGATGATTACAGGTAATCTTTCTAACTGCCATTTGTCGCACCTCGGCAGAGAGATAATCACAGCGATCAAAGGTGTGAATGGTGTCCAAACAGGTTAGTCAGGAAAACATTACATCAAAGAACAATGAGGTGGGTTCACAAGGGGTCAAATGTTGCAGATGCTGGGGTCTGTGAAAAACAAAAAACAGACCGAAAAACATTTTTTTTGCTGGAAATCACAGCAGGTCCGGCCGCATCTATGTAGAGAGAACAAGCCAACGACGACTCAAGTCTGGGTGACCCTACATCAGGTGGGGTTACATGTTGCGTGACATGAACCCAAGATCGCGGTTGAGGCCGTCCTCATGAGTGCGGAACTTGGCTATCAGTTTCTGCTCGACGATCACACCTTTGATCGCTGTGATTATCTCTCTGCCGAGGTGCGAAAAAAGTGACAGCTATTGGCAAGACAGAAATAGAATCCATGTGATTAGAGATAAAAGATAATAAACAATCAATCACACTAATAGAGGTAGTCTACAGGCCACCTGATAGTGGAAGGGAGGTGGAGGAAGAAATATGCAAACAAATTAGAGAAATGAGTAAACAAAAATAGAATAATAATCATGGAGGATTTCAACTACCCCAATATTAATTTGACACGAGGTAGATAAAGAGGATAAGGGAATGGAGTTTCTACAATGTGTACAGGACTCCCTTCTGACCCACTATGTAAAAAGCCCAACAAGGGAAGATTTCCTATTGGATCTTGTAATGGCGAATGAACCAGAGCAGATAGAAGTAAAAGTAGGGAAACATCTAGGCAATAGTGACCATAATATAATATGCTTTAAAATAATAATTGAGAAGGACATGAGTATGATGAAGACCAGGGTAATACATTGGAGAAAAGCTGATTTTGAGGGGCTGAGAATGGGAAAATAAAATGGACAACAATATTGGCAAACAGTGACGTTGGACAGCAATGGTAAACATTTAAAACGGTGTTCAACAGAGTCCAGGGAAAATATATTCTGCTTAAAAAAAACAAGAACAAGCTGAGACACCATGGATGAACAAAACCATAAGGGAAAATTTGAGGGTAAGGAAAGAGGCAAACATTAAGTACATGGACAGCAGGGGAGAGCATGATGAGGGAAAATACAAAGTGATTAGGAAAGAAGTCAATAAAACAATTAGGAAGGCAAAGAGGAACTATGAAATTAAATTATCAAGGAACATAAAATAAAATAGTATCAATAAAAAAAGGGTCGGGATGAGAATAGGGCCACGAAGGGGGATGGGCAGGATAATACCACAGGCAGCAATAGAGAGATGACAGAAATACTAAATAATTACTTTGCTTCAGTATTTACCAGGGAGATAGAACAGCTGGACATGACATTGGATCATGAGATTAGTAATGAAATAACTGCATTTAAAATAAAAAGAGGAGATATATTAAATAAACTAATCAAACTCAGAGGGGGAGAAAAAACCTGGTCTAGATGGATTACATCCGCGCATTTTAAAAGAATTTAGGGAAGAGATAGAAGAGGCATTACTACACATTTAATAATTAATTAGAAAAAGGTGTAGTGCCAGAGGATTGGCAGATGGCTAACATAATACCTATATTTAAGAAGGGAGATAGAACATGTCCAGGGAATTATAGACCAGTCAGCTTAACATTGGTGGTAGGAAAAATAATGGAATCCTTACTAAAGGAGAAAATAGAAGAACATCTAGAAGCCAAAAATAATATTATGAATAGCATGGATTTCAAAAGGAAAAGTCTTGTTTGACCAACCTCATTGAATTTTTTGAAGAGGTAACAGAGAGAATAGACAAAGGTAATGCAGTAGATGTAATTTATCTAGATTTTCAAAAGGCCTTCGATAAGGTACCACATAATAGACTAATGAATAAGGTCAGAGAATGTGGAGTCAGGGGACAAGTAGCAGAATGGATTGCTGGCTGGCTTCAAGACAGAAAGCAGAGAGTAGGAGTAAAAGGTAGCTATTCACAGTGGCAGAAGGTGGGTAGTGGTGTTCCACGAGGATCAGTGCAGGGACCACTGTTCACAATTTATATTAACAATTTAGACTTTGGCATCAAAAGTACAATTTCTAAATTTGTGGATGATACCAAATTGGTGGGGGGGGGGGGGATAGTTAATACTGAGGAGGACTGCAACAGATTACAGGAAGACAAATAAGCTTGCAGAATGGGCATATAATTGGCAAATGAAATTCAACACAGATAAATGTGAGATTACATTTTGGTGGGAAGAATAGGGAGGTCACTTATTACATGGAGGGTGCGAGTCTGGGTGCGGTAGAGGAGCAAAGGGATCTCTGAGTACAAATCACAAAGTCGCGACACAGGTTAACAGGGCCATTAAAAAAAAGCAAACCAGGCTCTAGGGTTTATTTCTGAAGGGATAGAATTGAAAAGTAGTGAAGTTATGCTGAACCTGTATCGAACCTTGGTTAGACCAGACTTGGAGTACTGTGTACAATTCTGGTCACCATATTATAAAAAGGATATAGAGGCACTGGAGAGGGTACAGAGAAGAGTTACAAGGATGATACCAGAAATGTGAGGGTATACCTATCAGGAAAGGATGAACAGGCTGGGTCTCTTTTCACTTGAAAAAAGAAGACTGAGGGGTGACCTAATTGAGGTCTTTAAAATTATGAAAGGTTTTGCTGGAGTGGATACAGAGAGAGTGTTTCTACTTGTGGGGAAGAGTAAAACTAGAGGCCATCAATATAAGATAGTCAGCAAGAAATCAAATAGGGAATTCATAAGAAATTTCTTTACTCAGAGAGTGGTGAGAATGTGGAACTCGCTACCACAGGGTGTAGTTGAAGCAAATAGTATAGATGCATTTAAGGGGAGGCTAGATAAGCATATGAGGGAGAAGGGAATAGAGGGTTATGCTGATAGATTTAGATGAGGAAAGACGGGAGGAGGCCCGAGTGGAGCATAAACGCCGACATGGACTGGTTGGGCCTTTTTCTGTGCCGTATATCCTATGTAAGATCTGTTGAGGGACATAATTGAGCTATTGCTAGCTTTATCTTGAAGAATTTCTTGGGCAACTTTATGTCCTGCTTTATGAACAAGGCTTGGAAAACAAATCTAGCCTCCCTCCCCCCTCCTTTTAAACCCAGTACGCTGTAAACTTAGGTACCATCTGCACGTTCTTGCAAGCTAAGATGCTCAGAAGCCTCTGCCCTTTTTAAGAATTTTTTTTTTACTTTTGTTTGACAGATATTGTGTTTTATTTTGTTAATTGGCCAGAATCTTGCGGCATGCCCTATTAGACTTTTTCCCCTCACCCTTCAGCTCAAGAAATTGTCATTAGCTAATGTGTGATGGACAGGAAGTGTGGGAATATGTAATGTTTTTAGAAGATTTTATATTTTGTGCAGTATGCTCAGACCTCCTGTGACATTGCTCAGTCAGTTCAGTGGGGGATGCTCGGGTTGGGAATGGAAGCGGGTCCATGTTGTCGTTTGAAAAGCAGTTGTGCAAGATGTGCTCGGAGACAGCGAAGTAAATTATTTTTAGTTCCTGAAAAGCAGTGTTTTCTTTACCCTCTGCAACAACAACAACTTGCATTTATGTAGTGCCTTTAACGTAGTAAAATATCCCATGGCACTTCACAGGAGTGTTCTAAAACAAAATTTGACACCAAGCCACATAAGGAGAAATTAGGGCAGATGACGAGGTAGGTTTTAAGGAACGTCTTAAAGGAGGAAAGATAGGTAGAGAGGGAATTTCCAGAGCTCATGGCCTAGGCAGCTGAAGGCATGCCCACCAATGGCTGAGCGAGTAAATTCAGGGATGCTCGAGACCAGAATTAGAGGAGCGCAGATACCTCTGGGGGTTGTGGGGCTGGAAGAGATTATAGAGATGGGAAGGGGCGAGGCCATGGAGGGATTTGTAAACGAGGATGAGAATTTTAAATGAGACATTGCTGAACTGGGGAGCAAATGTAGGTTAGCGAGCACTGGGGTGATGGGTAAACGGACTTGGTGCGAGTTAGGACACGGGCAGCCGAGTTTTGGGTGACAAGTTTACGTGGGGTAAAATGTGGGAGGCCAGCCAGGAGTGCGTTGGAATAGTCAAGTCTAGAGGTAACAAAGGCATGACTGAGGGTTTCAGCAGCAGATGAGCTGAGGAGGAGTGGAGATGAACAATATTACGGAGGTGGAAATAGGCAGTCTTAGTTATGGCGCAGATAGATGGTCGGAATCTCATTTCAGGGTGAAATATGACACCAAGGTTGCAAACAGCCTGGTTCAGCCTCAGACAGATGTTAGGGAGAGGGATGGAGTCGCTGGCTAGGGAACGGAGTTTGTGGTGGGGACTGAAGACAGTGGCTGCAGTCTTCACAATATTTAATTGCAGGTAGAGAATTGTCTAAATCTGGGCTGTTAGATGAATATAGTAACTTCCATAATTTTTACATATTGAAAAGTTTAAAAATTCATGATTTACATTTTGATCTTAAAGAAAAAAAATCACATTCCTAGTTATGATTTCCCAGCTGATGTGTATTGTTGGAGTGGGGATTGCAAATAACAACCACGACTTACTCTGTCTTCGGAACGTGTCTTTGTTAGCTACACCAACCAAGCAAAAACTCAACTCCACTCATTTCGGTTTCCCTGTGTAAGCAGTGCTTACAGTGCTCAGGGAGTTAAATCAAACCAGTTCATTGGTTTTCTCCCAAGAAACTGAAGTAGTAAAATACAGATCTTGTAATTGGTTCTGGCTGAGTGGGAGATAGAAGGTGTAAAAAATCTATGGTGTGTCATGACCCTAATCATGTAACACTATTTCAACTCCCACATTGCCTCAGGAGTTCGCAAGCAGCTCCATTACTGGAAAGAGGTTTAGAAGGGGGGGGGAAAGACTGCAAATATTATTTTGATGGAGACCATAATGAAACGTTATTTGTATTGTGTAGTTGATGGTTTTCATAACTAACACTTCAGTAAACTTTGAGGCCATGAAACTCAGTGTGTTGGGAGCAGTTTTTGCATAATTTTGGATGTGGAGTTCATTAAATCACGGCCGGTAGATATTTTCAAATTTACAAATGTGCATATTTTTCTTATAAATAAATGCCTGTTGCAGAAACCTAGCGCTTCGTCAGTTAAAGGTCCATTGATATTGATCAAATAAAGTTTGGAATTTCATATAGGTAAACGTTAATCTGCAGCAGGAATATTAACAATTTTGAGGACTGCAACACCAATTCTGTACAATAGCTGAAATAATATTTTGTGTTTTTGGTAATCACTTTATTTTTGACGGTGCAGCATAATGGAAATTGCATTCTCCCATCTAAAATGCTGCGATTTCATTTCTAATAGAGTTCATTAATTGTGTGCTGAATTTGTACTTCCCAACCAATGTGCATTTCTGCCAAATATTCACGACAATCCAGGAAATAACTAAAATACCTGAATGCTTTAAATTGTGCCTTGCCATCTTGAGGAAACCTTAGCGATTTTGTTTTCTTTTGCATAATCTCGTCTCCAGTTCCTCCCCCCACTCACCCTTCCCCCACAGTTGTCCTGGCATTTTGGTTGAAAAATGAGTTCTATTTGAAGGAAGCATAGAAAATATGAACCACATCATGGACTATGTAAAGTGTAAATTCTTAGTTGCCAGAGTGCCTTGAGCTCAGCCAGGTTATTAGCTGGGGTGGGGGTGGCGGGCACACCACAGAAGGCCCAAAGTGAAGCAGGACATTTTTGAGCAGGACTCCTGCTTCTGATCACCGCCCTGGGAATCCTGCTGGAAAATATTCATGTGTGCAAGTCCGGTGAAGGCCAGCGCGGACTCTGCTCTACGGCTAGAGTTGCCAACTCTGGTTTGACGTATTCCTGGAGATTTGATCACGTGACATTTGCCCACTGTTTGCAAATGTTACTGCATTTACCTTAGTTGAGTGTCTCAGTATCACCAAGCCCCGAATAAAATATTTCAACACAAAGGACAAAGATTGAAGGATCAGTAATGTTAAACATAAGCTACTTCGGTGGTGTTTCTACAGTATCAACCGCAATGAGAAACACAAAGTAAATAGCACTGATTCAACAAAAACATCATCAATATAAGTAACTCCTAACTAAAGTTTTCATATAATTTTATGACTTTTTACAATACACAGCATGCTACAAAAATAATAAATAAAACCCAAACCAAAGCTAATCCAATTCACTTAATCTCGCACCCCACTACTGAAGCCAAGCTTCAGGGAGGTGAAGCTCAGTCTTGAGAGACGCACCAAAGCTGCCTGACTTTCAGAACAGACACATATACAACCGCGCACGTCACAGGTGACATGAACTCACTCTTGCTTCAGTTTGTGTTGCTCTCTCTCGCTCCCTCCCCAGTTTGTGTTGCTCTCTCTCTCCCTCCCACAGTTTGTGTTGCTCTCTCTCTCCCTTCCTCCGTTTGTGTTGCGCTCTCTCTCCTTCCTCAGTTTGTGTTGCGCTCTCTCCCTCCCACAGTTTGTGTTGCTCTCTCTCTCCCTCCCACAGTTTGTGTTGCTCTCTCTCTCCCCTTCCTCAGTTTGTGTTGCGCTCGCTCTCTCCTTCCCCAGTTTGTGTTGCGCTCGCTCTCTCCTTCCTCAGTTTGTGTTTCTCTGTCCCTCCCCCAGTTTATATTGCATTCTCTCTCTCTCTCTCTCTCCCGAGTTTCCAGGTGATTTTCATTGGCCCCGATGCCAGCAGTGAATAACTGGAGGACCAGCAGGGCTCGGACAACGCGGTTTGGTTGCAAACAACAGCCGGGGTACTGCACTGCGTGAACCACGCATACATGGACCATCAAAGCTTTCGCGAGAAGCAGGGGAGAACATTGGAAGAGGGAAAGAGAATTGCTCAGTATATGTTTTTTTTTAAAAGCTATGAAGGGCATGCAGCATCTTCTTGCCTGTCACTGGTTATCTCTGGCTCTACACTATAACGTTGTAGTTTTTACACTGCCCCAGCCTTGGCTCAGCGGCAGCAGTCTTGCATCTGAGTGAGAAGATTGTGAGCTCAAGCCCCACTCCAGAGACGAGCACGTACTCTAGACTGGCACTTCGGTGCAGTACCGATGGAGTGTTGCACTGTCTGAGGTGTCGTCTTCTGGATACGATGTTAAACTGTCCTCACGGCGACGCAAAGGATCCCATGGCAGTATTTGAAGAGGAGCAGGGGAATTCTCCCCAGTGTCATGGCCAATATTTATAGCTCAACCAACATTACTAGAGCAGATCTGGCCATCTTTGTTTTTTGGATCTGCTGTGCTCAAATTGGCTGCTACGTTTCCTAATTTACAACACTGACTACACTTCAAAAGTACTTCCTTGGTTGTAAATCACTTTGGCATGTCCTGAGGTCATGAAATGCGCAAGTCTTTTTTTCTCTACAGAACTATAGGTAGAAATACAGAAACACAGTGCATCTGTGCAAGATAAGTTGGAAAATATGTGGTCATGCATGGATGCTATATAACTGCTAGCTTGTCTAGGAAGAGATTGTATTCAGTTTGCATTTATAAGATGACTTAAAGGTTACTGTTAGAAGCCAAACACGGAGTGCATTAATATGGCATTTCGTTGCAGGCGTTAGTCCATTTATTTTAAATGAAACTAAACACTTCAGCCAAAATAGCTGATAAAGGAATGTCGTACAAACACATTAAATTGTTCTTCTAATATCACCAACAGTAATTTCCATGTTGATATCACTGCCAAGATCAATGAGATTCAAAATTTCACCTCTTAAGCTGTGTATTTATTAAAATTATAGCTCGTGCTTCTGCTGAGACACAGGTCACCTTTCATATATGTATAATAACAAGCCTGAAGGCTTTGTGTCTTAATGCGAGGAGCATTTGTAATAAGGTGGATGAATTGGCTGCGCAAATAGAGGTAAACGAATATGATTCGGTTGGGATTACGGAAACGTGGCTCAAGGATGGCCAAGACTGGGAACTCAACATCCAGGGGTATTCGATATTCAGGAAAGATAGGCAAAGGGAGGTGGGGTAGCATTGCTGGTTGAAGAAGGGGTTAATACAATTGTAATGAAGGATATTAGCTCTGATGAGGTGGAATCTGTATGGGTAGAATTGAGAAATACTAAGGGGAAAAAACATTAGTGGGAGTGGTATATAGACCTCCAAACAGTAAGGCGGAGGTTGGGGATGGCATTAAAAGGGAAATTAAAGAAGCGTGCAATAAGGGCACAGCAGTCATCATGGGTGACTTTAATCCACATATAGATTGGGCCAACCAAATTAGTAACAATACTGTGGAGGAGGAATTCCTGGAGTGTTTACGGGATGGTTTCCTGGACCAATATGTTGAGGAACCAACCAGAGATCAGGCCATCTTAGACTGGGTATTATGTAACGAGAGAGGATTAATTAGCAATCTTGTTGTACGAGGCCCCTTGGGTCGGAGCGATCATAATATGATCAAATTCTTCATTAAGATGGAGAATGAAGTAGTTGACTCGGAGACTAGGGTCCTCAATTTAAATAAAGGAAACTACGATGGTCTGAGGAGCGAGTTGGGTAGGATTGATTGGGGAATGGCACTCAAAGGGTTGACGGTGGATAGGCAATGGCAAACATTCAAAGACCGAATGGATGAGCTACAGAATTTGTTCATCCCAGTTTGGCATAAAAATAAAACAAAAAAGGTGACTCAACCGTGGCTAACAAGGGAAATTAGGGATAGCGTAAGATCCAAGGAGAGGACATATAAATTGGCTAGAAAAAGCAATAATCCTGAGGATTGGGAGCAGTTTAGGAGTCAACAAAGGAGGACAAAGGGATTAATTAAGAAAGGGAAAATAGAATATGAGAGTAAGCTAGCAGGGAACATAAAAACTGACTGTAAAAGCTTTTATAGATATGTGAAGAGAAAAAGATTGGTGAAGTCAAGCGTAGGTCCCTTACAGTCAGAATCAGGGGAATTTATAATGGGAAACAAGGAAATGGCAGACCAACTAAATACATACTTTGGTTCTGTCTTCACAAAGGAGGACACAAATAACCTCCCAGAGATGCTGGGGAACATAGGGTCTGTTGAAAGAGAGGAACTGAAAGAAATCAGTATTTGTAGGGAAATGGTGTTAGGAAAATTGATGGGACTGAAGGCCGATAAATCCCCAGGGCCTGATGGTCTACATCCCAGGGTACTTAAGGAAGTGGCCCTAGAGATAGTAGATGCATTACTGGTCATCTTCCAGAACTCGATAGACTCTGGAACGGTACCCATGGATTGGAGGGTAGCTAATGTTACACCACTATTCAAAAAAGGTGGTAGAGAAAAAGCGGGGAATTATAGACCGGTAAGCCTGACATCGGTAGTGGGGAAAATGCTAGAGCCTATTATAAAAGATGAAATAGCAGAGCACTTGGAAAGCAGTGACAGGATCGGACAAAGTCAACATGGATTTGTGGTGTATGTGCCTTTAAGAACCCCTGTGTACTGTAATGCCGGTAATGGCCACTCGGGCTATATAAGCCTGTATAGTGTCTTGTATCTGTTAGTTCACCCCCAGACTTTGTCCAGTAAACACCTGTAAACCAACTCCTGCATTCCATGTCTCCATTAACACACGGACACAACAGTGGCGACGAATTGGAAACGGACTTACCTGCAATTCGGCACCACCTCAACGAGATCGATTCCTCAGACGAAGGAAGAAGGAGAAAAGAAAAAAAAAAAGAAAGAAAAAACTGTGGTTTCACCAGCTAGCTGGGCTGGTGGCAGGTACTGCAATAATCCTTCCTGGGCAGCAGGCTGGGGCTCGATCGGCTGGATCTACAGCGGGGCCAAGCAGTGAAGGCGCAGGCAAACAGAGACGAAGGGTGGAGCACTCGGGAGACAGCCAGCTCTGCAAAGCAGGTCGGCGTTCGGACCACACAGAGGGAGGGGAAAGTCCCAGAGAGTCCGGCGGGAACAAGTCTCCGACTATTAAAAATATTTGTATAAATAAAAACCGCGGAGAACAGCGTTGTCAGCGGCGGGAAAGCGCGGAAGGCGCCATTTTTTTTTCTGCAAGGAAGAAAGGAAAGCGCGGGAGGCGCCATTTTTTTTCAGGATGCCTAAGACTGGCAACATTACTACTTTCGATAGTAATGCAGAGGATTGGGCCCCATATGTGGAAAGAGTAGAAGTATATTGCACAGCGAATGAAATAAAGGATGATAAGGTATCGGTACTTCTAAATCTAATGGGCGCAAGGACATACAGGCTGTTACGAAACTTAATCACTCCAGCCAAACAGATGGACAAGAATTTTAAAGAGATTGTTGATACCCTACACTGCCAATTCGGGGCAGGACTGGCAGATTCTCTACGAGACAAATTCGTCTGTGGTCTCCTAAGTGAAGGAACACAAAAAAAGCTACTTTCTGAGAAAGATTTGACACTGGACGAGGCTTTCAGTGTGTCTGTATCATACGAAGCAGCGGCGGGAGGAGCTGCAGAGATACAGCGAAAGCCACAGGACTTCGTCACCCATGAAATGACACGGGGTTTCGAGAGATGTTATCGCTGCGGCAGATCCACCCATGGCCAGAGGGACTGCTGGTTCAAGGACAAAGCATGCAGGCAATGCGGAAAGATGGGACACATTACATGTGTATGCCGATCTGGAAACAAAAAATCCACTGACAGAAAAAAAATCAATAAGGAAAAGTACAGAAAGGTACAAATGATGACGGACAGTAGCTCCAAAGACCAGAAGAGCAATAGCGACTCCGGAAACAAGAGACTAAGCTCTCTCAAATTACATAATGTAATTACCAAAGAAGATTACCAGACCATTTGGGTTACCCTCACGATAGCTGGGTCCCCAGTTAAAATGGAGCTTGATACAGGATCAGCTCTGACCGTCATAAATAGACGGGATTACGAGCGGCTATTTCCGCATATACCTTTGAAAGACACATCCATTATCTTGAAAACATATACGGAGCAGAAAGTATACTCCAAAGGGAAAATAAAGGTGCCTGTTGTATACAACGGCAAGGAAATACAGAAGTTGTATTTATATGTTCTGCAAGATGGTGGTCCACCGTTGTTGGGACGTGAATGGATCAGGAAGATACGTTTGGACTGGCACTCCATTCAGGTACTGACAGTGACCAGTAAGAAAAAAAATGATGATGACATCATACCTGAACGATTAAAAGACATCTTGGCCAACGCCAAAGAAGTGTTCCAACAGGAACTAGGAACCTTGAAAGGCGTCACCGCCTCAATAAAGGTGGAAGATGCGGCAATTCCCAAGTTTTTTAAGGCAAGGCCGGTGCCATACGCAATTCGTCCAGCAGTCGAGGCAGAGCTGGAGAATTTGGAAAGGACAGGCGTGTTATCCAAGATAGATTGGAGCGAGTGGGCAACACCCATCATCCCGGTCATGAAGAAAACTTTGAATAATGATAAATCTGAAGAACAGAGAAAAATTTGCATCTGTGGGGACTTCAAGGTGACTGTAAACCCCGGTCCTTCACACGGTTCAGTATCCTCTTCCGAGGATAGAAGATATTTTCGCCTCACTATCCGGAGGGAAACGTTTCACAAAAATTGACTTGGCACAGGCATATCTACAGATGGAGGTTGAGGAGGCCTCTAAAAAGTATCTCACAATAAACACACACAAAGGCCTGTACCAGTACAATCGACTGGTTTTCGGAATAGCATCAGCTCCAGCTATCTGGCAAAGAGCTATGGAACAAGTCCTGCAAGGGATTCCTGGGACTCAATGCTACCTAGACGACATCCTTGTAACAGGAGAAAACGACAACGAACACCTTGCCAATTTGGAGAAGGTGCTCACTAGGCTGAGAGGACGGGGCCTACGAGCAAACTGCCCCAAGTGAATTTTTCAAGAAACAATTATCATATTGTGGCCACATAATTAATGAAGAAGGGTTGCATAAGTCTCCTGAGAAAATTGAAGCTGTCATAAAAGCACCAGCACCTGAAAATGTCTCACAATTAAGGTCGTTCCTGGGATTGATAAATTACTATCATAAATTTTTACCGAACTTGTCAACTGTTCTGCACCCTCTTAACGAACTGCTACAAACGGGAGTAATTTGGGAATGGAGCGAGGACTGTAAACGTGCCTTCCATAAATGTAAAGGCTTGATCACGTCCAAGGAAGTTTTGGCTCATTACAACCCATCACTGTCAATCAGACTGGCGTGCGATGCATCCCCTTACGGCGTAGGAGCGGTATTATCACATAGATTCCCTAATGGCTCAGAACGGCCGATAGCTTTTGCGTCACGCTCATTGAACTCAGCTGAGCGTAACTATGCCCAGATCGACAGGGAAGCACTCAGCCTGGTATGGGGAGTGAAGAAATTCAACCATTACCTACATGGACAAAAATTTACCTTGTTGACTGACCATCAACCCCTCGTCTCCATATTCAACCCTAAAAAGGGCGTTCCCATTATGACAGCGCAAAGGCTACAGAGGTGGTCCCTTTTCCTAGGGGCACACCGATATGACATAGAATACAAAGGATCAAAACAGCATGGAAATGCTGACGGTTTATCGTGTCTACCGTTGCCAACGGTAGAAGAGGCACCTACAGGGGACCCAGTGGAAATGTTCCACTCTACCATAGTAGAATGTCTACCAGTAACAAATTCTGCCATTGAAAAGGAAACGAGAAATGACCCGACTCTCTCACGAGTCTACGATTTAACGGTGAAGGGATGGCCAGCACATGGCGAACCACTGTTGCCAGCATTCTCGCAAAGAAGGGAACAGCTGTCAGTGTGCCGAGGAACCTTGATGTGTGGATCCAGAGTGGTGATTCCACCCAAACTCCAGGATAAAGTGCTAAAGGAGCTTCACGAGGGGCATCTGGGTGGAGTGAAAATGAAGAACCTAGCCAGAGCGTTTGTGTGGTGGCCAGGTATCGATGGAGACATCGAAGAAATGACCAAGGGCTGTCTAGGATGCCAGAAGGTCCAAAACGCGCCACCACAAGCCCCTCTACATCCATGGCAAAGGGTACATATCGACTTTGCTGGTCCATTTATGGACTCAATGTTCTTAATCGCGGTTGATGCACACTCCAAGTGGCCGGAGGTAATAAAGATGTCCTCCACCACCACGGAAAAAACCATCACAGTATTAAGGACCATATTTGCCAGGAATGGGCTGCCTGAACAGATCTGTTCTGATAATGGACCACAATTTGTGTCCGAAGAATTCAGGAAGTTCTTAAAAAAAAAACAAAAAAACAATGGGGTTAAGCACTATACGTCCGCCCCATACCATCCCGCCACCAATGGATTGGCTGAAAGGTTTGTCCAGACCTTCAAGAAGGCCATAAAGGCCATGGGTAATGAAGACATAAATCTACAGCATAAGGTAGATAACTTCTTGTTTGCATACAGGAATTCAACACATATGGTTACAAACCAGACTCCCGCCATGATGTTTTTCAATAGAAGACTAAGATGCCGGCTGGATTTGATCAAGCCAAACATCAGAAGGGACGTAGAGAACCGGCAATTTCAAGGCATGAATGAAAGGCCAACTAGAACCTTCCAGATAGGTCAACAAGTTTTGGCCCAGGGCTACCGTACCGAGAAATGGCAGCCTGGAACTATTTGCACACGACTAGGACCGCTGATGTATACCGTGGACATTGGAGAAAGCATAATAAGGCGCCATGCTGACCAGATCATAGAGTCCTCCGAAAAGGGACAACCTACACCACAACTCTATACACCTGATGATGAAGCAGAGATACCCATAGTATCTACCTCCGATCCGGTGATGCTAGATCCTGATGAACCTGACACTGGCATTCCAGCCGAATCGACCTTGCCAAAAGAACCTACTACACCACCGAAAACTACTACACCACCGAGGCGTTATCCGGACCGAGTCAGGAAGCCTCCAGAGAGACTGACTTATAATTGATTAACTGCAGCAATATGTAGATTATTGTTCTTATAAACATGTTTAATAACAATTACTTAAAATGTTATGTACTGGTTGTCTAAAAGAGGAGGAATTGTGGTGTATGTGCCTGTGTACTGTAATGCCGGTAATGGCCACTCGGGCTATATAAGCCTGTATAGTGTCTTGTATCTGTTAGTTCACCTCCAGACTTTGTCCAGTAAACACCTGTAAATCAACTCCTGCATTCCGTGTCTCCATTAACACACGGACACAACAGGATTTACAAAAGGTAAATCATGCTTGACTAATCTACTGGAATTTTTTGAGGATGTAACTGGTAAAATAGATAAGGGAGAACCAGTGGATGTGGTGTATTTGGACTTTCAGAAGGCTTTCGATAAGGTCCCACATAAGAGATTAGCGTGCAAAATTAAGGCACATGGGATTGGGGGCAAGGTATTGACTTGGATAAAGAACTGGTTGGCGGACAGAAAGCAAAGAGTTGGAATAAACGGGTCGTTTTCCGAGTGGCAGGCAGTGACTAGTGGGGTACCGCAAGGATCGGTCCTAGGACCCCAGCTGTTCACAATATATATTAATGATCTGGACGAGGGAATTGGATGTAATATCTCCAAATTTGCAGATGACACAAAGCTGGGTGGGAGGGTAAGCTGTGAGGAGGATGTCGGGAAACTCCAGTACGATTTGGACAGGTTGGGTGATTGGGCAGAAACATGGCAAATGCACTATAATGTGGATAAATGTGAGGTTATCCACTTTGGTGGCAAAAACAGGAAGGCAGATTATTATTTGAATGGCAATAGATTGGGAGAAGGGGAAGTGCAAAGAGACCTGGGTGTCCTTGTGCACCAGTCGCTGAAGGTAAGCATGCAGGTGCAGCAGGCGGTTAAGAAGGCAAATGGTATATTGGCCTTCGTAGCAAGAGGGTTCGAGTACAGGAACAAGGATGTCTTGCTACAGTTGTACAGGGCCTTGGTGAGACCGCACCTTGAGTATTGTGTGCAGTTTTGGTCACCTTACTTGAGGAAGGACGTTCTTGCCATGGAGGGAGTGCAGCGAAAATTCACCAGGCTGATACCTAGGATGGCAGGAATGACGTATGAGGAGAGATTGTGTCGATTGGGCTTATACTCACTGGAGTTTAGAAGATTGAGAGGGGATCTCATCGAAACCTATAAAATTCTGTCAGGCCTGGACAGACTAGATGCAGGAAGGACGTTTCTGATGGCCGGGGAGTCCAGAACCAGGGGTCATAGTCTAAGGAAAAGGGGTAAGCCATTTAGGACTGAAATGAGGAGGAATTTCTTCACCCAGAGAGTGGTGAACCTGTGGAATTCTCTGCCACAGAGGGCGGTGGAGGCCAGTTCATTAAATATATTCAAGAAAGAGTTGGATATATTTCTTGAGGCTAAAGGGATATGGGGAAAAGGCAGGGACAGGGTACTGAATTTGGATGATCAGCCATGATCACATTGAATGGCGGAGCAGGCTCGAAGGGCCAAATGGCCTACTCCTGCTCCTATCTTCTATGTTTCTATATTGTGTATGCCCTGGAACTGCTCTGTTTACCTTACTGGGGGGGGGGGAAATCTTGCATTTATATTAGCCCAGGTTTTGCATTTATAATAATGGTGAGGCTAACGGCGCTCATCGTTATAATGGAGTAAATCGGGCAGCAACTTCTGGCATCCGCGCATGCGCAGTTAAACACTGAAATCCGGACATTTCAGTCAGATACCCTGCTCTTCCACAGGGTGTGCTGTTGCAGTCCTTACCAATAGACTCAGCATTGAAATCACTGCAATGGCGTGACCTTGGGTACTTGCCCACTAGTTCCCCACTAAAGACACCAGAAAAAGTTAGGGCTGGGCATTCAGGAGTAAGTGAATTTTTAACTGCATGATGAGATATAATTACTGCCAAACAACCTCTGTGGCCCTGAAAATTTAATTTTACAAATTTTGGTGTCTCATTCTTTCAGAAGTTAATTAGTGTTGGAGATTTATAAATTGTTATTTTTTTACTTTTTCCTGTCTGTCTCTTATCTCTCCCTCTCAATCCCATCTTCCTTTCCAAATCTTTACAGGAAACTTTGGTTTATCCGGAGGTTGTATCTCCGGAATACTCGATCTAACGGCAAAAATCAGGAGCCGTTTTCTCTAAGTTTTTTTAGTTCTCGTTCTTTTTTTTCCCCCAGTCAGGCACTGCAAGGTCTGTAGCTATAGCAACAGCTTCAGCTAGAGAGGCTTGCAGCTGCAGCCGACTCTTTAGAAGCTGTTGCTAAGCAACAGCGTTTGTTGTCAGATACGGAGATGAAAACCTCCGTGTGCTTCAACATTAACTTTGTATGTCCGGCAGTTTTGATAGATCGGCAACACGTCAGTGCCGGATATCACAAAGTTTCCTGTATTTGACTTTCTGTACATGATTTATACGTCTTGCTTTATACTTCCTGGTTTAGACTCTGCGTGTCTGTGATGATTCTTCAGTCTGATTGGTTGAAGAGCCTTGTTGTTTCTTGCTCTGATCGCAGATGCCCTGTAGGGGACGCCATGCTGGATCAGACGCCAGATTAGAGCAAGTCTCCACTGCAAAGCCCACAAAAACCTTGTGGTCAGCTGTCAGTGAGGTGAACAGCGAGTGCCGTTCCTTCACCGCTGACCACAAAATCCGGGCCATTGTGCCTTATCATATTATCAGAGCATTCCAGAGCACTTACATTTTGGAGTTGTGTTATTTGAGCAAACATAGCAACTGTTCTTCAAGAACAATGTTCCATAAACACCAGTGAGCTGAATGACAAGTTAATCAGTTTTTTGGGGGTATTTGTTGAACATAAATAGGAGCAGGAGTAGGCCAATCGACCCCTCGAGCCTGCTCCGCCATTCAGTAAGATCATGGCTGATCTAATCTTGGCCTCAACTCCACTTTCCAGCTCTCTCCCCATACCCCTTGACTCCCTTGTAGTTCAAATGTCTATCAATCTCCGCCTTGAATATATTCAATGACTCCGCCTCCACAGCTCTCTGGGGCAGAGAATTCCAAAGATTCACGACCCTCTGAGAGAAGAAATTCCTCCTCATATCCGTCTTAAATGGGCGACCCCTTATTCTGAAACTATGCCCCCTCGTTCTAAATACCCCCACTCGGGGAAACATCCTCTCAGCATCCACCCTGTCAATCCCCTCAGAATCTTTATGTTTCAATAAGATCACCTCTCATTCTTCTAAACTCCAATGAGCATAGGCCCAACCTGCTCAACCTTTCGTCATACGTCAACCCCTTCATCCCAGGAATCAACCTAGTGAACCTTCTCTGCACTGCCTCCAATGCAAGTATATCCTTCCTTAAATATGGAGACCAAAACTGTACGCAGTACTCCAGGTGCGGTCTCACCAGCGCCCTGTAAAGTTGCATCAAAACTTCCCTACTTTTATACTCCATACCCCTTGTAATAAAGGCCAACATTCCATTAGCCTCCCTAATTACTTGCATGCTAACTTTTTGTGTTTCATGAACCAGGACCCCCAGGTCCCTCTGTACCGCAGCATTTTGTAGTCTCACTCCATTTAAATAATAATTTGCTTTTTCATTCTTCCTTCCAAAGTGGATAACTTCACATTTTCCCACATTATACTCCATCTGCCAAATTTTTGCCCGCTCACTTAACCTATCTATATCCCTTTGCAGGCTCTTTGTGTCCTCCTCACAACTTGCGAACCCACCGATCTTTGTATCATCAGCAAATTTGGCTACAGTACACTCGGTCCCTGATGCGCTATCGATTCTAATAAAAGGCCGAGTAGAGTTCAGAACAACAGGCTTTTATTAACTACTGAATGCAACTACAAACAGATCAGGACTATGCCTCTAGTGGACGACCGAATGGCAGAGCGCTGCTGTGCAGCCGTCCTTATACCAGGTAGCCAAGGGCGGAGTCAGCTGAGGCATAGTCAGGTATAACAGTGAAACAAGAGTGAACGACAACAACAACAATAGTGAACACAGTGAACGACAGTGGTTTACCACATTCACCCCTCGTTTAAAATTAAGTCCGGCGGGGTGAAGCGTATCAAAAGTTCGAGTAGGTGAGTCTGTCGGGCGGCCTCGTTTGCCGTCGAGATCTTCGTGGCGACGGTTGAGATGGTACAGCTTCCAACGACGCGTCTTGAACGGGATCGGGCACCGGCGTATCGTCCCCTTTGGTGTTGGGTGGGCGAGTGGACTCCGGCGGGTCCTGGGGTCGCGGCATGCCGTCTACTGGGGTGGAATGGACAGGGGTGAGAATTGGGTCTACTGGATTTTGGGCCGTGTCGAAGGGGGTCGTGGTGGAGGGCAATGGCGACGGGTCAGTGGACCCCGAGGGTGCCAGATCTCTAATGGAGACTGTATCCTCCCGCCCGTCCGAGTATGCCACGTAGGCGTACTGGGGGTTGGCATGGAGGAGGTGAACCTTCTCTACCAGGGGAGCCGTTTTGTGGGACCTTACATGCTTCCTCAGCAGGACGGGCCCTGGGGACGTCAGCCAGTGTGGTAGTGAGGTACCGGATGTGGACCTCCGGGGAAAAACGAACATTCGCTCATGGGGGGTGGCGTTGGTGGCAGTACACAGCAGTGTCCGGATGGAGTGGAGCGCATCAGGTAGGACATCCTGCCAACGGGAGGTCGGAAGGCCCCTAGATTTTAAGGCTAGGAGGGCCGCCTTCCAGACCGTCGCGTTCTCTCTTTCAACCTGTCCGTTCCCCCGGGGGTTGTAGCTGGTGGTCCGGCTTGAGGCAATACCTCTCATGAGCAGGTACTGACGGAGTTCGTCGCTCATGAAGGATGAGCCCCGGTCGCTATGAATATAGCTGGGAAAACCGAACAAAGCAAAGAGGATGTGCAGGCATTTAATGACCGTAGCGGTGGTCATGTCTGGGCAGGGGATGGCGAAAGGGAAACGGGAGTACTCATCAACTATGTTGAGGAAGTACACATTATAGTCAGAGGAGGGGAGGGGCCCTTTAAAGTCGACACTCAGGCGCTCAAAGGGGCGGGTGGCCTTGATCAGGTTTGCTCTGTCAGGCATATAGAAGCGCGGCTTGCACTCTGCACAGACTGGGCAGCTCCTGGTCATGGTCCTGACCTCCTCGATGGAGTAAGGCAGGTTGCGGGCCTTGATGAAGTGGAAGAACCTGGTGACCCCCGGGTGGCAGAGGTCGTTGTGGAGGCCCCGTAGTCTATCGATCTGCGCGTTGGCGCATGTGCCTCGCGATAGAGCATCTGCGGGTTCGTTGAGTTTCCCGGGCCGGTACAAGATGTCGTAATTGTAGGTGGAAAGTTCAATTCTCCACCTCAAAATCTTGTCATTTTTGATTTTGCCCCTCTGCTTATTATTGAACATAAAAGCAACTGAACGCTGGTCAGTAAGCAGGGTAAATCGTTTTCCAGCCAGGTAGTGGCGCACCGCCTCCACGATGGCCTGGGCCTCCTTTTCCACAGAGGAGTGTCTGAGTTCGGAGCCCTGGAGGGTTCGTGAAAAGAAGGCCACGGGTCTTCCCGTCTGGTTAAGGGTAGCGGCCAGGGCAAAGTCGGATGCATCGCTCTCCACCTGGAAGAGGATGGACTCGTCCACCGAGTGCATGGTGGCCTTGGCAATGTCATCTTTTATACGGTGAAAGGCTGAGCGGGCCTCCGCCGTCAGGGGAAAGGAAGTGGACTTGATAAGTGGACGGGCTTTGTCCGCATAATGAGGGACCCACTGGGCGTAATAGGAAAAGAAGCCCAGGCACCTTTTGAGGGCCTTGAGACAGTGGGGCAGGGGAAGTTCCATCAGGGGGCGCATCCGGTCAGGGTCAGGGCCGATGACTCCGTGTTCCACCACGCAGCCAAGGATAGCGAGGCGGGTTGTGCGGAATATGCACTTTTCCTTGTTGTACGTGAGGTTTAGGAGTTGGGCCGTGCGAATTAACTTATCAAGGTTGGCGTCATGGTCCTGCAGGTCATGGCCGCAGATGGTCACGTTGTCCAGGTAGGGAAACGTGGCCTGTAACGCATTCTCGTCGACCATCCGGTCCATCTCCCTCTGGAAGACGGAGACACCGTTGGTGACGCCGAAAGGAACCCTGCGGAAGTGAAAAAGACGGCCGTTTGCCTCGAAAGCTGTGTACTGGCGGTCCTCAGGGCGGATAGGGATTTGGTGGTATGCTGCCTTGAAGTCAATGGTCGAGAAAACGCGATGTTGCGCTATCTTATTAACCATGTCGGCTATGCTGGGGAGAGGGTATGCGTCCAACTGGGTGTACTTGTTGATTGTCTGGCTGTAGTCGATGACCAGGCGCTGCTTGTTGCCGGTCTTAACGACTACCACCTGAGCTCGCCAGGGGCTGGTACTACCCTCAATAATCCCCTCCTTCAGGAGCCGCGTCACCTCAGATCTTATAAAGGACCTGTCCCCGGTGCTGTATCGCCTGCTCTTTGTGGCGATAGGCTTGCAGTCGCGGGTGAGGTTAGCGAACGGGGGGGGGGGGGTGATTTTGAGGGTGGAGAGACTACAGGTGGGGCGTGGTGGGCAATTTAAAAACTGCTGGTTGCAGACAGTGAGTGGGGGAAAAGGTCCACCGTATATCAAGGTGACACTCTTAAAGTGACAATGAAAGTCCAACCCCAGCAGAATGGCAGCGCAGAGATGTGGCAGGACGAAGAGCTTTACATTTTTATAAACGGAGCCCCTCACCGAAAGGGTCACTACGCAGTAGCCGCCGACGCCTGCTGAGTGAGATTCTGAGGCCATGGAGATACAATGGCGCGCTGGCAGGACCGAGAGGGAATAATGCCGTACCGTATCAGGGTGTATGAAGCTCTCCGTGCTCCCGGAATCAAAAAGGCAAGTTCTGGCGCGGCCATTTACCTGGATGTCCATCGTGGACCTGGCTAGCTGATGGGGTCTGGATTGATCCAGCGTAATGGAGGCCGCTGTGGAGTCGGGAGCATCGCTGTAAAACCCCGGTGAGGCGGTGGGTGAGTCGGGGGCCCGTTGGCAAAATGGCGGCGCCCATGACGATCCCGATCCCCATGAGGCTGGAGGAAGGCAAGATGGCCGCTCCCACGAATCGCAAGCGGCGCTGCTGAAGGTAAGGGTCTTCTGACTTCTGCAGACGCCAGCGTAGTGTCCCTTCTTACCGCAGGCAGAGCAGACAGCGTTTTTCGCCGGGCAGCGCGCCCTGGGGTGTTTGGTTTGGCCACAGAAATAACATTTCTGGCTCGGGCGGGACATCGCTGCAGCAGTTGGGGCCGGGGCCTGGGGCGGCCGCGACATCCACGAGGCGGCCGCGCGGTCCGGGGAGTAGGCCTCCATGTTCACGTCCAACGAAAGGGTGAGTGAAATCGCCTTCTTCAGGTCGAGCTCGCTACTTTCCAGCAGTCGCTGCCGTGTGTGAGTGGACCTGAGGCCCGCAACGAGGGCGTCCCGGATGAGCTCCTCCGTATGTTCCGTGGCTGATACTTGCTTGCATTCGCAGGCTCGGCCGAGTTCCTTCAGCGCCCGTATGTATGCTTCTGTGGGTTCCCCGGGCTGTTGTTTGCGGGACCCCAGGAGATGTCTTGCGTAAACATAGTTGACCGGGCGTGCATATTCCTTTAAAATGTCGGTAGCCCCCTGGTAGCTCGTAGCGTCCCGGATAAGGGCAAAAGCTCGGTGGTTTACTTTCGAATTCAGCACCCTGAGCTTGTCGGCGTCGGTGGCGACGGTCTCGCCGGATGCAGCCAGAAAAGACTCAAAACAGTTCAACCAGTGTGAGAACTTAGCAGGCGAGTCCGGTTCTTGCGGGTCGAGTTTCAGGCACTTGATCTTAAGTATCTGCAGCATCGTTATTTTTTTTTTTTCATTCAGTAGTTAATAAAATTGATGCGCTATCGATTCTAATAAAAGGCCGAGTAGAGTTCAGAACAACAGGCTTTTATTAACTACTGAATGCAACTACAAACAGATCAGGACTATGCCTCTAGTGGACGACCGAATGGCAGAGAGCTGCCGTGCAGCCGTCCTTATACCAGGTAGCCAAGGGCGGAGTCAGCTGAGGCATAGTCAGGTATAACAGTGAAACAAGAGTGAACGACAACAACAACAATAGTGAACGACAGTGGTTTACCACAGTCCCTTCATCCAAATCATTAATATAGATTGTAAATAGTTGAGGCCCCAGCACTGATCCCTGTGGCACCCCACTAGTTACTGGTTGCCAACCGGAAAATGACCCATTTATCCTGACCCTCTGCTTTCTGTTAGTTAGCCAATCCCCTATCCATGCCAAAATATTATCCCCAACACCATGAGCTCTTGTGCAGTAACCTTTTATGTGGCACCTTATTGAATGCCTTCTGGAAATCCAAATACACTACATCTACTGGTTCCTCTTTATCCACCCTGTTTGTTACATCCTCAAAGAACTCTAGCAAATTTGTCAAACACGATTTCCCTTTCATAAAACCATGTTGACTCTGCTTGATTGTATTATGTTTTTCTAAATGTCCTGCTATTACCTCCTTAATAATGGATTCCAGCATTTTCCCAATGACAGATGTTAGGCTAACTGGCCTATAGTTTCCTGCTTTCTGCCTCCCTCCTTTCTTGAATAGTGGCGTTACATTTGCGGTTTTCCAATCCGCTGGGACCTCTCCAGAATCCAGGAAATTTTAGTAGATTACAACCAACGCACCCACTATCTCTGCAGCCACTTCTTTTAAGACCCTAGGATGCAGGCCATCAGGTCATGGGGACTTGTCGGCCTTTAGTCCCATTAGTTTGCCTAGTACTTTTTCTCTAGTGATAGAGATTGTTTTAAGTTCCTCCCAATTGAGGGAGGAATGTTGATGAGAGCTCTGCTTTTCTTTGAGTAGTACCGTGGGGTCTACAACCCTCATCTGAACAGGACTGCAATTTAACATCCCATCTGTGAACTAACACCTTCAGCAATGCAGCAGGGGTACACTAGGGTATCAGCTTAGTTTATGTGCTTAAGTCCGGTGCTATTGTTTTCTATTTCTTCAGCTACACTGTTGTGTCTATTTCCACAGGCTGGAAAAAGAAGGTACTACACAATGTTGCAAATTGACCCTAAATTATAGATGTAAAGGTATTTTTAAAAAATGCCGTTGTTCAACATCTCTGTTCTGCTGGACTGAATGTGTTCCTAATGTAAGAAACCAGAATTTTTTAATTATTGACGTTTTCCCTGCCTTCCATCCAAAGTAACACTGCGAAGCTGTGAACATTCAGAATAGCGAGCAGGTTGTAACAAAGGTGGTATTGTTACAAATTGATTGTCATATTTAGGTTGATAGGAAAAATAACTGCAGTTTTGAAGAACAAGTAATTGGAGGAATATTGAATACTGCTGCAAGTTTACAGAAACATGAGGTGGCCAAACCCTGCAAGATTTCAGCCCTGTAGGTCTCCTAGCTTACTGACAAAACTGCAATTCGAAAATCATGACATTGAGCGAGCTAGTCTGCCTGTGGAGCTGCAGTGACACGATGCCTCAGTTACAGTAATGTACCACAAGTGCTGATTTCAGCGTCTTGCGCATTCACTCCAGCTGAACCCACGCCAACACTGAAGCTACAGTGGGTTGCACGAGTCCAGCTGCGTGATTAAAGGTGGAATACTGTAAGAGGGAAGTCCGTATACTTTGAGGATCTTTTCCTAGAACTGCAGTATTCTATAAATGTCTTGGCACTTCATTTATAATTTACTACGGAACGGCTCTTGTCTGGACACTCAGCCCATCCGCTTTTATCATTGTGGTGTAACTCTTGACAAGTAATGGCTATTTAATGTGACCATTAGCAGCTGAGACGAGTAAATCGATTCCTATTTCTATGGTTGCAAATCTGTGTTCCAGCAGAAGTGACCCAACAGTGAGCTTTTTCTGTTGGACTGTTTTCTCTTGTTTCATGTTAGTTCCTGGTTTCTTTCAAATATTAATATGAAAATATTCTGCAATTTAAATATATATCCAAAAGACTTGCTCTACTTGTCAATACCATAGCCCTTTGGATTTTTAATGTTGACTTGCGAAGAAAAAAAATCAAAGCTTTTTTTTAAAACTATTTCTCCCATTTATTTTATGTCTTCTAAGGTTCTTTTAACACCCTGTCTTGTTCCCTGGAAGGGTGGAGAAGTGATACATTCCTAAGCTCGCCTCTGTGTCTGTCTTAGTCTGTTAGGATATGTAAGCGATAGCTTTGGGTTGATCATTACACATCAAAAAAAAATATTGTAATCATCATGCTGGAGGATGCCATTGCTCAGGAATGGAGTACTTTTACACCTTTGACACCCAGTGTTCAAATCTCGCACTGCTAGTATGGCCAGATGCAAAGTAAAACGCTCTTTCTGTTCTGCTGAGGCGACGTCTCATACTCTCAAACTCAGATTAGTGCAATATTGATGGAATTGAAAAAAGTACAACAACCATCCTAGCCCCTCAGTAGAATTCCAATTTAGATGAAAATGATGCTGAATTGTACAGTTTCTTCTTGTGGACCTGCACTCTGGGAACGGGGTACCCTGACTTATAACCGCCTAACGGGACATTTTCATCTCATTGATTTAAGGTGGATTAAAATGCAGGTCTTGGATTTGAAAAGGGACTATACTAACCCTTGTGCCACCCCATCTGCTAACTCCTTCAGTTTTTAAGTTTCATCCCCTTCCTTCCTGTGCAGCGCCACACTGACTGACTGTGTGAGATTGTGAATTCACTGTTTTAGGTATCACAGTGTGAATTTGTGTCTTAGTACCAACATGTGAGTAATGGAATCCACAACTGGAGTGTAGATTGAGTGCAGAAAAGCTACTTCTGTATCACAATTCACTGAAAGCCGTTTTTCTTGTATGCTTCAGTAACTAGATATTTTTCCAGCTGCTGTTTAAGTATACACATTCATCTTTTCTACAAGTGCTGTGAAACCTGGGAGAATTTTATCCTGGAGAGTACAGTAGTATAAAGGGCTTTTATATAAAAAAAACTTTCCTTCATTAACATAATCTTTGAATAAGCTGACATAACAGAGATGTTAACATAGACCTTTGAGAGTTTGTTTGGGGATGCAGCGAGTTATAAAATTTGATATCATTAAAATATCTGAGAAAAACTGTGGATAGGAGAGAAAAAATCATTTTAATCTATTGGAATAAAAAACCCCATGGTTTGAATCCAGGTAGGACCGATAAATTATAACCATTGTAAATTATTACAGATGGTATTTTAATAACTGGTCTGTGGAGCATCCAGGAAACAGGGAGGGTATCACTGCAGTGCTGCCATGGCTGCAAATTTATGTGACTGTTGTAAAATATTCATGAAGCGGGATGTTAAATCACAGAACTGGAACCGCTTTGGGCATTGCATAAGTCAAGTGAAATGTTTCAACTCGTACTGCCTGAAATACACCAGGAGAGAGTGCACCCTTTGCCAGCAGTTGCATAGCTATGAATTTAAACACCATTTAGATTTATAATTACCTATGTTATGAGAAACACAGTCATGTACTACTTTATTTCCACGTACTACTTTCTATCCATGCATCCAAATCTTTCATCACTAACTTAGCGGTTACAAAACACCAAAATCTCACCAATTTTCATTGATTAAGCACTTCCTTTTGAAGATGATGCACTAGAAACTCTTGTCTGTCAGTACTGACTTACCATCTCAATACTTCAAATATTAGACAGTTGTCAGAGTTGGTAAGTAGGTTCTTCTTGTTGGACTTTTTAGAAACTATATTACCCCATTCCAACTTTAAGCATCTGCCCCTTCAATAAATTTCACAAACAAGAAACGCTTTGTTCACAATTCCAGCATCTTGCTGAATTAATGTTGTATCTACTTATACTGGCGTGAGACCAGTGTCTGTAGTGAAGCTACAGCCTGAGGGCTTCTGATGATGCAAACCACAGGAGTGATGCTCAAGCAGTAAAGAGAGAATCAAAATCTCTGGCATTGATCCCACTTTTTCCCCCCTCCATTGCCATTAGGTGACTGCACATGTTGCAGAACAGAAGAATTTTTAGAAGCAAGAAAGAACATCAAGTCCAACAGGCAAATTGATTTTTAACCGATTCTACACACCTTCCCAATATATGTCTCTCTCACTCTGCAAAAACTCAGTCGGTTGCCTCTTTGAATCTATTTGCATTTTCCAATTCAGTTGCCTTCCCTGGTAACTTGAATTCTAAAAGGCTATATTGCCCTTTGGGTGAAAAAGTTTCAGCTGATTTCTTCCTAACTTTTTAACTTGTATTCCCAGTTATTTGAACACTTTGAAATAGCAATTTCTTTTTAATATGTAATGCATTACAATACCCCCCTTTTATGACACAAACAGCTAAGTCACGACTCTCTATTAGTTGAAAGTGTGAAGTGCACATTGTTTCTTTTTAATGCATCTGGGGCACTGTTCATCTTTTACTTTCCCGGCACTTACTATGTGGTGAGAGAATGCAGCAAATGGCCAGAAAGATCCTGACTGCAGCAAGCTACATAGGTCTGGTGGAAAACTACAAATCTGGTTTTCAACTCTCCAAGATTGCAACCTTTAAACAATATAATCTTCAAAAACAAACTTTTATTTGAATACCATACTCTTAAGACCTTTAGATTGAAAACTCTTGCCACCGTACATGAGTTATCCATTCCCAAGCAAGTTTCTGTCCCCTCTAATGATGTGTTGAATTTAGTTCAATTATATAAAGCACTCGTTAGGAAATAAAAAACTTAAGCTACCATCAGACTGTTTTTTTTTTAAAAAAAGATACCGTACAACAAATGTCCTTTTGGATCAAAGCAGAGGCAATTTATCTCACACTAGCACGGTGTTCTTTGAAAATCTGTAAGACAATTTATTGGAAGGGAAGCTGAGCTAATTCCTACCCTTACCCGTTGTCTACTCATGCACTTCCAGCAAAGACCTTTAAATATTGATAAGGAACTTAGACTAATGATTGATTTCCAGAGTGCTTGAGGGCATTTGTTGTGTCCCTTCTGCCAACTTGGTTGCAATTTAGTTAACTCGGCGCAGACATGGGGTTCAAACCTGGTATGTTCATGGTCTGTTTGACTCGGCAACTCATTGTCACAATCAGCTGAGGCATTGGGGGAGCTTTGCATAGCTTTTTTATTGAAGAGAAAGAAACACATTTGTATCTAGGTATTGACCCTCTCTTTCTCGCCCCCACCCCACCGGAACCAAGTCCCTTATAGGGCCATGTCATTCGACGAGGAGGAGCCCTGCAATACACACACCACTTGTCAAAGTCTTTATTTTTGCTAGTTGAATAGGCAGTTGGCCACCTTTGCTTTTCAAGATATCAATCTTCTCGCCATATGATTGCTTTATAGACTTTCCAAAGTATCTATGGCTGTCGGAACACTCAAAAACCTGCGAGTTAACCTTTTGAATCCACTCCCTTTCTCAATAATTAGTGCTGTGGGATCTAATTAAAATTGACTTGGTGGGATGATGACAACCACCAACATATTGTGGAAGACTTTTATATTGCAGTAAGGTCAGGTGTTGTATGTTCCTGTTTTTATGTATGGAACAGAATCCTTGCGTTAGCTATTGTGGAGCCAAAGACCTAATTAGATCAGGAAATTAACTCATGAAAGGTTATAGGAGTTTCATTAGAAATCAGCAACGGAAGACATTCCTTCTTTAACCTCACAGATCACAGTACGCGCGACCCTTAGTTCTCAATTATGTCTCCAAATTTCAGAAAAGGCACATTTGAACACCCTCTGCGTGATATTTCTCATCATGTTCTTGTTTTTTCAAATAGTTGATCCCATGAGTGCTGGAAAACTGTAAAGGATCCCACTCGAGATGTGGACCTTTCGTTGATCTTTCTGTATTGGTAGCTTATCGCCCCCTTTTGCATTTTCAGTGGGGTTTATTTTAACAATTTTCAAAAATTGCTTTAAAGCATTCAAGGCCTCCTGTATAATTTTTGTACTTTTTGACATTTAAATTTAAATGTGTGTTTTATATTTGGTCTGATAATTGTGAAAATTAACAGTCAACTTGCAGTTACCTTAAAATATTTTTTTCATTTTGTATGGAACAGTGTTGGTATTTCATTACTAATTATGTCCAGAGAGACATTCTATTTTATTTACTATGTTCGTGCAAGTGGTGAACTGTACTATGCTTATTGGTTATTAATAGGACTGTCAATTAATCAATCTGCGATTGACGCATTGAATTTTTTGGCGATTTTTTTCAATGCTGTTTATCGCTGGGGTTACACCAAGAGCATCTCTGAACTGCCAACAGCCTTCAGTACACCTACCTATTCCTCTGGGATTGATGGCACAGTTGTGGGCAGGCAGGGAAATGGGCTGGTTTCCATAGCCTGGTGTCCCCCGTTGTGATTTTAAATGTGGCGGGATGGTTGGCCAAGATCCCTGCTGGGGGTGAGGGAGAATCTTAATTTTTAACAGTGGGATCTAGTGGTAGACCTCCCTGCCGCATCTTCCCTGCTCCACCACCCTTGTACTGCCAACTTTCATGTGGGATAGTAGAGGAGAATCCAGGCATTCGTGTTTAGGCTCACAACTGAAGACCACCAATTTTAGCAAGGTACTGGGGGCAACCGGTGCCTGTGAAACTGAACCCCAGTTGGGGTCAAGCCCTTCAGGATAGAGAGAAAAGAACTGGAAAATTCAAATCTACAAGTTGTAAATAAATAGTAACCAAGGCTTACATATGTTACTTCCAACATTTGGTTTCATTCTTCAGCCTATTTTTGGCAAGATAACATATATGCTCGTCCATTTTTATTTCATCCATTTGCATCCTTCAAATATTAATTCTAAATGTTTCGTCTCGACCCTTTTTGACCATGTCTTTTGAATGAGGAGCTCGGCAAGTTTTAATACCTGTTAACAATGAGTGACAACGCCATCTATTTTTAATAGGGCTGCCAATTAATCGCAGTTAATTTCTGCAATGAATGCATTCAATCTTTGTGATTAATGCGCTTCAGTCGCAGAAGTTGGAGCCGCCTGCAGCCTTCAGTACACCTGGCAATTCCTTACCATAAGCTTCTGCGCATATGCAGATATAACCTTCATCGCCGCATGTGCGGCTGTTACGTCCAGTGGCTGTGCAAACATTATCATGTCCCTGCATATGTGCAGACGTCATAGTTTGTACATGTGCAGACGTCGTATTCTGCACGTGCAGCCATTATGTCCTTCGTTTCCCCGTATTACAACCGTGAAGTACTTTTTTTTTAAAGAAAGTACTTCATTGGTTGTATAGTGCTTTGGGAAACCCTGAGGGGTGAAAGGCGCTATATTTAATTGCAAGTTACTTTTTTCTTCTGCACAAGTGAGTGCAGCAGTGTCTTTTAGTGGCGTTCATCATAGAGCCCGAGGCCTCTTCATCAGCCGTGAGCCCAGTCGGCCTGCTGCTTCATTCAGTAACGCTCTAACCTGTATTCTTGGCCTGCCGGTTAGTGTTGCCACGATTAAAACCGAGGTTAACGGAGAATAAAAATTTTAACCGTGGTTAATTTTTTTAATTGCTTGACAGCCCTATTTACATAATTCTGTGGGAACAAATGAGTGTGTAGTTAACCGTCTGTGACTGGTGTCGCTGCAAAGCTTTTGACATATTTAATGCTGATTTTATGCTAATTATGCCACCATTCTATACAGATTCCAGAGGAGCACGATGTTGAGAGCCAGGTCCGGAAGGAGCGAGAATGGAGATTTTTACGTAACGGGCGAGTCAGAAAACGAGCTGAACGGATTATAGAGAAAGGTGAGCCACATACCAGATTTAATTAATCCAATTGTCACTTATAATGAAGGTACATTGCAGTGGGAAGTATTTTTTTTTTATTAATTAAACATGAAATATTGAGAGTTGTTGACCTGCTTTGGTTTAGAGTAATCTGAAGAAACAAAGTGAATTCAGAAGTCCAATATTGGTGCTTTGTGTGCTAGATTTAGCAATAGGGCAGACAACCAGCAGGTTATTAGTTTAACATTTCAAACTTGTACAACTTTGAGCAGAGACCTTTTATTTTAGATTTCAATGTGGATGTATAATATTGGATAAGAAATACCACATCATTAACCAAAACCATCTTTCACCTGAACATCAATGGAATAGAACAGTATATATTGGATTTTTGGGGGTTAAGTTTTAGGTTAGTCAATGAAAATAATGATCAAAGCCTCTGCTGCCGCAGTGACGTGAGAAAAAGCATCTTAATGGTTGAGGATTGGGATGTGAATCTTACTACATTTTTATTAATTAATTATCTTTATGATATGCCTAGCATGGTGTTTCAAGGCACTTGATATCTCATTTACACATGATTGGTTCACTAATGTCCTTTAGGGAAGAAAACCTGTCAGCCTTACCCAGTCTGGCCTACATGTAACTCCAGTCCCACACCAACGTGGTTGACTCTAGCAAGCCCCTCAGTTGTATCAAATCACTGGGCCACTCAGCTGCAAACTCCCCACCTAACAACATTGTGGGAGTACCATCACCACACAGACTGCAGCAGTTCAAGAGACTGGCACACCACCACCTCAGGACAAATAGGGATGGGCAATAAATCCCAGCGACGTCCATATCCCAAGAATGAAGAATTTTTAAAAAATCTAATAACCTGCGATTTCTTGTAATTGTTAACAATTTAACTACAATAACTAATAACTTAAATTCAATTTTGCCACCATGCACTGGTTCCAAATTTGACTTTGCATTTGTGTGTGTAGTGTAAGTAAAACCCAGATTTTCATAACCACTCGCAGATCTCCTGTGGCATTGCTCACAGTGAGTAGCAGGATTTGTTTTTATAAAAATTGGGATGTTACTAAAAGCTTGGGGATTTGTGTGATAAGAAACAAGTGATATGCTTATAGGAAGGGTAGGGTAGAGGGAAAAGTTGTTACATTAACTAGACTTGGATGTATGAGGGAAAGGGAGAAAATAGAGTAGGTGACAGGAAGATGATCAGGCTTGGGAGTAGAAAAGAGTCAGTGACAGGAAGTAGATTGAGATGGAGAGAAGAAAAGGTGAGTGGTGGAAAGCAGAACCGTTGCGTGAAGGGGAAGTGGAGTTAAGTTGGGTACGGGTCGTTTATAGTAGAGACATGGGCAGTGGGAAAAGGTGAAGTGAGGAGGAGGGAAGGAAAAGGGCAGCAGTAGAGCATAGTAGGGTTTGAGATGGGAAGGAAAGCAGTTAGTCGGAGAGGAGGAGATCAGTAGGATGTAGATGGTAGGAAGTTGATTTATGGGAATTGGCGTAGAAAAGGAGCGTGTCAGGCAATTGGCTAGGAATTTGTAAAGTTAAAGTATGTTCAGGTGAAAAAAATAAATTACTTTACATAGTAGCTGATGGTTAATTTTTGAGTTGTATTTTGAAGAACATGAACTACAGAGAGTAAAAGTGAATCCAATTAGAAACGGAATGAAGTGGGGAACAATGTAAATTAATTCAGGAGATGGTGAAAATGGAAAAAAATAATTGAGTGAGTGAATTAATCTTTTAGTATTTCGAATAGAGAACGATAAAGTAAATTAGACGATGAGGTTTTTGCATCATTGGGAAAGGTCAACGGGTGGAAAAAATGATTTCCAAGCGAGGATAGGGATGTATTTATTTATTAGTGTCATTTCCATTATACGGTCATTTTCAGCATTGAGAGAATTGGGGAAGTATTTTTAAATAGAAATTTTAGCAATGAAGAGGATTGGGTGAGGAGGTGGCAGGGGGGAAATTGTTTTGAATTGGGATGAGGAGTTTATTGACTGGTTCTCTGAGAAATTTGGTGGTAGAGGTGGAGATTGAGATTGTGATACAGGAACCTAACTGTGAAGTTTAGTTCGGAATCCTCCCACCCCATTCATGCCACACCACTCGACACCTAGTCAGGCCACATCTCCTTGAGTCAAAGGGCTGAATAGTTGGACTCCTACAGGATATGGTGATGCTTTATTGGCTGTGAGCGCTTTGTTCTTTCTTTACCAGGTAAGGTGCCCAAATCAGCAGTACGATTGTCCAGAGCAGGCCCAGCGTTGAGAGTGAGCACAGGTGGAGGGAGGGGTGGAGTGGCAGGAGAGCAGTATCAACAGAAGTGTGCACACCTGGCCAATGAGAGCGAGGTGCACCCCCAGCTCTGAACGGGACGATGCTGAGAGGCAGCACCACTTTAAAGATGAGGCGGGGGCACAAAGAAGCATCAGAGAATAGAATGGAGCTCGAGTCACCAGCGCACATTTAGCAGTGAGGCAGGGGGAAACATGAAGTAGCAGTGTGGCCGAGTGACTAATGGCAGGAGAACGAGCCCACCAGAGCGCAACAAAAGAGGAGGCTGCTGGGGGGTGAAATGGTGGGATGGAGGCCTGGGACATGCTGGAAGGGGGTAAAATTTAAACAAGTATCAGAAAAACATTTCACATTTACCTTGGAGAGAACAAGATAAACCAGTCTCATTCCCAGAATTGCTGCACTGGAGAGGCTGAGAGAGGAATTAATGGGGCAGTGTCAAGGTTCGCGTGTTACATGTATAGCCTACTATAGTATGGTTGCATTCTGGTTTGTTATAAGTGCCTTAGGCAGAAAAAGTACCCAGTTGAATTAAGATGTGCAGTGGCCACTAATGATTTTGTAAAAACAGCAGCTAAACATTCACCCCACCCCTCCCGGGATCATTTATCCCTTGAATCCTGCAGATCCAACTACTGGCACTTGGCACAGTTCAGTTTGTGCTGTTAGTTAGTTAGTTTTATAACTACTGTTCATAAAAGAATGGTGTTTTTTTTCTAAATGTGATTTTAGTCAGGTTCTTTCTCCCTACCTAGGTATTACAAGATTGGATGACCAGATCTTTATCAACAGAAACCCAGGCGTACCTTCTGTAGTGAAGTTTCATCCTTTTACTCCCTGTATAGCGGTAGCTGACAAAGACAGTATATGGTAAGAGCAACTCAAGCTACAGCAAATCGTTTCAACACCAACGTTATTCTAGCTCGTCCAACAGCGTTTTAATTCTGGTTTTGTTATTTCTTTGAAGTTTTTGGGATTGGGAGAAAGGAGAAAAGCTCGATTATTTCCACAATGGAAATCCCCGGTACACAAGGATTACTGCTATGGAATACCTGAATGGACAGGATTTCTCTCTGCTCCTCTCTGCCACAGGTAAAATAGCTTTAATGATGCAAGTACTGTGATGTGTCAGGTATTAACCTTACAGCAGAGAACCTATAATCCGAATCGCTAACACGTCAATGTGTAGCTGGGCATTTGCTGCTGACTATTTGGATGGTTCAGATTTAAATATCTAGTATAGGACTTGCTGTTCTTGGCTGCCTGCACCAAGGTTAAGGTGTTGCAGGAATAGTGAGATTATGAATCCTGTTTGCCATTAGGTTTTGGCCATAACTCAAGATTCCACTTGTTACACCGATCTCCTGAAAACATTTTTTTGAATCCTTTGATAACAGCTGCTGTGATCAGTGCTGACGATGTGACGTTTTACAAGAAATCGTATTTCTATGCATCTTCTTTCAGAATATTACGACATTTTTGTTGCTTTGTCCTTTTTATTCAACAGTTCACAAAGATCTTTTTCTCTGTTTCTGATAATTAACAGGAATGATTCACTTTTGCACAAGTGAATGACGCACAAAAGCATGCTTTATTGAAGTAGATTGATTTTCTTTTAAGGACATCAGAAAATTACTGGAACTTTCTGAATTCAACATTTGTCTTTTTGCTATCCTACTCTCGAGGCTTGACGTCAAAAGTCCTGAGCTGTGAAGAGTGCAACATGTATCTGCATTCTTGTGCAAACAAATTAAACAATATTGTGAAGCTATATTTAAAATCAGCTTATTTTCAGTATTGAACTTGTATAATTTATTTCATGTAAAGATAATTGATATTTAATTTTTTTTTTAAATAACAAAAACACTTTTGATCCATACGTTACTGGAGTGCCCATTGTTGTCAAATGGAAATTGTGGGTCTTTTATGCTTTGAGTGTGAAATTGATAAAATGGGAAGATGGACCTTTCCCCTCCAATGCACAGTACAAGATACCACAAAATCATATACTGACATCATTCATTTTATTTGTCAATGTGCGCCTCTTAACCTGGCTGGTTACCAAGACTGCATATTATAAAATCATAATTAATATTTTTCTGAATTGTGTATTAGTAATTAAATTGTATTCGCTCCATTCTATTACGACTCCATGGGGGAAAAACAAATCCTTTCCTTTCCATGTTGCGTGTGATTTGAAATCTCTGACTGTAAAGGATAGTAGTGTAGGAATTCGGGTTGACCGCAGCAGGTATTGAACGAATGCCTACTAAATAATCGAGTTCGACTTCAGGAGAACAATAAATAAGTTCTTTAATGCAGGAAGCAGACGAAATACAGCAGGTAAGTGAGATGGTTGCAGGAGCGCCGTAGAGTAGGTCTTTCCCCAGCGGGGACGCCACGAGGACTGAGTCCGCAGTCCTGTGGAGAGCGTGATGACGTCATAACGCTCGGCCGCGTTTTCCCGCGCTTGTGTGGTCACGTGACCGCGTCGTGACGTTAGCGCATCCGCCCGCGCTTGGGGCGGTCACGTGACCCGCGCCGATACGTCGACGCGTCTACCCGGCACTGAGGCTGGCCGTTGCGGCCGAAGTTGCGAGCGCGAGAGGCACCCGGCACTGAGGCTGGCCATTGCGGCCGAAGTCACGGGAGCGGGAGAGGCACCCGGCACTGTAGTTGCGACCGTCGAGGGAGCGGATGGCCGAATTAGGCCGGCGGCCGACTCGTTTAGGTGCGTCACATGATACGTGACGTGACGTCAGCGCGTCTTAAAGGGGCAACGGCCCAAACAGGTAAGTAATATACATACAGTTAGGTTAAAGTGAATTATGTACATTATATATGTAAGCGACACCCGGTGGAACCGCCACAGTAGTGTATTTTTCTGAGTTCAATGTTATTCACTAAGCACTTTGTTTTACGTCAAATATGAAAAGATCAACACAGGAAATGGCGATGCTCATCTGGTAGAAACTTAACAGTTTCTGTTCTGGAAGGGGACAAAGAACTAGCTTCAATTGAGATGATGAGAGTTCAACTAGCTTTCTGCTCCCATTGCAGCACAAGTTCCTATACCGTCCATTTTAGCAGATTGAACTGACTGAGCAAAATGAAAGCTAGTTAAATAAAATGTCAATATTAAATTATTTTGTTTAAATCCTTTAAATTTTCTGTAGGAGGTTGCCATCAGGAGAGGGAAGAAAACTATTTTTAAAAGGGTGGGTGAAATAGGAGGCTAGTATGGTGGAGCTTTTTACTTGGTTATAATAAACTGGGATACTTGAAGATTAACAAGTCAGCAGTTTTAGATGGGATGGGTTGTATTTGAGAATACAGGTAGACTATCCTTTATCCGAAAACCTCGGGACCAGCCGTGTTTCGGTTTTTGGAAAATTTCGGATTTCGGAAGGTGGGTCGGCGGGGGTCGGGGTCCGCGGGGGTGTCCGCAGTCGTGGCTTGTCTGTCGCTGCTAGCCTGGAATGCAATGAAGTTCCGCATTTCCACCAACAGGTCTGCTCAGCGTAAGTCGGCGGGGGTCGGGGTCCGCGGGGGGGTCGGCGGGGGTCGGGGTCGGCAGGGTTCCGCGGGGGGGTCGGCGGGGGTCGGGGTCCGCGGGGGGTCGTGCGCATGACTTACGCTGACCCTCTGCTCAGCGTAAGTCGGCGGGGGTCCGCGCGGGGGTCGGGGTCCGCGGGGGGGGGTCGGCGGGGGTGTCCGCGGGGGGTCGTGCGCACGACTTACGCTGACCCTCTGCTCAGCGTAAGTCGGCGGGGGTCGGGGTCCGCGGGGGGTCGTGCGCACTATTTACGCTGACCCTCTGCTCAGCGTAAGTCGGCGGGGGTCGGGGTCGGTGGGGGCCCGCGGGGAGTCGTGCGCATGACTTACGCTGACCCTCTGCTCAGCGTAAGTCGGCGGGGGTCGGGGTCGGTGGGGGTGTCCGCGGGGGGTCGTGCGCACGACTTACGCTGACCCTCTGCTCAGCGTAAGTCGGCGGGGGTCGGGGTCCGCGGGGGGTCGTGCGCACTACTTACGCTGACCCTCTGCTCAGCGTAAGTCGGCGGGGGTCGGGGTCGGTGGGGGTCCGCGGGGGGTCATGCGCCACTCTGGTCATGTCGTGCGCACGACTTACGCTGACCGAAAAAACCTTTGGTTTTTAGAGGGCTTCGGTTTTCGGAAGTTCGGATAAAGGGTAGTCTACTTGTATTAAAATGGAGGGTAGAAATAGGAAGCATGGTATTGGAAGTTTTGCAAACCTTACTGAACACATAGATGGTGCCAGGCCTTGAAAATAGCTAATGTGGAAGAACATTTTTTTGACAAAGAAATATCCAGAAATCCATTGTATGATCTGGAAATGCCCTACTGGTGCTGTGATGAATGTACAGTACTTTTACTTTTTTTTTAACTGAAAATTTAAGACCTATAGGCCTGACATCTGCAGTAGATAAAAATTCTGTTGTAAGAACCAATTTAGGGGAACCTAACCAGAATAAACACACAATCCAAATAAACACAGCTTTATGGTTTGGGTGTGCTAATTGACCAAAAGTGGAAAGTGATGTCACGTTACATGGTATCAATTGTCAAGAAAATAGAATATTGGGATGTGCAGGACCCATGGAGTACAAGTTTAAGGATGTAATACTAACAGTGTGCAAAGTATTGATGAGCCTATAGTTCACGAGGAATGAAAAAGACAACCTGGAGGCTTTGGAAAGACCTCAAGGATATGGAAGAAGTGTGGCGCAGGCTTTTAAATCATTGCACAGATGGCAAGTTCATCAGGCAATCAAGTGCTACAGGCAGGAGGTAGATGAAAGTGTTTTGATCTGGTCCTGTATCTAAACAGTTAGATACTGGATCTTAAGATAGCTTCAATTATGTTATTTTTTGTTCATTCCTATTGAGTGTGGTGCATCAGTAGCAATGTACTTGTAGGTAACAAAGACTAGAAATGTTTTGGCCATGAGCTGCACTTCAGGTGAGTAATAGAATGACAGCACTTCTTCAATACTCTTCAAAAATTACAAATGCCTTATAAAAAGAGAAAAGAAAGAGTTGCATTTATATAGCGCTTTTCACGACCACCGGACATCTCAAAGCACTTTACAGCCAATGAAGTACTTTTTTTTTTATATCTAGTTATCCTCCTGCTGAAAATTTGTGTTTGCCAGTTTTAAAATACACTAATAATTTCAAAAATATTTTGTTTTAAACTGAACTAAGTGAAAGTTGTGCCTGACTCAAAGATGCAAGTTAGAACATATACAGTGGAATATCTTTTCCCAAGTTGCATTCAATGTTAGAAAAAATAAGCGCATAAAATCCAGGTCAAGCTCCATCCAGTGTTCATGTGTGATTCTATCATGGACTTTTTCCATTCTTCCACTCCCAACCTCACCCCTTGTTGATTCCATATGCTAAGGAACACTAAATTCCTTACCCAATCTCTCCTGGAGGTAAAAGTCAACCAGTGCAGTTAGTATTTCTATAAATGTAATCCCCATTCTCAACAGAGATCAATCCAGCTTTCTAGTGAAAGGTCTTAATTGAGACCAGATCAGCTCCTTTCTCCAGGAGTCTGTTCCCCTCTCCACTAGCCTATGGGGGAATTTTTTTTTTTTTACTAATCTCTAACCATGCTAGGTTTCAAAGTCTTAATTAATTGAAAGCTAATCATATTAAATCTTGTGGAAATGTTCTGGGAACATGGTGCAAGAGAGTCTGGCAAACACGAGACTTCCAGAGAGATTTGAAATCACAGGAGGAAAAATCAAATTCACTCGAGGCTGTTTGACAATTGCAGCCTTCAGATGGGCACTTTAACTGGAGCGCCCTGGAGTAAAAGAAAAGAAAGACAGACTTGCATTTATATAGCACCTCTCACGACCTCCGGACGTCCCAAAGCACTTTACAGCCAATTAAGAACTTTTTGAAGTGTAGTCACTGTTGTAATGTAGGAAACGTGGCAGCCAATTTGCGCACAGCAAGCTCCCACAAACAGCAATGTGAAAATGACCAGATAAATCTGTTTTAGTGATGTTGATTGAGGGATAAATATTGGCCAGGACACCGGGGAAATCTCCCCTGCGCTGCTTCGAAATAGTGCCGTGGGATCTTTTGCGTCCACCCGAGAGCGCAAACGGGGCCTCAGTTCAACATCTCATCTGAAAGACGGCACCCCTGGCAGTGCAGCACTCCCTCAGCACTGCACTGGAGTGTCAGCCTAGATTTTTGTGCTCAAGCCTCTGGAGTGGGACTTGAGCCCACAACCTTCTGACTCAGGCGAGTGTGCTACCCACTGAGCCACAGCTGACACAATCCTTAGATAGTTTGGTACAGCAGCATGCTGGAGAAAAGATTATTAGTTTTGTACGATAAAGGACTGACCATAGATTTGTTGAGCTTTGCGCTTCAGAATTGATTAGTGGGAATTAGGTTTACTCTTTTTTAAAGAAAGACATTAATGATTCCAGTCACCAGCATTATTCAATCAAGTGTGTCTAAAGTTTTTTCCTTCTTGTTGCATTTGATCAAGTATACATAATTCTGGTTTTGTCTAAACCTCATCATTATTATTTGTAAAAATTAAGTAATTGCAACATAAACCACCAAATCACAGGTGCTAATAACATAAGGTGAATCAACTAAGAGGAGTTACTGAGCCCCAACTATAAACTGACCTGCACAGCTCATGAGGAATAAGGAGCACCAAGCTTGGTTTAAAATATGCGACTTAGTTTGAGGTATGTTGCTTTTAAAAATAAAAACAGCTGTACATATTTTTAATGGATTTCTGTGGCACCCTCGCTGATCATCCTGCTAATATTCCCTCGTCTGTGACACTTTGTGTGTATGCGAAAGGTGCCACATTAACACATACAAATGATATGATCAGAGTGGTAATGACTTGAAATGTGGTTTCACTTCCCTCTCACTGTTGTGTTCAGCCAGTTCCTCTGATTGTCACCAGTCACAGTTTAAACATGTATTTGTTGGAAAAAAAATCACCACAAATACTGTTAGTGGTGGGAGAATCTTTCACTTTTTTTAACCAACGTGTTCTTAATTGTAGATTTCATATATTTGTAACCTTTTTTTTAAGATGATGGAGCTATCCGAGTCTGGAAGAACTTTGCAGATTTGGAAAAGAATCCAGAGATGGTGACTGCATGGCAAGGGCTATCTGATATGCTCCCAACCACCAGAGGTTAGTTGTGCTGTATGTGGTGAGGCAGTTTATTCACTTTGTTTTCTGCCACGCCAATGCCTCAATACAGCTCTGTATGTTGCACGGCTCTTCAAGTACCAGTTTAAGCACGGAAAAGACCCTACCAGGCTCTTTGGATTACTTGGAGTTGGGCATCATCTTCAAAATGTACAATTTGAAAAAAAACAGCTATGCTCGATAGTTTGAGAGATTTACAATGGTTAAGATGCACCATGTCTAGATGTACCAAGAACTCTAGATCCATCACCTGATAAAGGACCAAAATGTTCTAGGAGTATTTCATTGTCTCCTGATGTATAACAAGAGCGGCAAGGTTAGCTGAGCTTTGATGATCATTTTCCTGATTGGCCAGTGGTGTTAGTGAATTCAGTGTAGCTGTAACATTTTATCTACAGGCCCCTGTGTAGATATTCCAGAATTTGAGAAAGAGATGAATGTTCTGTTCACAATTTTATTTAAGTGCTGCAGTGTCATTTTTAAAACCATAAATAAGAACAGCAGTGGATTTCTGCTATATGTCTCATCACATTGATAAATTTAGCTTAAAATGCATCTATTATGGAAATACATTTATATTATGCAGAGATTGACCTAGAGCACTTAAAAGGTTTAATAACTCATGTTGGAAGTTTAATAGAAATTTATTTTTTTGGAAAAATACTGAGTTTAACTGCCCGGAAAAATGTATCAACATGTCATGTATTCGAGTCATGTCTGCACTGAATTGCAATTCATTCTTTGTAGAAGCACTAAAACCAGTTCTTGAAATATGCAGTTTTGATTGGAATGATACTGCATTTAGTTCTTGTAAATCACTATTATTGGCTAGCGATGAAGGATTGTACATTTATTAAGGATTGGCAATCTGCATAATGCTATGGTCAGGGGTTAGACAAGAAACCAGAGTCTCTTCATTCAGATCCACTGGATATATTTACTCCATTGTCTTACAACATTAAATAAGATTATCCTCTGTACAGTTGTGCTACATTTCATCGGGAAGGGAGGTCGGCTGTAACTCCGTGATGAGCACACCACCCGTCTGTTGATTCACAGAGCTTGCTCAGTACTGGCTCTAAGTGCTAATCAATGTTCATTCTAAAAAAAAATTTCGAGGGGCTGCATGGTCAAATTCCGCGCGTGTGCAGGTTTTTCAAGCCGGCTCACCGGCTGCGCGGGACCTCGAGCGCTGCGCAGACGCGCAGCTTAAGGAAACATTGGTGGTAATAGCATCAAAGAGATGGAATCCAATCCCAGTCCGCTACCCTCCTTGCAGAAAGAGGTATGTAGTAGAAGTAGCAGCTGTAGGAAGGGAACAGGAAGAAGAAAATTCAAGCAAAGAATCAACAGGACCAGATGTAAAACCCATTTTACTGCAATGCCACCTACCTATTGGTGGTCCATTTTTAAAAAGGAATGCTGGCTTCAAACCAACTTCTGCCCACTACATGCAATAATTGTAATGTCTAATTTGCAACTCATTTTTATATTGTCGGGCATACTGTGAAATTTCAGGGTTTGAAGTTTACATGTAATATCGTCAGGTATGCAGTGACATTTACATTTGCTGAGAGCCACTTACTATTTCACAGATCATTTGTATTCTTCTGTCACCAGATGGCAGGCTGCTTGCTGTTATTAGCCAAAATACAAAAGGGTACAAGTGTGGCCCAAATCAGGTTTTTCAGTGTCTTTTAAATGTATTCTTCATCGCATTTGCCTTTGTTACTTTTTCTGTACTTTTGCCTATTTTTCTATAACTTCAACCAGCAGCACGGTATGATGACACAATCTTGATCTCGCCGCAGCAGCTGGTTTTGGTAATTGTGAAAATGCCACGACCTTTTTTTTAAAAAAAAAAACAACTCTGCAGGTGAAATTATTGATTTGACGATGTGGGGGTAATGTTCTGTACATTAAATTCAGAGCCTGGAATTCCCCATTTAACACCACCCTGGGCACAAACTGTTCTCCCTCCTGCGGTCCGGACGTCGGTACCGCAGCATCCGAACCAGGACCAGCAGGTTTAAGAACAGTTTCTATCCACAGGCAGTGCGCCTACTGAACTGCTAACCGCACTGCCCCACATATTATAGTTATATGTTTATGTAAATATATATTATATTTATATTACCATATATTTATCATATTACATTATTATTTCCAGTGGTAATTGAGGCTTTTTTGCACTATTCATCATACCCTGCAACTTGGACTGTTATTGCTATACTTATTTGCTTATTGTTTTTATTTATACTTGTTTCTACTTTTTGCTTTTATATTTATATGCTTGTATTGTGGGAGTGAGTGGGGAGTAAGCATTCCATTGTACTAGTTACATATGGCAATAAAATGATCTTGAATCTTGATTTGTAAGATTCCATTTGTTGCATTAATCTTTGTATGCCAAGATAAACAATGTTTGTAGGTAGGCCAGTATAAAACGGGTAACTTCACTCCTCAGTCCACTGATGGTGATTGTATGTAGCTATCTTATAGCCACCTAATTTTGAAATGAAATAATTTAAATACGACTGCCATAATGCTGGCCAGATTTTGCTTTTAGTCCAAAAATATGTGACAACTTCATTTTAAAGTCATATGGGCCCGTATGCAGAGGCCTCTGATCTGGAAAAAGTCTACGGACTTAGCCGAGGGCTCCCGAGGTCCGGACACTTCCGATCCTGGGCCTCTCCAACTCGAAATGCGCAGGGTCCCACTTATCCCAGAGGCGCAGGCGGTTTACAAGCATCCCTGGGCTCATGTGAGCCATGGGGAACCAATCAAAGAAGGGAATCTCCCTTCATACACTTGAGAGATAGACCTGTCAAATATATGAATGGAGATCACCCCCAAAACACTGTAAAACATTAAATAATTTTTTTAAGCCACATTTTTGATTTGAAATGACAATAAATTTAATATTTTAAACAAAAATGTAATTTTTTGAAAAAAAAAATCGTTTTTTACAGGGCTAAAAATAAACTTACTTTTTAAAAGTACAGGTATTTTTAAATGATACCAGGCGTAAGATTTCTAAGGGTTTTCTGCAAGTGGAGGTTCTCCAGAAAGCGGAACTCTCCACCCGCAGAGGCCCTTCTCCAGGGCAGGTGTCCGATCTGTCGAGCATTCTTGACAGATCGGAAATGCCAGTTTTCAGCACATGCACTTGGCATGCCTAAAACCGGCATTTCCGATGTCCCTACGGGTGTGTACACAGTGCGTACACACCCATAGGCATCGGAATATACGGCCCATTGTGTTTTATTGGAGATACTAAAAGTGATGAAGAATTTTGTATTGCCTGCATTTTCTTTAAAATAAAATAATGCATCCAATTCAAAGGTTATCTTCTTGCCTGTCAATTTAATGACAGCAGCCGAATCAGGTACTTATTCCAGATGCTCTCTCAGGAAATTATAGGAAACTGCAATTGCTGATCACCTCTGCCTCTCTCCTTCCCCAACTGACCCACTCCCATGGTGGGATATGTTCAGTTGTCATTACAAATCGAGATTGAGAACGGGAGAAAATCTCTTGGTCTAGAAACATGGACATTAAAGTAAACCAGATCTACAGTCAAAATGCACTGCATAATCATTTCCTTTATTTGTTGTACATACTTATTTTACTGTTGTGCAAATGTGCTCTTTTTGTGCTTCTGAGTATAACGTGGTGATTTAGTCACCTTGTCGGTATGCAATTGCTAAATGTCTGCATTCCATCTAATACCACATTTTATAGAGGCAAAGGGCTCCCAACACCAATTTGCATATCTCATAATAAATCACCCAAAATATGCAGCCTTCCCAAAAACAGGAGTTGAACAAATGCTGGTGGCTAATTTGACTTCGACCTGTTATGCTAAATATTTCTCTACTCGGTCATCGCCGTTTCATGTGGATATACACAACTTGTGTGCACAAGGGCAAAACCTTTTCGACAACCCTAGAATTGCTCAGCAGTATGAACAAGGCAAGGCAGCTGCTTTTAATTCACCAAATGCAGACTGAACTCAGGAGCCTGGTTTGCATTACAGATGTCAACATAATGTGAAATGCTGCTCTTGTGTTTTGAAAAGGCTTGTGATAACAGTTGAATGTTCACAGTAACTGTGATTGATCAACATTTAGCAGTAAATGAAAGCTTTTGCACTGAAGCACAGGGAGAAAAATGTTTGGTAGAATATCACATCAAGACTCGCCCATGTAATTCAGGCAAACATGCATAATGAGCTATGCTGAAACTGGTTTATTTGGACTTAGTTTGAAGTATTATTTCCTTGTTGACGTCTTAGTAATTGTGGCGGGATCAGCTTTTCCACATGTTTGGTTTTTTTCACAGATTTTCTGCAAGGACACAGCATTGCCATGAGAGAGGAGTCTCAAAGTCTCCATTCACTTACTACAAATTGTGTTTGTCATATAACTGATGTGACTGTCTCTTGGCAGTAACTAGTAGACAAATGAATTGGAAAACTCTTTGTTACTCTGTTGAATGTTATTTTATTTTTCTTAAAATTTTCATAAGCATGTGAGCAGTAATCAAATACAGACGTTCAATATATTGACTCAAAAATGAATCTTCTACACTGGAGCTTTCATAGCTAAGAAATTATTGATTTATGCCATGAAAGTTTAGAGGCATATCAATAAAAGAACAGAGTCCCCTGATGACACTGTTAGAATCACTAATATTGCATCTGATAATAGCAGCAGTGACCACCGCACATTGTGGAAATTAAGTTCCGTCTTCACACTGAGGGCAACCTCCATCGTATTGTGTGGCACTACCACCGTGTTAAATGGGATAGATTCAGAACAGATCTAGCAGCTCAAAACTGGGCATCCATTTGAGGCGCTGTGGGCCATCAGCAGCAGCAGAATTGTATTCCACCACAATCTGTAACCTCATGGCCCGGCATATTCCTCACTCTACCATTACCATCAAGCCAGGGGACCAACCCTGGTTCAACAACGAGTGTAGAAGAGCATGCCAGGAGCAGCACCAGGCAGACCTAAAAATGTGGTGCCAACCTAGGGAAGCTGCAACACAGGACTACATGCATGCTAAACAGCGAAAGCAGCATGCTATAGACTAGGGCTAAGCAATCCCACAATCAACGGATCAGATCAAAGCTCTGCAGTCCTGCCACATCCAGTCGTGAATGCTGGTGGACCATTAAACAACTAACTGGAGGAGGAGGAGGCTTCATGAATATCCCCATCCTCAATGATGGTGGAGCCCAGCACGTGAGTGCAAAAGACAAGGCTGAAGCGTTTGCAACCATCTTCAGCCAGAAGTGTCGAGTGGATGATCCACATCGGCCTCCTCCCGAGGTTCCCACCCCCACAGAAGCCAGTCTTCAGCCAATTCGGTTCACTCCACGTGATATCAAGAAACGACTGAGCGCATTGGATACAGCAAAGGCTATGGGCCCCGACAACATCCCAGCTGCCATGCTGAAGACTTGTGCTCCAGAACTAGCCACGCCTCTAGCCAAGCTGATCCAGTACAGCTGTAACACTGGCATCTATCCAACAATGTGGAAAACTGCCCAGGTATGCCTTGTCCACAAAAAGCAGGACAAACCAATCCGGCCAATTACAGCCCCATCAGTCTACTCTCGGTCATCAGCAAAGTGATGGAAGGTGTTGTCGACAGTGCTATCAAGCAGCACTTACTCACCAATAACCTGCTCACTGATGCCCAGTTTGGGTTCCACCAGAACCACTCGGCTCCCAATACAGCCTTGGTCCAAACATGGACAAAAGAGCTGAATTCCAGAGGTGAGGTGAGTGCCCTAGACATCAAGGCAGCATTTGAGCAAGTGTGGTATCAAGGAGCCCTAGTAACACTGAAGTCAATGGGAATCGGGGGGGGGGGGGGGGTGGTGGTGAAACTCTCCAGTGGCTGGAGTCATACCTAGCACAAAGGAAGATGGTTGTGGTGGTTGGAGGTCAATCATCACAGCCCCAGGACATTGCTGCAGGAGTTGCTCAGGGCAGTATCCTAGGCCCAACCATCTTCAGCTGCTTCATGAATGCCCTTCCCTCCATCATAAGTTTAGAAGTGGGGTTGTTCGCTGATGACTGCAGTGTTGAGTGCCATTCACAACTCCTCAGATAATGAAGCAGTTCATGCCCGCATGCAGCAAGACCTGGATGACATTCAGGCTTGGGCTGATAAGTGGCAGGTAACATTCGCGCCACACAAGTGCCAGGGAATGACCTATCTCCAACAAGCTAGCATCCTAACCACCTCCCCTTGACATTCAACAGCATTACCATCGCCGAATCCCCCACCATCAATGTCCTGGGGCTCACCATTGACCAGAAACTTAACTGGACTAGCCACATAAATACTGTGGCAACAAGAGCAGGTCAGAGGCTGGCTATTCTGCGGCGAGTGTCTCACCTCCTGACTCCCCAAAGCCATTCTACCATCTACAAGGCACAAGTCAGGAGTGTGATGGAATACTCTCCACTTGCCTGGATGAGTGCAGCTCCAACAACACTCAAGAAGCTCAACACCATCCATGACAAAGCAGCCCGCTTGATTGGCACCCGATCCGCCACCTTAAACATTCACTCCCTCCACCACCCGCGTACTGTGGCTGCTGTGTGTACCATCTACAAGATGCACTTCGGCAACTAGCCAAGGCTTCTTCGGCAGCATCTCCCAAACCTGCAACCTTTACCACCTAGAAGGACAAGGGCAGCACCACCTCCAAGTCACACACCATCCTGACTTGGAAGTATATCGCCGTTCCTTCATCGTCACTGGGTCAATATCCTGGAACTCCCTCCCTAACAGCACTTCACCACACGGACTGCAGCAGTTCAAGAAGGATGCTCACCACCACCTTCTCAAGGGCAACTAGGGATGGGCAATAAATGCTGGCCTTGCCAGTGACGCCCACATCCCATGAATGAATTTTTTTTTAAAAGCTTCATATTAACTCAATACTTTCAATCAGTATTTCATTGCACTCAAATCATTTCTCATTTTAACTGATTAAACCTAAAATGGTACCAATCTATCATGTATATGCATTTCATGTTTTGTACGTCTGTGTGCATTCTTTAGATTTGACCATGTTAAAAACCATATGCTCTTCTTGGTCTCCGTTGAGGCAGCAGTTGGGGATGCTACAATTGGCTTCGACACCCCTGGATGAGGGAGGGAGATAATCGAGCAGGGATCCCACCCCTCAACACTAGCCAATGAACCCTGCTGGAAAGAAGTGCCCTCCTTTAAGTCATTAATGTGAGAAGTGTGAACAACAGTGGAATCAGAAGAGATCCCTTTAGAATCCATAATCTCTACCGAACACAGAGCTTTTCCATTTATCATTGCCTATTTCACATTGTGAAGCCAGTTTTCAATCTCACTCTCACTGAGCCTTAATCATCTGTATATGAAATAAACTATATCCAATGGATAGTTCTTAGCAAAAGTAGTTGTTTGAGATGTGACCTGTTACTCAATCCATGTTAACTCTTCACTTTGTGCTCTTCAGATGAACAGTAATAATATTTCTTAAAATGCTATTGAATATTTTCAGCATTGTCTAATTTCCAGGTTCATGCTGGACTTTTTGAATATTGGGGCCACAGTTCAGGTCTTTATGGATCTCTGAAAAATATCAACCAGAGCCTTATCTGTTTTTCTTCTCATTTGCTTGAGGGTGTATGATTCAGGTCTCCTGTAACACTTCATTCACAAGGTTTCTTGATAACGCATGGTTTACTGGCCTCCACATACCATCATACACAAAGAGGACACAGAGCCTACAAAGGAATATAGACAGGTTAAGTAAGTGGGCAAGAAGGTGGCAGATGGAGTATAATGCGGGGAAATGTGAGGTAATTCACTTTGGTAGAAAGAGTAGAAAAACAATATTTTTTAAATGGTGAGAAACTATTAAATGTTGGTGTTCAGAGAGATTTTGGTGTCCTCGTACAGGAAACACAAACTTAATATGCAGGTACAGCAAAGAATTAGAAAGGCAAATGGCATGTTGGCCTTTATTGCAAGGGGGTTAGAGTATAAGAGTAAGGAAGTCTTGCTGTAATTGTACAGGACTTTGAGACCACACCTGGAGTACTGTGCACAGTTTTGGTCTCCTTATCTAAGGAAGGATATACTTGCTTTTGAGTGGGTGCAACGAAGGTTCACTAGATTGATTCCTGGGAGGAGAGGGTTGTCCTATGATGAGAGATCGAGTAGAATGGGCCGATACTCTCTGGTTTAGAAGAATAAGAGGTGATATTGAAACATATAAGATTCTGAGAGGGCTTGACAGGGTAGATGCTGAGAGGCTGGTTCCTCTGGCTGGAGAGTCCAGAACTGGGGACATAGCCTCAGGAAAGGGGGTCAGCCATTTAAGACTGAGATGAGGTGAAATTTCTTCACTCAGAGGGTTGTGAATCTTTGGAATTCTCTACTCCAAAGGGCTGTGGATGCTGAGTTGTTGAGTATATTCAAGACTGAGATAGATAGATTTTTGGAATCTAGGGGGGGGATCAAGGGATTTGAGGATTAGACGTGAAAGTGGAGTTGAGGTCGAAAATTAGCCATGATCTTATTGAATGGCGAAGCAGGCTCAAGGGGCCACATGGCCTATTCCTATTTCTTATGTTCTTATCATAGTGTCCAGAGCCAAATGGCAGGTTCTATAGTTTGCCCACAGATTTAATTACTGAAGACTGAAGTAAAACCTTCATTTTCAACTCCTCTGACATTTCCTGCTCCTGTAATTATTTCTTCCTTTTCCTCAATTTTCTGCCCTGCTATCCTGAAAGTGGTAACTCATCCTGGGGTATGGATCCACGGGTGCCAGCTGTCTTCTGGTACCTCCTCCAAAGGGCCATTCATCATGGGTAAGCCTGGATAATCAGTGTTGGAAGACTGTGACTATGCAGGCATGATGACAACAGCCATCCTTAGTCTATATTCATATACATGTGCTTTCCAGGTTAGGTCGCTGTATAATAATTGAGAGCAAGAACCTTAGCTAATTTTTCTCCCCTTTTATCCCAAGGATACAAAGCTAAATTGCAGTACCTCTTTCACCACTTCAATTGGGATTTTGCTCATCTGTATAGCTCATTCACCCAAATGAGCCATTACATGCGCAAATTGGCTGTCGCGTTTCCTACATTACAACAGTGACTATACTTCAAAAGTGCTTCATTGGCTGTAAAGCGCTTTGGGACGTCCTGAGGTCGTGAAAGGCGCTATAGAAATGCAAGTCTTTCTTTCTTTGTTGCTTTCTCTACTTTTCTTTTCAACCTAGGTGGTGCCTTGCACTATGGGCCTTGGCCCTTCACTTGGACTTATCAATTAAAACAAAACTCAAGAATTGAGAATGAAGACTAATGATTATTAATCCTGAAACCCCACACCATGTTCAAAAAACCTGGTACAGTGGTCATTGCCTTTAGTGCAGGAAAATGTAGAATGAACTATGTATGCTTCTGAAAATGTTGGAACTTTAAGAGCACCTCCGAAATGGATGATAATTTATATATTGAAGTGCTTACATGTGTACGACTCGTCTAAAGCTCAGCTGTTAAAAAAAAAAAAAAATTACAAGGAGCCCACAAGCCAAACAGTTTTTCAGACCCTTCCCTTGTCTCTGCTCTCCTGTTGCTTTACTAACTGATAAACTAAACCCAAGAATATCAGGCACTTCTATCATCAGCTGTCCCAATGCAATTCTTCTTTTTAAATTGTTAAATTAAAATGGCATTTCAATGCGAGTCGTTTTGTTGAGGTTTCTGATTTACTGAGTCATTTTTATAAAGAAAAGCTTTTTTTAGCTTTTACTTTTCCCGACAGTCTCTTTGACTCGCTGATTGTTCTCTCTCACTGCTCCTATACCCTTGAAGTATTGTTGATCTAGACATGTGGCTTAAGCTGTATCCCCAGATCGCCAAACAAAAAGCACTTCCATTGTGTTGCAACTGTAAGAACCTAGACTATCAGGTGGTCCTATATTTAATATTTTGGTATTACTGATTTTGCTTGTCATGACGTCTACATAACATACAACTTTTCGTATCACTTAATGGTATTTTGGCATTTCCTTGAGGGCTGGGAAGTTCAGTACAGTGTACTAATTGTTCATTTAAACAATTAAAATTACAACAACAACTTGCATTTATATAGCACCTTTAACGCAGTAAAATGTCTCGAGGGCCCCCCCCCCACACAGCAACGTAATCGGACTAAAATTGGCACCGTGCCAAAGAAAGAGATACTGGGACAGGTGGCCAAAAGCTTGGTCAAAAGAGACGCTTTCAATGTTCCTGCTAATTTTTTGGGTGCGCGGCCCCGTTAACTGGCTGTGCGCCCCGTTCAAATTTAGAAGCCGCTGAGCAGCCTGCGCGGGGCCTCCAGACCGCAGCGCAGCTTAACAGAAACATTGCTTACATTTACATAGTGCCCTTCACGACCCCTGGACGTCCCAAAGCGCTTTACAGCCAATGAACTTCTTTTGAAGTGTAGTCACTGTTGTAATGTAGGTCAGAGAAGTAGGTTTTAAGCGTTTTAAAGGAGGAGGGTGAGGCAGAGGGGTTTAGGGAGGGAATATGGAGCTTGGGGCTTAGACGGCTGAATTGAAGTTTGGGTTTACATCTTTAAGAGAATAACTTGTGTTTCTTATTGAATTCAGCCAACAGTCTCTTGGGTTATGACACATTGGATGTCTCATTACAGGGTACTTGCAGATATGTACAATGAAGAATTTGAAGCCCTGTACAGTGACCCCCAGTCCTTGGTGCTGATGAAATATACAGAATTCAATTTTTTTTTACAAATCACTTTTAAAGCCGACCAGGTTCTGTGCAGCTGCCCATCGGCAAAGAGGATGGGACAATCTGGGCTGCAGACTTCCCTACAAGTAGCAGCGCGACCCAGCATCACCTGGCATCAGGAGCTACTTTGTCTGACAGTACAGTAAAGGGTCCCTCTGCTGGTGTATCCATCCAGCTCCAAGTGGGAGTATTTACTTACCGGGGAGGCATCTTGCAGACTGAACAACAACAAAAAATAAGCAACACTAGTCTTTCAAGGTTAGTTGGGTTTTCTCTGAGGCCAGGAGTTGAACTACAGCCCTCTTGAGTGGGAGTTCGCTGCTCTACTGCTATAGCTAGCAGGCCACCCCATTTGAGTTATGTTGGATTCCTCTTCATGCACCCAGAATTAAAATTTATATTCGCCTCAGGTAAAAGATTCATGTGTTCATAATTTGCTTTTTTAATAACGAGTTTGAAAAATTTACACTTTGTCAAGTACTCACTGTACCAAGGCAGGAAATTGATACTCCAGTTATTTATCATTTAATTTTTTTACATTAAATGTGTTCTGACTGAACATGATTTATTTAATAAGAAAGTGTAATTAAGGTTGTTTCTACTCTTGTGTATTTTTTTAATCTAGGTCCTAACTGGTTTCACGTTGAATTATTATGTAGAAATACATAGTGCAACACAGAATCAGGTCATACAGCCCAACCAATCTGTGTTGATGTTTACACTCCACATAAGCAAATTTTGGAATAGATTGTGAAGAACATTTCTGGGAGCAGATTTGTAGGTTGTTTTATTTTCGTAAGTTTTAAATATGTTATTCACTCCCACTTGTAATGAGGTAAGTTTGAATTTGGTTTCTGCAGTGTTTTAGATTTCTTTTGTTTTTTTATTTCCATAACTTCCCAATAGTTTCAATAGTTATAGCAAATGTTTTAGCTGTGTTGGGCAGTTATGCATAATGACCAGAAATCCATTACTAGGAAGTACAGTAATTCACATTACACACCCATTTTGCAGACCCTTTGGGTTTGTTGTGCAGTGAAAGTTTCAAACAGTAATTAACTTGGAACTCTTTCCTGCTTGTTCCCTTACTAATAATGCACTGGTGAACCTAATTAACCTAATCCATTTTACAATAAAACAATTTCGGCTCCATTTTAATTACTCGTGCACTATCCTGCCTTTATTGCTATGACTTGAATCAATTAGAACCTTGTAGCAGGTATGAGAACTTGCATATATGCTGATAGGGGTATGCAAATATAGATTAATCTTTATAGAAGTAAACTGATTATTGCCAGGATATAATTTGCATTGAACTTAAAATTTGGAGGGTGTTGCCGGTGAAACTAGTTTTTAAAGAGCTTTATGTTGCATAATAGTCATCTTTTTGTGAAGCTATTAGTCAAACCAGCTCATTGATATGTAAAATCTGAAATATTGATCTCCTAGAGAAACATGCATTTATGTAGCTATGATTCTTGTACTAGCCAAGATACGTCTTCAGACCATGTATGCAAGTTTTTATAACCAGATTTTGATGGTAGTTTCAGTTTGATTACAGGATGTCCTAAATATATTTATTAGAAAAAAAGAAAGACTTGCATTTCTATAGCGCCTTTCACAACCTCAGGACCTCCCAAAGCGCTTTACAGTCAATTAAGTACTTTTTGAAGTGTAGTCACTGTTGTAATGTAGAAAGCGCAGCAGCCAATTTGCGCACAGCAAGCTCCCACAAACAGCAATGTGATAATGACCAGATAATCTGTTTCAGTGATATTGATTGAGGGATAAATATTTCAGTGTGAATATGTTTCTGCAGCATTTTGAACTACAAAATAATTAAGATTTTCATTGAGATTATTTTTTGTGGAAATAATAGATTGTGATTTAGTTTTGTTCCTACGGTATTTGTATATCTTGCGTAAGATGACTCTAAGATACACCCCTCCTCCACTGCCTCTGTGTTGTCAAACTGCTTGTCTGGCATCCTGTCTTGAATGAGCTGAAATTGGCTCCTGCTAAAGATTGAGAAAACTGAAGCCATAGCATTTGGCCCCTGCCACAAACTCTGTACTGGAGAGAATAGATTCGTAGAATAGTCCAGCACAGAAGGAGGTCATTCGGCCCATCGAGTCTGCGCCAGCTTTTTCGAAGAGCAATCCAGTTAGTCCCACTCCCCCGCTCTTGCCCCATAATCCTGCAATCTTTTCCCATTCAAGAATTTATCCAATTCCCTTTTGAAGGCTACTGTTGAATCTGTATCCACCACCCTATCAGGCAGTGCATTCCAAATCCTAACCACTCGCTGTGTAAAAAAGCGGATATTTCTGTACAAGGAGGGAGAGAAATTCGCGAAAGCAGAGTTGTCTTGAGCCAGTCTATTTCCTCTCCAAATGGCAAAGCCTGAGTTACCATCTAACTTCAAATATATTGGATTGCTTGTTTCCAAATTTCACCTTTCATACATGCTCAGCACATCATGAATGGAGCAGGACACCGTTTTTTTTTAATATACGTTATCCTTAAAAGTAGTCCGTGAATGTTTCCATCAATTTATCAAAACTGATGCACTATCTTGAAATAGCTCAGACAGCGTAGATTTCTTAATAGGTCTGTCACTAATCGCAAAGTTATGTAACTGCCTCTTTCCCTTTTTCTAAAATTGAAAAGGTACGCTCAAGCAGTGTTTTTTTTCAGTTAAAAAAAAAAAAAAATCTCTCTGATCGCAACCAAGTCTAATGCTCTCCAGCAAGCCATGATGGTATGTCAGGGTTGTTGGGTAGGGGACAGATATGGGTTAAAACCAAATTCTGCCAACCCTAATTATTTTGTGTCCTAAAACTGCTGCACTAGAGCAATGGAATTGGCGCACCAAACCTACCATTTAATTTTTTTTTGATTGCTGTGTGGCTGGCTTTCCAAGTGATGCAGTGGAGGAAACTATTCATTCGTATCTCCCCCTCCCACACGGTTGTTAAAAAGAAATGTTGCTAACTGATTAAAATTTCTGTACGGAAAAGTAGCAAATGTCATCAAGAGGATTTTCCCCATAGTAATTTATCCGTCAAATCCTACCTATGAGATCCAGAGAAGCTGATTCTCAGTAAAGCTGCTTGATGCCCTTTTAGTTTATTAAAGCACGTCATAGCTAAATTGAACTTAAGGTCTTCAAATAGTTTTTAAAAAAACCTAGGAACAAAAAGCTAATGTTCTTCATTCATTCTTCTCCACCCATCCAGAAATCTTCCAAATAAAAATTAAGGCATTAGCCGTGTGTGAGCAGTCACATGAATAAGTTAAAGACATTTCACTGCACTTGAAGTGATTCTTGTCAGACGGCAAGTTACTTTTAAAAAGAAGCAAACTGGCATTGCATTTATCCAGATTAACAAATATTTACCTCTTTTAATAACTTTAAAGTCGAATGTGGTTTTAAATGTTGTCTTTTTGTCAACATTCTATGAAGCAGACAATTAGTTTCATTCACAAACATATTTCTGTGAGGATCCAAAACCCTTCATTTTCATGGGGATTTTCATTTTCTTGATCCTGTGGGACAGAAAAAGCCACATGAAAATAAATGTCCTATATTAATAATGCATCTTTTGGCATTAAGTAAACCTGAAATCTGAGTAACTTTGACATTGGGTGGGTGGTTTGTTTGTGCACCTGTGCGTTGTGTCACAAATTAGTATGATGAGGGCTCATGGCGTATGCCAAGTTCATATGAAGGTACTGTGCAGAAGCCAGGTCCATCCCTGGGAGAGGAGAGAAGCAATCTTAATGCATCCATTATGGCCAGTGTGCTTTGCGCTCAAGACCAAACAATGACAGCCCTCAAGCCTTTTGAAAGAAAATGCTGAAAAGTTCATCTGTGATTTTCTATCTGCTCATTTTCTATGTAATCCTCAGACCACCTTACAATTGAATTTAGATCTTCTGTTTGTCCTACCAGTTTGAGCCTCTTCGCACAAATGGATATACTAGAATTGGTACCCTTTCCCAGCCAACCTTTATTTGATAAGCACAATTATTTCTAATAGTAGAGACTATTCTGGCCTTCAGAAAATCACTTGTTGAGAAAGGGTATGACGCCAAGTAGAAAAGGTTTCTCCTTTGGTGCATAGACGATTATGTTGACCCCATTTGTGTGGTGTTCATTGTGTATTGCAATACTTTGCAACCATGAATGTTTTTCGATGCTTTGGCAACATAAGATGTACCTTGTCTCATGCCAATAAAGCGATTTGAATTGAATTGAATTGAAACTTTCAACACTTACTGAACCAAAAGTCAAAGCCTACTTCAATTCACTTGTTAATTTTTCAACAGTGGAGAAGTGTCCCCTGATCTTGCAGTTACCTATTCTATCCCACTGGCCCCCTCCCATTTCGTTTCTGCCTTGGGAAGCTTGATTTGGAGCTGCATAAATTCATGCACTACGTCTTCCGAACCCATGTCTGAATGATATTACAATTTCTGTTGTCTCATCCTGTTACATTTGTTTCTGAAGAACAATATTGGTGCCATTGTGTTGATGGTGAGAGGTTCTTGTTTATTTATGGAGAGAATAAGACGCGTTTTGTCCTTTGACAGTTAGGAAAGCCAGTTGTGAAACAGTCTCCAACCAAATGTATGCAGAACTGCTGCCCAGATGAATCAATCTGAAAGGATGACGGATCCTTAATCTCTGAATCAAGTTGGACAGTATGTACCAAGACCTTTGAGCTCTTGCACTTGATCTGGTGGTTTAGGTTTATCATATTGTAAAAGTTGAAAAGAGCAGCAGATTCTTGTAGCCTATGGTGGGGAGGGGGTCACATAACCATTGAAATTGAAGTTTTTAAATGGACAAATGCGATGTTGTCTTGAGACAACTAAGCTTGTTTATTAGTATCTGGAGAGTAACTTAATTTGAAAAATATATGGAAGGCTCTACCACTGGTAAATGATCATCTTTCATAATTTATATTATGGGCTAAAAATGCTAGCAATGCCCTTCATTGGGTTACTGTATTGCATATAATGTGTTGGACATAGAAGGCGTGGTTTGCATTTTCATAACTAAATGGGCAAATCCAGTTAATTTCTTTTGATTCTTCCTAATCTAGGGGGAAGCAAGCTTTCTAATTTGGGACCTGATATCTATGTAGAAAAGTTATTAGATTGTGAGTCATACCAAGAGTCGAAATGCAGTGAAGAAAACTTTTAGTCATTTGAGTATTTTACATGTATATTTTTTTTGCTCCGATTTGTACTTTAATTCTGAGGAATCGCTTCCTTCTGTGCTGTATTTTTCTATGGAAAATTTGAGGCATGGAAAAAGTAACACACTAAACTCATTCCAGTAACTTTGGCAAAAAATATTGCTACTTAAATAGCTGAAAAAGTTTGTAAAGTCAAACCTGTAAGAGGAAAGCACATAAAAGCCTGCCTGCTTGAGTGAGGGGACTCTGAGCATATATTATTGATTTAGCAAGCAGTACATTAGAAAGGAAGTTCCTTTTACTCTCCCGTATCCTGTGCATAAGCTAGAAATAATGAAACATGCCTGAAGATTTAATGAGCAACTGATACCAAGGGAATTCATGTAGACAGTGAAGTAAGTACTTAGTTTTTTGCAAGCATCTTTAGCTGCTAAAATATGCATAGTTGGTACTATGTGCAGAATTCAGGGCTTCATTGAGTTGAAGGAGAAAAACCTTTTATCACTGTGTTCCTGTTGAATTTTGTGGGGACTAAGTAGATTGGAGAATGTTTAATTAATGTGCAGTCTACAGAAGGAATTAGAAATTGGTTATGTTCTATTGTAAGACAACCTATCCATTCCTTTGGTGAACCTTAATAATAAGTCAACATTTGAGTAGTCAGTAAGATAATGGTGTTGAACTATGACAAATTATTATGTAATGGACTGAGTGTTTAACTGTTTAGCAAATGTGACACGCTCTGGGAGGGAGCAGGGAATGAAATAGAACTATTGAAAGAGTTAATTTAGACATGAAAAGCTTTTAACAGCACCACAGCTTTCATAGTATTGAAGGATGTGGTAAGCATATTAGTCAATAATTATGCCCAAACTGGAATTTAGTAGTTTGTCAACTCTGATCTTGGTCTGTGGGTGTTGTTGACTCAGTAAAGGCAACTGATGACTGCCTTATTTAAATTTGTAAACTTAAAATCATAGAATCATAGGAATTTCAGGAGGAGACTGTTCAGCTCGGTTATGCCAGTGCTCACTCCACATCAGAGCTTCCTACTCTAATCCCATTTCCCTGCTCTTTCCCCGAATCCTTCAATATTTTTCCTCTGCAACTGTTTATCTAATTCCCTCTTAAATGCTATGATTGATTCAGCTTCAGAAGCCATTGCAGTACTGCAATAATTATTTGCATTAACAAATTCTTCTAACCTCTTGCTTTAATCTTTTGATGTTGATAATTTTATGCCCTAGTTTCACCAATTTGCCAACCAGTGGAAATAACACTCTTAATCTGCTCTGCTGTAATAAATACAATCCTAGATTTTTCAAGTCTCTCATCATAACTGTATCCCCCCTCATCCCTGATATCACCTTTTCCATGTTTCCACTATCCTATCGATACTAGTGCCCAGAACTGGGCACAGTATTCCAACGATGGCCTAAGTAATATCCTGTACAGATTCTTCTTGGATGCATTTAAGGGGAGCTAGATTAGTACATGATGGAGAAAGGAATAGAAGGATATGTTGATGGGGTGAGATGAAGTAGGGTGGGAGGAAGTTCATGTGGAGCATAAACAGCATGGACCAGTTGGACTGAATGGCCTGTTTCTTTGCTGTAAATTCTATGTAATTCATTGTCTTTCTTTTGTATATAAACACAGAATCCCATTTGACCTTTTTATGGCTTTTACCACCAGCAATCCAGCTTTGAAAGGCAGGATCTTTCCGTTTCTCCGCTCTATTGAGAGTTTTACCATTTTTGGTTATACTTCAATTCTGTTCCTTCCCCCCCCCCCCCCCCCCGAATATACTGCTACACATTTATCTACATTGACTTGCATTTGTCATCTATCTACCCACTTCCCTACCCTGTCTACCCTCCTGCAGTTTCCCACATTCTTGCCCACAGTTTGCCATGTTGCCTAACGGGTGATGGCAAATTTTGATATTAATCTATCTGTGCCATGGCCAAATCATTTATGTGAATGGAAAACAAGAGGTTCCATCATAGATGCTGGAACAAAACCACCTTTCTCCTTGCAGGAGCATCTATTTACGACTGTTCTCTCTTTTCTAACCTTCCGCTATCTCCCTATCCATGTTGTCAGTTGATCTGCAATACCATGGTCAACCAGTATTTTAAGTGGCACCTTTTCAAATGCCTTTTGAAAGTCGATATATACCACACCCACTGCATTTTTATTCTCTCTACATTTGGTAATTTTCTTAAAAACTTCAATCAACTCTGCCAAAATGATCTACTATTCACAAATCCACGTCAATTATCCCTGATGAGCCCATACCTTTCTAAGCATTTGCTAATGAAATATTACACACACGTTTTTCAATTTGATCGTACTCTTTGTCTCTCTGACCTATACACACACTTTGTCTGTTTGGGAAATTCTACAGTGACCACTGCCTTCAAACTGATATTTGTTTCCTAAACAGCAGCTTTCCGTGAAGTTTTATGTATAATGTACAAATTAAATGTGTAACCTCCTATCATTATATTGATTACTTTTCCAAAAAAAATTATTGTGCTGAAATTAAACACCCATACTGTGTTTCTTCAGTCTGCTCATTAACTTTAGAAATACTTGGGAGTTCTGTCAAGTTCAACTTATAAACTTAAATAATCAAGTCTGGATCCTTTGAAAACTGGATTAATCGCCTATAATTAAAGATGTATTCCACCTCTTTGAACAACTTCAACATATATTTTGACAAATTTGCATCAAACCCAATAAGTAGGCCAATACTGGGTTCTGCTACCTACCATTACCACCCTTACTTGACTTGAATGAAAATAGAAATTGTTTTCATATAATGAAACAAATGTATATAACCCCAGTTCTTGAATTATTTCACCAAAATTTAATAGATTTTTAATTGCAAATACAAATTGGCTAAAATAAGAAATGTATATCCGTTCCCTTTTTTTAAATGTCATGATGTGGAATGTTGCCTTATAATTATGCCCCCAATGTCAATATCCGAATTCCCCAGCTTGTTCCATTGCTCCTGCATAATGCACCATAACGTTCATCTGCTTAACCTTCCCTGATCCCAGCCTGTAGCCCAGGTTGGACCTCTTTTACCACCCCTATCCCCCAGCAGCAATACTATGTCTCTTGCCAGATCCCTTACCCTGCAATTTGAGGCTCTGGCCAGATCCTTCACCACCAGAAATAAGAGAATAAGAAAAGAGACAGAAGTAGAAGAGCACAGAGAAAGAATAATAGACAAAGAGAGAACAGAACAGAGCAGCAGAGAGAGAGAGAGAGTGACCAACGGAAGAGAAAGAATACTAGAGAGAGAAGCAGAAGATGAGACAGAGAAGTAGAGAGGGGGCTAGAAGAGAAAGAAGAACAACAAAGACGAGTAAGAAAGAACTTGCATTTATTGTGCATTTTCTGACTTCAGAATGTCTTAAACTGCTTTTCTACATTACAACAGTGCCCCATGAGGTTGTCTAGTGTGTATATGGTCTGAAAATCAAAAACTACTTTTATCTTTTTATTATATAATTTTATGTAGTAATGGTGCTAAAATAAAAGAGCCACACTAATTTCTCTTACACTTTTGCCTGTGAACAATACTAAAGGAGATAGCTCGGCACACCCTTAAGAGCACAATACAATACGTTATTCGTTTCATGGTAAGACATTCTCGCTCTTATGAACACCATATCATGTGTGAGCAATGCTACAGACAATCCATTCCTCCTTTATAAAACCCTCTGTCTTCCAGCTCACCAGGAGTAATGCCATGGGACATCACCTAGGAATGTAACTACTGAAAAACAGCAGCAGTATTGCACCCCCACACACTCGTACACACTTATCCAATGGACAATATTGGCTACTTGCATTTAATTTGCTATTAGCTGGTCAATTTTAAGCCTCCTAAAAGAGTTGTTTAACTTTTTTAAATAAATCTCTATCATTTGATGTATCACATTGCTTTAACAATGTACATTTATAAAGGTTTTTATTCTTAATAAAATGATTTTACCCCAAATGCTTACAAATTCAGTCAATAGGCAAAAATAAAATCAGTATTTTTCTGTAGTCCTTGGTCATTCTTCCTAAGCAGCAGTAATTTTTTTAAAAAGCTATAGCATCCATGTGCAACTCGAATATAGTGAATTAAAATAGAAACATTTTCATACCCAAAAAGGGGCATTGTGCCAACCAAGTCAAAAAGATTTCTAACCTCTAAACTTATAGAATTGAAAGGGAACATTGCTTGGCGGGGGGAGACCTTCAATGTAAAATACCACCCCATAACAGAGTTAATTGAAACAAAGTCCTCCTGCCGGCGAGCTGAAATGACTGATTTTCTTCACTCCGCAGTGCCCTGCTGGAGATCCACCACATTGGATCTGACAGCTAGAGGAGAAATACTCAGTTGAAGTTTGCAGCAGGACTGCCGCTGAGCAGCTTTTTTTCCCTCAGGAATGGAAAACCGCATCCCCTTTCCAGTTTGTGATCACTGCCGATCTGAAGGAAACACTTCTTGCAGGCCTCTGTGGGGGGGGGGGCGGGGGGAACACATGTACATTTCTGGCATCTATAAAGGTCTTCGAATACTTTTGGGTTTCTGTTTTCAAGAGTTTGGTCACCTTTCCTAATATCTCCTATGTGGCTTGGTGTCAAATTGTGTTTGCTAACACTCCTGGGAAGCATCTTGGGATGGTTTGCTATGTTAAAGGCGCTATATAAATGCAAGTAGTTGTTTTAACTCCGAATTAATTTGCCAGCATAGAAGTCTGGTTATCAACATGAAGAAAAAGTTGCTACATCTCCAGATCCCCTGATTGACTCCGTGATATTGTATTGAGGCTCACACACCAGGACAGTCCCATGTTCAGTTCTTGGTCTATCTTGAGTGAGCTGATCTCACCCAGGGCAACATTTAGCACACTACAGCTTGTCTCAGAATCTCTGGGCACGTGGGAGCGAAGAATCAGCTGGGATCCGTGCTCCCGATCACTGACCAGTGACCTTTGCTAGACAGTGCATCACTGTGACTGTTGTGTGAGGAGAGGATTGATCTCTGCTGTGATGCCACTCATGGTGATATAGCCAGCTGATACACTCCAGTGAAGAATAACCACTTGGGTAAAGTACTAGAGGGCAGGAATTGTGAGTCTATTTCCAGCAGACCAGAGGTAAAGGTACGAGGTTGGGGGAAATTTTTGCATTTTCCCAAGGCTTTAAAGAAGTCCAGGAACAATCTACCCAGACTGGAATAGTTATGTTTATGCTTCTGGCATTTAGAAACAAAAAAAGCAGAAGCTTCAAGTGAATGTCACTATCTGATCGTTGTTATCTACTCTGACTGAATGATCGGGACTGGCTGAAAGTTCTTTAACATACCATGCCGTTTTAATGGAGCATCAAGGAACTAATCAAGAGTGTTTCTCTCTAATGGCTGAATCGACAAGGAACGTTAGCAACCATAGAAAAACTTGTGGCCTCCTTTAGATTATTAGTACCGTCAAGAGGTAGCAGACTAATGCACAAAGATATGAAAAGTAAAGCATGTACAGGAAACTTTGTTATATCCGGCACCGACGGGACCGAGCTGTTGCCGATCTATCAAAACTGCCGGACATACAAAGTTAATGTTGAAGCATACGGAGGTTTTCATCTCTGTATCTGACAACAAACACTGTTGCTTAGCAACAGCTTGTAAACAGTCGGCCCGTACCTTGGAAGCGTCTCTGTAGCTTAGCAACAGCTTCAGAGAGACTTTCCAGAACCCGACTGTTGAAAACAAAGCCACGAGAAGAAGAAAAACCTAACAAAACGGCTCCTGATTTCTGCCGGTAGATCGAGGTTTCCGGACATACAACCTCCGGATAAACTAAAGTTTCCTGTAATAAAACTCCAAATATAGAATGGTACATGGAGTTAGAGTGCTGTCTTTTACTGAGTTTGAATATAGTGAAGACCCTCAGAAGCTCTCCATTCTTTGATAATGAAAACCCTTTATATAAAAAAAATACTTTTTTGTTGCACTTTACATGTAATGGATATTTAATTGGAAAGTTAAGATATGTAGCACATATGTACACTATATACTGTAGAGCAGAGGTGAATTGTACATGTAGGACATGGACAGTCTCTTAACAGCTAGCAGCACAAAACTGGCCCAGATTCAGCAGGATGGTGATCCATTCCCCATAAGTCATTTATCATGTTGAAGAGTGCAGCATATACATAGGTTAGGGAACCCTGCACTGCTCATGAAAGATATTTATTCCATTCCAGTAAAGAATGGGTATTTTGAATAGACCACATTATAATAATAACAAAGTGCTAGAAATACACAAGACGGGTCCATCAGCTTCTGAAAAGATAGATTAGCGTGATGGATGTGGACTCTTGGTCAGAACTGAAACATATACAATTGCAAACAGGAAGGGAAAAGGGCAAGAATGCCTGTGATAAGTCGATTAGAAATCACCGCAGAGATGGGAGCAGAAGCTCTTCAAAGCTGGCATTCCGGGCAGAGAAACCGCGATGATGCAAACAGTAGAGACGATCTGGTTCTATAACGTTCTGTTTGTGGAGTTGTATGGAGTAAAAAAAAAAGGACTACATTAACATTTTGCCTGTTGGAGATGACATAAAACATTTATTTAATACTATTATTTTCAAGCAAACTAGTTTGATTTGAAATGCTGCAGGGAGGAGTAAATACTTTTTTCAAGCTTAGATTATACCTTTTTTTTTAGTTACTTAGCAGATTAATATCCACACAGTGCTGCTGTGGTGTGTAACTATTACTCAATTACCTAACTGGAAATAGCATACCTCCTTGGTGAATAGGCATACTTAACTGCAAGTAGCCTTATTATTGGTACTCTGAGTCAAAAGCAATATATTAAATGGCTCACTGGCTAGGTGGATAAATCTACAGAGGCAGCGCATCATGAATAGTGTAGAAGCTATGCTCTGGCATTCAGAACATCTTATTTTGTGTGGGTGGTTGGTAGTGCTGTACGAATTAATCAGTTACAACAACAGAGCTGGTACTCCTTTCCAGGAGTACTACAGGGATTCCCCAGTCTTCAGCATACTGCCCGCCCACACTCTGCATGCATCAGAAGTAGGATGCCCTGAGGAATTTTAAACTGCATTTCTTTGCTACAGTTTTTTCCGGCTTATATTTCTTTTAAATACAGTGTACTCTGGGGTGCAGGACATTAATGTATTTATATACTATACCACAGAATGAGGGGCAAAGATACATTTCCCTTCTGCAGTTATTCACAGGGTGGCTTTCTGATTTCAGATAAATGCCTTGCCTTCAGGAAGGAAAATTGGGAGAACAATTCAACCTTGTAAGCATTTCAGGAAAGGCCCAGACAGATGCTTGGGAATAGATTGCATGTTTATTCTCTCTCTCAGGGACAGATGCATATTATGTGGGGGTGGGGCATCTTTGAAGGAAACGAGAGAAATTGGCTTCGGAAAAATATCAAGGGGAGGAGGAAGGGAAAAAATTAATCCACAAAATCTATATTGTGGAAAGCCAACAAAAGAAGTTAATGGTAATGAGGCAGTTCAAAATGTATGTATCACGTTGGCTAATTTCATAGAAGTGTTTTATTTTGATTTAGGATCTAATATTTAGTGATTACCAGGAGTTAATTTTGTTCACTATGTTCTTAATCTAGAACATTTCAACCAATTTTAAAAGCATTTGAAATTAAATACGTAGAGGGCATTGAGATGAAGGGCAAAAACTAACCAAATTAACATGTATTTATTCATTTGTTTTAATGGCATCCATCATATCACTTCTGGTGGAAGGAAATGCAACGAACCAAATCGATTAAAGAACAACTTGAGTTGTGAAATGCATATTTTTGTAGCTGTTTCTTGGTTTAAAGTGTGTAGTGGATCATTTGTCTTTTGTACAATATATAGGAAAGTTTTACACACAATACAGATGTGAAGTGATGAGAGTCCAGGAAAATTAATGGGGTTTTTTAAAAGTGAAGAATTGGGTTTGCTCGAAAATACATATTTATATTAAAATCATCTTTTAAGCAGAGGCTAAGTTTTTAATTAAATGACTGTCACATTTTTATTAAAAGATCGAGTGTTTACAAGTTTCAGATAGTCAGAATTTACGGAACACCACATTTAAACACTAGAATGTTAATACCAGGCTTCACTGAACAGAACTTGATTCTGTTTAGGTGTCGGAGGCTGCAAAAAATGTGTTGTAGTTTGGTCTAAACTTCAGTGCAGTTTGTATGCTGTTAATCCAGTGATGGACTTGCTTTCTGTTCAGGTGCTGGGATGGTGGTGGACTGGGAGCAGGAGACTGGTCTCTTAATGACTTCAGGAGATGTTCGTATTATTCGTATCTGGGATACGGACCGAGAGATGAAAGTACAGGTAAAAACTATGCTTCGTCTAATGATCTTGAATTCTGAGTTAGTGGATGATAGTATTGTATGAGGAATTCTATCTAGGTGATGCATTTGGCCCACGTGTGTATCCCACAGCTTTCTTTATTACATTTCTGCTGTTCCTGAGCAGTCCTTATTTGATGCGCTATTCCATAAGAGCCCAGGAGTTTGATGTTTCATCCAATCAAAAGTGCAGCAGATACCCAATAAAAGGATCTTCAAAAAGCAATTTTATTAATGACTTGGATTGCTGCTTAAGGTGGTCAATTTACAGACCGGTTAGAGGGTAGCCTTTGTTCCTGATAAGATATACAGGAAACTTTGTGCTATACGGGACCGAGCTGTTGCCGCTCCCTCAAAACTGCCGGACACACCCGCGTTAATGTTGAAGCATACGGAGCTTTTCATCTCCGTATCTAACAACAAACACTGTTGCTTAGCAACAGCTTCTAAACAGTCGGCCCGTACCTTGGAAGCGTCTCTGTAGCTTAGCAACAGCTTCAGAGAGACTTTCCAGAGCCTGACTGTTGGGGGGAAAAAAGCCACGAGAAGGGGAAAAAAAAGCCACGAGAAGGGGAAAAAAAACCTAACAAAATGGCTCCTGATTTTTGCCGGTGGCTCGAGCTTGCCGGACACTTAGCCTCCGGATAACACAAAGTTTCCTGTACATGCATACACACACTACAAAGATATCTGTACCAGCTAGCCAGCAGACTCTTGAGTACCTCATTCTCCACATCAACAGAATGCCTCAACTTCACTTCCAGTTGGGTGGTCTCCTGGGAAATCCTTCAACAATGGATTCTGTAGCACAAAGATGCATTTAGCATGAAACTATATGGGATGTAGAAGGTCAAAAGCAAGTTTTAATTTTTCATATAAATATATTGCAGAATGATACAGTTTGATAACACAACTTCTGAAACTTTAGCTTTCTGAAACAGAAACCTTGCCCCTATTTAAATTGCTTGAGATTCCCGTAGTTTATCAGCCTTGTAATCTCTGTAGCAGTATTCCCATTGCATATATTGGTTTCACTTCTGTTCTTGGGGATTTCAAAGGTGCAGGTTCCTGCTGCTACCTATAAAACTCTGAAAAATAGTCTGAGATCTAGTAGTATATTGATACATGACTTTACTTCATAAATCTATGGCAATAGATGTGCACAGTCTGCACGTCCCTCATTCTAACAGCCAGTGGTGGTGAATGCCTTGGCCAGCAGAAGGAAAAATTATTTAAAGCCGCAATAGTTTTCAGTTGCTGGTCTGTTGGGCAGTGGTTTAACACTATAATTGGTGCCCTGTTTGGAGTTTGGTTAATCAAAGCACAGTCTGCTTTTACTGTCTTATCATCATCAATTCCTGCCTGGTGGAAATATCTTCAGTTCTTGCGATTGTTTTACAGTGACCAAGGTATGTGCAAAGTCAAATATTGCTCGAGTTGTAGCTGACACAAAGTGGCACATTATCATTGAGTTCCTTTGTATAGGGTGCTCTGGCCATAGGTTACAGATCTCGGCAACCCAATCCTAAATTTTAGTTGGGCAATGTTTGCCAATTGGTTTACCTTCATCAGACAACCACAATCACTGGCTTTGGGTATGTCGCTACATTCTACAACTTCATTACCTGGCACCACAACAATACAACTCACAACACACTTAATGAAAGAGTCATCATTACCACAGCAGTACCCATCATTGTCGGTTCATCTGGGAAACCCATGTATACTCTTTATGCTGATGTATGCAATATCTTGGTAACTGCTGCACCATACAGATTTGATCAATGGCTTTGTCTCAGAGCATTTAATTGCCGGTTCATTACAATTTTCATTGGGCCAGAATTGTCCAATTTTGGATGGTGCACCTTCCTGCAGCATAATTTCCATACAAGGTTTTGTTTTCACATGCACTCAAAACACCAATCCAGTGTGGCCATGTTAAGAACATAAGAAGTAAGAGCAGGAGTCGGCCATACGGCCCCTCGAGCCTGCTCCGCCATTCAATAAGATCATGGCTGATCATTGACCTCAACTCCACTTTCCCGCCCGATCTCCATATCCCTTGATTCCCCTAGAGTCCAAAAATCTCTCGATCTCAGCCTTGAATATACTCAAAGACTCAGCATCCACAGCCCTCTGGGGCAGAGAATTCCAAAGATTCACAACCCTCTGAGTGAAGAAATTCCTCCTCATCTCAGTGGCCTACCCCTATCCTGAGACTGTGACCCCTAGTTCTAGACACTCCAGCCAGGGGAAACAACCTCTCAGCATCTACCCTGTCAATCTCCTTGTTTAGCCTATAGGAAGCTCAGATGTTGAATTTTACCACAGCGTGAAATGTCAATTGATTTATCCTGATGGTATTCAGATAAATTCTTCTGTTAGTTCAGGCCAACTTCATTTGATGGGAGAAAAGGCTTTTGATATCTTAGGATGTATTTCAACCTGAGTAAACTTTTATATGCACAAAGTGTAATACAAGGCAATATCTGTGCTTTGTGTTTTATGTTTGCTGCAAAATTGCCTGTAAAGTGAGTCTGAAGAAGCTTTGCTTGAGTACTTAAGCAGATGACTTTATGCCTGTCTGAATAGCAGAACCTAGTGCAGGCAAGAAATTGAAGTCTTATCCTTGTATCCAAAACATAAAATAAAAGCTAAATTTGGGCTATTGAAACTGATAAGCATTGATTTTGTTCCTTTCATACAGTGCCGCACGGATCAATATTTTTAATCCAACTTCAGATTCACTTGGAATCAGAAGCATAGAAAATTGGTTAACTGCAAATGGCTCATAATTACTAGGGCAGGTGTGAAAGTCTTTTCAAGGCTGAATCAGTCATACCCTTCTAGGTATGTTGTTCAAACCTTCTCCTGAGCAAAAGAAAAACCATGAATGTATCTAACACCGTTCACAACCTCAGAACATTCTAAAGAGTTTCACAGCCCATGAAGGACTTTTGAAATGCAGTCCGCTGATGTGCATTGTTGATCAGTTAGTGAGCAGCTGCCATTGTCTGAACACTGTATGGATATCATTTCCTGTTCTACATACTGGGCACACTCCTTGAATGTAGTTTAAAAGTTGAGTACCATTTTTTTGTGTATTTTTATTCCTCCCACAATTAAGGATTTACGCTTGTTTTTATTCCTGAATTAAGTGACTGGATCATCAGTTCTAATGAACTGGTATCCAACCACCTGTCAACTACCTAGATTGTGTGCTATAGTACATTGATTTCACCCAAGTCTCAATTGCCACGTTTTCCCTTGAACAGAAAAGGTTTACTGAGTTTAGTCCTTTTTTTTTATTCGTTCCCGGGATGTGGGCTTTGCTGGCAAGGCCAGCATTTATTACCCATCCCTAGTGGCCCTTGAGAAGGTGGTGGTGAGGCGCCACCTTGAACCGCTGCAGTCCGTGTGGTGAAGATACTCCCCACAGTGCTGTTAGGAAGGGAGTTCCAGGATTTTGACCCAGCGACGATGAAGGAACAGTGATAGACTTCCAAGTCAGGATGGTGTGTAACTTGGAGATGGTGGTGTTAAAAAGAAAGACTTGCATTTATTTAGCGCCTCTCACGACCTCAGGACTTTGCAAAGTGCTTTACAGCCAATTAAGTACTTTTGAAGTGTAGTCACTGCTGTAATGCAGAAAACGTGGCAGCCAATATTGCGTACGCAAGCTCCCTCAAACAGCAATGTGATTATGACCAGATAATCTGTTTTTTAGTGATGTTGATTGAGGGATAAATATTGGCCAGGACACCAGGGATAACTCCCCTGCTCGTCTTCGAAATAGTGCCATGGGATCTTTTACATCCGCCTGAGAGAGCAGACGGTGCCTCGGTTTAACAGCTCATTTGACAGTGCATCACTCCCTCAGCACTGCACTGAAGAGTCAGCCTAGATTATGTGCTCAAGTCTCTGGAGTGGGACTTGAACCCACAACCTTCTGACTCAGAGGCGAGAGTGCGACCCACTGAGCCACAGCTGACAAACCGGACACAAGGAATAGGACTAAACTCGGTAGGTATTAACTCCGGTGACCTGATCAACATTCCTCCCTCAACCAGCACCACCAAATAAAGATTAACTGGGTCATTCATCTCATTTGCTATTTGTGGGACTTTGCTGTGCACAAATTGTCATCCACTTTTATTTCTAGAATAGCAGTGACCACACTTCAAAGTAATGAATTGCCTGTGGTATTTCCTGAGAATGTGAAAGGCTCTATATAACTAGGTGTTCTTTCTTCCTTCTATTTGGTGTCGGCATCATTTTTACATCTAAACGTTTTTTTGTTTTGATTTATAGGATATTCCAACTGGGGCAGACAGTTGTGTGACGAGCCTTTCCTGTGATTCTAATCGATCGCTAATCGTGGGTGGCCTTGGTGATGGCTCAGTTCGTATCTACGATAGGAGAATGGCTCCTAATGAATGGTAGGTTTCAGTTTCATTTTCTTTTTAATCTTCCATCCACACACTGTAGCAAAGCTGAGAGTTTGGAATTTGACTGTGTCTGTTCTCAGACAATAGCACACTGATGCCAGCCCAGCAATAGTTTCTGGAGGCAGCATCTCTCCTGATCATTACATAGAATTGAAACTGAGATTCGAGCAGCCGTATGCTTTCTGGCCAATAGTGGTCTGAGCACCTCCGCTGGCTCGTGTAGTTTACTGGAGAAGGTGCCGTGCCCAGATACATATCTCTGAACTATTTGAAAACAACTACATATGAGTAAGTTTGTGTGTGTGTCTCCAGCTCTTTCTTTGCATGGTGCTGGCTGCTGTGGGACTCGCTTGGCAATATATTTGTCTGGTTTTATAGCGGCCGGGACCTCGCCTGCTATAGAAATTTAGATTGCAATATAAACACGGCACTAATCAGCACCGTGATTTCAGAAACCGGCATTACTTCTCTCAATTTCTCCTCTGTTTAAATTTTAATGAAAATTTAAAGAAATTAGATTGATTCTGTTGTTGATTTGAAGTAAAAGTTAACGGCTTCTGTTTGACAAATAGAGTGAATTTTATTAGGATTCAGCCACGTTCTGACTCTAGGAAAAGAACATTGCTCTGGGAGAATTTATTTGATGCGGGGTCTTTATTGTGTTTTTGATTCAATGCCATTTTGAAAAATATTTTCTGTTACCCATCCAAAGCTAGAAATTAGTTTCCAATCTTCTGTTATTTACCCAACTACATGCGTTATTTTAAAATATATTTTATTTAGTCTATACATTATTTAAGTTTTATCTTTGCTCTGTTGGATAAATCACATTTAGTACAATTTCAGTAGTATACTTCAGAAAGAGAGGGGGTGAAACACAACTGGCTTTAGAGAGAGTTACCGAGCCCAGCTGTGTGGAGAATATGGAATTGAAAGCAGTAGATAGTAATTGAGGCAGGGTGATTTAAGCTTGTTCAGCTCTATACATTGCAACCAGTTCCGTCACAATATAATCAGCACTTGTTTCAACAAAAAAAGTTGACCGTAATTCTTAAGACTTAGCTTTTACATCTTCAGGATGCCCCAAAACACTTCTCAGCCAATTCATTATTTTTGAAGTATGGTGACTTGTTATGTAGACAAACGCAGCAGCCAATTTATGCACGACAAGGATGAGATTACCGAGCAGTTAATCTGTTTCGGTGATGTTGGTTGGCCAGGACACGGGGAGAATTCCCCTGTGCTCTGTGAATAGCATCATTGGATCATTTTTCCACCACCTACAAGGCACAAGTCAGGAGGGTGATGGAATACTCTCCACTTGCCTGGATGAATGCAGCTCCAACAACACTCAAGAAGCTCGACACCATCCAGGACAAAGCAGCCCGCTTGATTAGCACCCCATCAACCACCTTAACCATTCTCTCCCTCCACCACCAGTTTACCGTGGCTGCAGTGTATACCATCTACAAGATACACTGCAGCAACTCGCCAAGGCTTCTTCGGCAGCACCTCCCAAACCTGCTGACATGAATCTTGTCATTCATGTGAAAATGACTTATGTAATAATACTCAGCGGCCTGCTGGTGGCACTGTCCAGGGAGAGTATAAATACTCGGGCATGGGCCCAGCTTGTGCAGGATATTCTTTAACAGGAACTAGTAAAGGACACAACTAGATCTCCATGTTGAAAAACAGTTGATTAAAGCCTTGTTTAATACTCGGACCAAGTGCCTAGTAGTTTTCTTACATCACCCGCGACCTCTTCTACCTAGAAGGACAAGGGCAGCAGGCGCGTGGGAACACCACCACCCCCAAGTCACACACCATCCTGACTTAGAAGTATATCGCCGATCCTTCATCGTCGCTGAGTCAAAATCCTAGCACTCCCTCCCTAACAGCACTGTGGGAGTACCTTCACCACAGGGACTGCAGCGGTTCAAAAAGGCGGCTCACCACCACCTTCTCGAGGGCAATTAGGGATGGGCAATAAATGCTGGCCTTGCCAGTGACGCTCACATTCCATAAATGAATTTTTAAAAATTTAATCCACCTAAACAGGAGCCTCAGTTTAATCTGGAAGCCAGCACCTGTAACAATGCACATTCCTTCAGTACTGCACTGGTCAGCCTACATATTGGGCCGGATATTCAGATCCCTAGGGGTGGGTACGCGCTGTGTACACACCCGTAGGGACATCAGAAATGCCGGTTTCAGGCATGCACTGCGCATGCGCTGGAAACCGGCATTTCCGATCTGTCAAGAAAGCGCTCGACAGATCCTCCGGCTGAGCTGGAGAAGGGCCTCTGCGGGCGGATAGTTCCGCTTTTTGGAGACCCTCCGCCCGCAGAAAACCCTTACAATTCCTACACCTGGTAAAAGCAGGCGTAAGGCCTGCTTTTACCAGGATAAGAGTTGAAAAAAGTTATCATTTAAAAATACTTCAAAGAAAGGTAAGTTTATTTTTAGCCCTGTTAAAAATGTCAATTATTTTTTCAAAAATTTAAATTTTTGTTTAAAATATAGTTAATTTATGTAATTTCAAGTCATTTTAAAAATGTGATTTTTTTAAATTTATTTGAAGTTTTACTATGTTTTGGGGGTGATCTCCATTCATATATTTGACAGGTCTTCCTTTATTTTCCAGATTTTTCCAGATCGCAGCCCTCCGCCCACGGGAGGCCTGCGATCGGAATAGCTGGGCCAATATGCTCAAGTCCATGACCTGAAAAAGGCCACTGAGCCAGGCTGATGATTATGGCAGTGACAAGTCAAACATATATGTAAAAAACTGTATGTTGCAGGTTGCAATAAATTCTTATAATTTTCCCTAGAAATTGATTGAAGGTTATATGAGAATTTCATTATCCCACTAACTTGGTTTTCTAAATGTTCATGTTGAGCAGCTGCGACTGAATAGCACATTAGGTTGCAGCACTGTCCTTTCACTGTGATCCATGTTAGAAGACAGCACAGGAACAGCCCCTTTCTCCGGCATTTGTAGGAGGGTTAAATGAAAATGATTTGGCTGCAATTTAATTCCAGTTCCTAATTAGGTGCAAGTCCACAACGTAGCACTGAACTATTAATTTCTCTGGCATGCCACAGCATGGGAGATGGAAAGAAAGAATTAAGTTGGGTTTAAGGTGCATCTTGGGATGTTTAGTGGGAGTTTTATCTTGCATCTAAGCCATGCCGGACCTGACCTGAGAATTAATGATAACACTGGGTGGTAGAAGTGGAAGGTGTTGCAATCATTTTTTTAATTAGTTTATGGGATGTAGACGTCGCCAGCAAGGTCGGCATTTATTGCCCATCCCTAATTGCCCTCGAGAAGATGGTGGTGAGCCACCTCCTTGAATACAACTGTGAGCCTTGCTGGGCCATTTCAGAGGGCAGTTAACAATCAACCACATTGCTGTGGGTCTGGAGTAACATATAGGCAGGTTTCCTTCTCTAAAGGACATTAATGAACCAGATGGGTTTTTTATGACAATCCGGTCGTTTCATGGTCACCATTGCTGACGTTGGCTTTTTTTAATTCCAGATTTATTTAATTAATTGATTGAATTTAAATTCCCCAGCTGCCGTGGTGGGATTTGAACTCATGGCTCCAGATCATTAGTCCAGGCCTCTGGATTACTAGAGGGCATTTAACACCTAATCTAGAGCTGTCTTTTGTCTCCACTAGTCCTATCACCATCTCGTCTGGTTTTGAATACCTCTTAATGTCTCTTCACTTCTCTTTTGTTCTCTCATCCCCATTTCCCAACCCCCAAACTGGCCTTTTAATCTGTTTCATTTCCTGTGCTTTTTCAGTCTTGACGAAGGGTTTCGGCCTGAAACGTTGACTCTATTTCTCTCTCCACGGATGTTGCCTGGCCTGCTGAGTTTTTCCAGCATTTTCTGTTGTTACCTCTGGATTACTAGTCCAGTAACATAACCACTGTGCTACCGTTCCCCGTCCACCCTTGATGAGTCCAACACTTTAAGAATGCCAATGCTCTATCCCCTGCTGTCAGGTGGAATGCCACTCTAGTTGTTGATGTGGTTTTTGTTTCTACAGCCGTGTAATGACTTACAGGGAACATACTGCATGGGTGGTAAAAACCTATCTACAGAAGTCTCCCGAAGGCAATATCATCACTGTGAGGTAAGGCAGAATATATTGCTATACTGTTTATTTAGATTTGAATTGACTATTTGAACATCATGTGTATATATAATTACATTCATAATGGGTTTTGTGTTTGTAATATGGTGTGAATTATTTAGTTTGACACAAGGCTGGTCATTAATTAAAGATCTCTTCAGTTTTTTTTTTAATTGTCATTCATCAGAGAGGTAAGATCTTTACTTATTAATTTAATTTTGCTACAGCATAGTGTTTTACTGGGCACCATCATATCACGGAAGAAGCTCAGTTATAAATCATTTGGTAAAGTTAGTGAAATATTAACGGCGTTCTAGCTGTTGCACTTTTTTATCAACAGTAAAATATTCTGTTTCTTGTATGTAGTCTTAACGTAATTTGTGCTAACTTAACGTGCTCTCCCCTGTTCAATTACGAAGTGTGAATGGAGATGTGCGGTTCTTTGACCCACGGATGCCAGAGTCAGTGAATGTAATTCAGACTGTAAAAGGACTGACAGCGCTGGACTTTCATCCCCAGGCTAATCTATTTGCTTGGTAAGTGAACTCAAATGGTCAGCACAACAAATATTATTCTCATGTTGATACCAGGAGAATTGACGGGTGTTGGAGCTTTATCCATTTTACATCCGTGGAGAATAAATATTCATGGACCATGTTAGTGTCAGCAGCAATTCTGACCTAACCTCGAATTATCCTGACTGCACAGTTCAAGTCTCTCAATCAAAAAGAATCTGATATTTCCACTCTCAGTACTTCTATCATAGTCATAGGTCTTCTTACTGACTTGTCAAGCGGGAAAATGTTATCTGAAGAGTGAGTGCTAGTGTGGTCTAGGGCACACTCTTATCCCTTTGGAACTGAGTTTCAATCGTGGTGTAATGAAACTCGAATCATTCTCGGCTAACTGAGAGCTACATGTAGGGCAATTTCAACCCAGTCCCTTCTGATCTGACCACAGTTTGGCAATCTTACTCGAGCCATAAAGGAATGACCCCTTTGGACATAAGAGCCCGGAACTTGCAGTGGGTAGTAACAGCGAACTGTCCGCATTCGCCATTATTACCCCTTTGAAACTGACCCCAACTTCAGGATTTAGTGCATGTGCATCCTAAAGTGAAAATCCTGAAGTTGCGGTCCGCCATTCACTGCTGCGACACTGGCTGCGCTGTGGAACCCCGCACCCCCATAGTCAGCAATCAGGGAAATTATTAAAACATTAGCTTTTCCACAGTAATATTGCTATTAATACCCCATTAAAAGTTAGACCTTGTTGTATTAGATGAAACGGGTTTTAACAGCGTATCGACTGCTGAACAAATGTTATGGCCCTGAAAAACTCATTTTAATTTTGTGAAGTGTCAAATTTCTCTATTATAATGAAAATTACAAATTTTAAGAAACTTTATAAAAAAAAAAAAGCATTGGCCCGTATTTTCCGATGCCGCTGGGTATGCACCCGTAGGGACATCGGAAATGCCGGTTTCAGGTATGAGAAGCGCATGTGCTGAATACTGGTATTTCTGATCTGTCAAGAATCCTCTTGACAGATCCTCCGCCTGCCCTGGAGAAGGGCCTCTGCGGGTGGAGAGATCCGCTTTCTGCAGAGCCTCCGCCCGCTGAAAACCCTTAGAAATCTTACGCCTGGTAAGGCCTGCTTTTACCAGCATAAGAGTTGGAAAAAGTAAAAAAAAAACACATTTTTGCACTGATTTATAATTTTAAAAATACTTTTAAAAGTAAGTTTATTTTTAGCCCCGTAAAAAACTTTAATTTTTTTCAAAAATTAAAATTTTTGTTTAAAATATTTAATTTATCTTGTAATTTTAACTCATTTTAAAAACGTGATGATTTTTTAAAATATTTATTTAATGTTTTACTGTGTTTCTGGGGTGATCTCCATTCATATATTTGACAGGTCTATCTGCCAAAAGTATGAAGGGAGATTCCCTTCTGCTATTGGCTGGCCTGGCCCACGTGATTCCAGGGACGCTTGCGAACCGCCTGCTCCCCCGGGATATGTGGGCCCTGTGCATTTTGACTGTGGAGAGGCCCAGGAGCAGAAGTGTACGCACCTCGCGAGCCCTCCGGTAAGGGCGTAGACTTTTTTCCGATCGGAGGCATCCGCACACAGCAAGCCTCCTGTCGGAAACTACGGGCCATTATTTTTTTAACGTTTGTTCATCTTTATTTCAGGTTTACCTTTTCCCCATGTGAGAGCCCCAATCTTTGTTTTGCTCTCTACAACATTTTTAAAAAGTCAGAATAAAAGGAGCTTCTTCACTTCCTGGTTCCCTGACTCTGAGAATTCTGCATTGTGATTGGCTGCTTAGACAGCTTGTTGCCTTCACAGCAGCTCGCACTGTGGAATTCCCACTGCACTGCACTGATCTCAACTGAACATCGAAAAGGCCAAACTTCTTGCCACAGAGATCATGAGATATTTGTGGGCAGCTTTCTTCAGAGCCAGCAGCGAAAGCCTTTGTTTCGCCGTTGACTGCAAATGATGGGCTGAGGAGAAAATCTTACTGCTTCTAAGGTTGTTATTCAAGCATGTTAGAGGAGAGAGCGGAAGGAGCGTTGCGCTCTCTCTCTCTCTGCCTCTCTGTCTGTCTCTCGCTCTCTGCCTGTCTCGCTCTCTGCCTGTCTCGCTCTCTGCCTGTCTCGCTTGCTCTCTCTCTGCCTGTCTGTCTGTCTCTTCCTCTCTCTCTCTCTCTGCCTCTCACCTGTGCTGTAGCTTTCCTGAAAGCACTTGATGCCGGCACTGACTGTCCAAAGTGGAGGTGTTTGATTCCATAGTACTGAAATCTCTCACTGTGAGTGCAAAATTCACCGAAAAGATGTTTGAACAAATGGTCTTTAATGTGTGTGGCTTTGTACTGAAGGCAGGGTTGGATTTACCAGATCACATCCTTGTTGGTCGGCTGCAGTTTTGAGTTGCATGTTTATGAACTTTATTTCCAAACATTAGATGGCAGTTTTTAAGTCCACTTTATCTTCACAAATCACAATAAAGAGAAATCTCAACCCTTCCCCACTTGCTCAAGGACCCAAGTGAAATGGGTTTTGGATAAACATCAGCTCATTTTCCGTTCTGCTAGCCTTTTTAGTGGAAAAGCTGAGCAAAAAATTGCTGTTTTTCCAAAGTTGTTTGGACAAGTCTGATTTTATTAGCACAAACTGTTCAAACAATGCACATGTGTAAAAGCACAGATTAATTCATTTAAAACATAGCCAGTGCTACACTGGAAGCATTTTGTAATGTAAATTGCATTTAAGATTGAATTTAGTTTTTGGAAGAAAACCAGAATATTAAAGCTTGTGTCCTTTTGTTGTGCATTTTTTTTTAAATATTCAATTGAGAAAATAAAATCTAATTTAATAATTGTTTGATTTTCATGTAGAAATGGTTGTTTTTGATAGAAACTGAGAATCATACAACACAGAAGGAGGCCATTCGGCCCACCATGCCTGTGCCGGCTCTTTGAAAGAACTCTCCAATTAGTCCCACTCCCTGCTCTTTCCCTATAGCCCTGCAAAATTTTCCCTTTCAATTATTTAACCAGTTCCCTTTTGAAAGTTACTATTGAATCTGTTTCCACCACCCTTTCAGGAAGTGCATTCCCAATCATCATAACTCGATGCGTTAAAAAAAAAAAAATTCCCCTCAACTCACCTCTGGTTCTTTTGCCAATTACCTTAAATCTGTGTCCTCTGGTTACTGACCCTTCTGCCAATGGGAACAGTTTCTCCTTATTTACCTTTCATGATTTTGAACACCTCTATTAAATCTCCCCTTAACCTTCTCTGCTCCAAGGAGAGCAACCCCAGCTTCGCTAGTCTCCCCACGTAACTGAAGTCCCTCATTCCTGGTACCATGCTAGTAAATCTCCTCTGCACCCTCTCCAAGGTATTGACATCCTTCCTAAAGTGTAATGTCCAGAATTGGCCATAATAATCCTACTGGGGCCTAATCAGCGATGTATAAATGTTTAGCATAACTTCCTTGCTTTTGTACTCTCTGCCTCTGTTTATAAAGCCGAGGATCCCATATACTTTTTTACCAGCCTTCTCAACTTGTCCTGCCACCTTCAAAGATTTGTGTACGTACACCCCCAGGTGTCCCTGTTCCTGCACCCCCTTTAAAATTGCACCATTTTGTTTATATTGCCTCTCTTTATTTTTCCTACCGAAACTTCACACTTTGTGTTAAATTTCATCTGCCATGTGTCTGCTCTTTTCACTAGTCTGTCTATGTCCTCCTGAATGCTGTTACTGTCCTCCTCACTCTTTACTACATTTCCAAGTTTCGTGACATCTGCAAACTTTGAAATTATGCCCAGTGTACCAAAGTCCAAGTCATTAATATATATCATAAAGAGTAGTAGTCCTAATACCAACCCCTGGGGGACACCACTGTATAATTGCCCCCAGTCAGAAAAACAAATGTTCACCAGTACTCTCTGCTTTCTGTCCCTAAATCAATTTTGCTAATACAGGAAACTTTGGTTTATCCGGAGGTTGTATGTCCGGAAACCTCGATCTAACGGCAGAAATCAGCAGCCGTTTTGGTTAGGTTTTTTTTCTTCTAGCATTTTTTTTTTTTTTTTAAACAGTCAGGCTCTGGAAAGCGTCTCTGTAGCTTAGCAACAGCTTCAGAGACGCTTCCAAGGTACGGGCCAAGTGTTTACAAGCTGTTGCTAAGCAACAGTGTTTGTTGTCAGGTACGGAGATGAAAACCTCCGTATCCTTCAACATTAGCGCTGGTCTATCCGGAAGTTTTGATAGATCCGGCAGCAGCTCGGTCCCGTCGGTGCCGGATATCGCGAAGTTTCCTGTAAGTATTTAAACACCTTTTGAAAGTCCATATTTGCAACATCAACCGCATTACTTTTTGTTATTCATTAATGGGATGTGGGCGTCACTGACGAGGGCAGCATTTATTGCCCATCCCTAAAACTCATAGTCCTCATCAACCCTCTCCATTACTTCATCAAAGAACTCGAACAAGTTAGTCAAACCCAATTTGCCTTTAACAAATCCATGCTGGCTATCATTTATTAATCCATATTTTTCCAATTTTGTCCTAGATTATTGTCTCTAAAAGTTTCCCCACCACTGACGTTAGGCTGACTGGCCTGTAGTTGCCAGATTTACTACCCCCCCTCCCCTTTTTTGAACAGGGGTGTAACATTTGCAGTCCTCTGGCACCGCTCCCATATCTCATAGAATCATAGAAAGTTACAGCACGGAATGAGGCCATTTTGCCCCATCTTGTCCGCGTCGGCCAACAAAGAGCTATCCAGCCTAATCCCAGCTCTTGGTCCGTAGCCCTGCAGGTTGCAGCATCCCAAGTGCACATCCAAGTACTTTTTAAATGTGGTTAGGGTTTCTGCCTCTACCACCCTTTCAGGCAGTGAGTTCCAGACCCCCACAACCCTCTGGGTAAAGAAATTTCCCCTCAAATCCCCTCTAAACCTTCCCCCAATTACTTTAAATCTGTGCCCCCTGGTTTTTGACCCCTCTGCTAAGGAAAATAGGTCCTTTCTATCCGCTTTATCTAGGCCCCTCATAATTTTATACACCTCAATAAGGTCTCCCCTCAGCCTCCTCTGTTCCAAGGAAAACAGACCCAGCCTATCCAGTCTTTCCTCATAGCTAAGATTCTCTACTCCTGGCAACATCCTTGTAAATCTCCTCTGTACCCTCTCTAGTGCAATCACATCTTTCCTGTAATGTGGTGACCAGAACTGCACGCAGTACTCTAGCTGAGGCCTAACTAGTGTTTTATACAGTTGAAGCATAACCCCCCCACTCTTGTATTCTATGCCACGGCTAATAAAGGCAGGCATTCTGTATGCCGCCTTTAACCGCCTTATCTACCTGGCCTGCTACCTTCAGGGATCCAAGGAGGATTGGAAGATTGAAAGATGCGTCCTATTTAGACCAGGTGACTTTTCTACTTTGGGCGCTGCCAACCTTTTATAAGTTTATAAAAAACTTTTGGGTTCCCTATTATTTTACTCGCTAATCTATTCTTATACACTCGCTTTGCCCCTCATTTCTTTTTTCACTTCTCCTCTGTACTTTCTGTAATCCGCTTAGTCCTCTACTATAGTGAGCCTGACATTTATCATAAGCCTCCTTTTACTGTTTCATTTTAATCTTTAGTGATCGAGAGCTCTAGCTTTGGGGGCTCTTCCTTTCCCTCTCATGGGAATGTCTAGTCTGTACCTGAACTATCTATTGTTTGAAAGCCTCCCAATGCTCATTTACTGTTTTAGCTGCCAGTTTTTGACTCCAATCCACCTGGGCCAGATCCCCTTGCAACTCACTGAAATAAGCCCTCCTTCAGTTGAGTATTTTCACGTTTGACTGTTCCTTGTCCTTTTCCATTTCCATAACTACTCTAAACCTAATGATTATTGACTTTGCTCATGTCATTCCTGCAGTAACCTTGATCTTTTCCTCACACATACTGACAGCAGTAATCCCTAAACAGTAAACAAACTTAAAAGTGTGAGACACTCCACCGCATCTACATACACTTTCCAATGCATGGTTAACCTAAAATGATATGATATAACATGGGAATTGAGACAAACTGACACTTTCATGTCAAAAATATCTCTTGGAGCATTGGAAGAGCCACATGAGGTGAAGAATATCAGAGCTCCATTTTGTCATTTCTTTTGTTCTCTTTGAGGGAGAGAGATCATCCAGCTCAATGAAACTAATATGTTCTTTTATATAGTGCTCCACATGGAGGCCCTCAATTCTCTTTCTCTGGCCTTGCGTCATTTATAATCATTCTGCGCCAAGCAATGTCTGGGATCGCTTCCCTCTTCAGGCAACTATTTTTGGCGTGTGAACTCCGGATTCCTTTTACTAAAGAATGTTTCAAGTTCAGACTTGATATCTCTTCATAAATCCAGGATTTGGCATAGGAATGCCAAGCGGTTTTCCTGCAAAAGATTACCTCAAATGACTTTGTATCATGTGCGCTCTGTCACAAGTTAGAGAGGGGTCCATAAGGAAGGCCAAAAAGCTCAAACTGTTGAAATACACAATGAAGCAACAACTTCTTTAATGCCAAGTTAGAAGTCATCATCTTTCCTAATCTAGTGAAGGAAAACTAATTAAGTAGGATGGAGAAGTGACAACACCAGAGTTATGTTTCTATCCTTGGGGTTAGCGCTCTAACTGAATCAACATTTATTTCAGCAAAGATGTTTATTTGTACAAAACCAGATACCATTTTTTTTTTTTAAAAGAGACACTGCAACTGTCCAGGTCATGCTTCACTTGCTTAACAAGCGGAACAGTATCAGAAGAAGCTGAGCAGTCTGGAATGTTCCCTTAGCTAGACATCCTTGTAGTAAGATCTTGTACTCTGACCAAAAGACTATCACCCTTGTTTAGTCTGATGCATGGGGTATTGGTTTGCTATTGCCTGGGTGAGGACAGCATTATACGGACAACCTACCATTGTTAAAGAACATGTGGAGTGTCGGATAGCTATGTTAACTAGATCCTAGAAATCAAAGAAATGCCAAGACTAGTCTCATGGCAGACAATGGCTTTGGCGACTACATTCATCACTTTGCTATGTCGTACAAAGTCTTGGTGCCAGTAACGTGCTTTTGCTTAGTGTGTGGTTGACACAATTGCAAAGCAACAGCCGAACCTAGTAACCAACTCACCAGATTCATATGAATGTATGAAAAAGGACAGAAAAATACCATCTGGTCCATTGAGTCTGTCCCATCCAGACAAAGTACAGCCTAGATGTACCATCGACCCTCCCATCCATCCAACCCCCCAACCCAACAAAGGTTACAAAGTTGGAGTTTGCCGTCCAATCAGTACATCTTGCCTTTGGGACAATGATGGCAAGTTTTCTGTGATTTTCACATTTAATTCACAGATAAAGAAAATGCTGATCATTGTCGAGGAATACCTGCCCTTACCAACTTCAGACTTGCTGAGGCCCAGAGGTTTACTCCCAAAAGTAGGCCACCAGGGAAGATAGTAAATGTTAAGTCGATACAAAAGTGTATTCTCTGCAGGTTTCAATTACCGCAGTCCAGTCACAGAAAGACTGCAACTCCGCTGCCCCAATCCCCACTGCTGACAGGAATTTAGAGTCATATTCTACATGTTGAAGTCTGTTGTATCCCAGAGTGCCTTTAGTCTTCCCTTTTAATGTTGGTCTATCAGGGCTTGCAGATCTACAATATTCTTTACAGCAAGGAGTTGGTTTAAAGCAGAGGTCTCTGAGCCATAAGTAGCTAAATGATGTTGAAACAAACTGAAACTAGCTCGATGGAGGAAGAAATGGGGCAGACTCTTATAAATGACATGCTCAAAATTGCAAAAATAATTAATAACTTGCCTGTGATGGGGGTGGTTGAGTTAATTGGAAGTGTGTGTGGAATTGCACCTAAATTTGTCTATTTACCTTTTTTCCCCATCAGTATTTAATTCAAGAAAAGGTTAACACAATTTAAGTTTGTCATGTGTGGCAAAAAATACTGTTGAGTTGTAAGCATAGAATTTTCATATAAATGTATCTTGATTTAACAGTTGCTTGATTTTATGAAGTATAGTTACTGCGCAATCATACATCCCACGCACTCAGCATGTGTTAACATTCATCATACTAAGTTGCATCTTTTAAATATACTGTAGTAACTTTTCAGGATTGTGTAGCTGAGATCATTTCTGAATGTTAGCAAACATTATCGCAGTCATTACGAGGCTAGTCTACAAGAATCGTACCACAGGTAGACTATCCTTTATCCGAACTTCCGAAAACCTCTAAAAACCTAAAGTTTTTTCGTTCAGTGTAAGTCGTGCGCACGACATGACCAGAGTGGCGCACAACTTACGCTGAGCAGGGCAGAGAGTCACAGAGTTCCCTCCTGGGTAGGAGATTGCAGGCCAAGCTGGGCAGTGTGAAGGAGGTACCGGGAGAGTGAACCCAACAATACAGCGGCCCGTCCGATAGCTGCAGCGGCCCGTCTGATATTCTTTTCTCCCCCCGACCCGACCCGAACTGAACCGCGGCCCGTCCGATATTCTTTTCTCCCCCTGACCCGACCCGTCCGATATTCTTTTCTCCCGACCCCCGACCCGAACCGCGGCCCGTCCGATATTCTTTTCAACCCCCCCCCCCCCCCCCCAAAGACCTGAACCGCGTCCCGTCCGATATTCTTTTCTCCCCCACCCGACCCCCGACCTGATTTGCGGGCCAGCTTAGTAGGAGTCAGCCGATATCTGGCTTTCCAGAGAAGCAGGAAGGGGAATGAGACACGGAACAGTTGCAAGAGGTAGCCTGAACTTTTAAAATTTATATTAAATACAAATTTCCCAGTCTTATAATAATACCTTCTAAAAACCGAAACTCAGCTGGTCCCAAGGCTTTCGGATAAGGGATCGTGTACCTGTACTGGGAGCAGCAGCGAGAGCAGACTACTTTCGGATAAGGGATCGTGTACCTGTACTGGGAGCAGCAGCGAGAGCAGACTACTTTCGGATAAGGGATAGTGTACCTGTACTGGGAGCAGCAGCGAGAGCAGACTACTTTCGATAAGGGATAGTGTACCTGTACTGGGAGCAGCAGCGAGAGCAGACTACTTTCGGATAAGGGATAGTGTACCTGTACTGGGAGCAGCAGCGAGAGCAGACTACTTTCGATAAGGGATAGTGTACCTGTACTGGGAGCAGCAGCGAGAGCAGACTACTTTTGATAAGGGATCGTGTACCTGTACTGGGAGCAGCAGCGAGAGCAGACTACTTTCGATAAGGGATCGTGTACCTGTACTGGGAGCAGCAGCGAGAGCAGACTACTTTCGATAAGGGATAGTGTACCTGTACTGGGAGCAGCAGCGAGAGCAGACTACTTTCGATAAGGGATAGTGTACCTGTACTGGGAGCAGCAGCGAGAGCAGACTACTTTTGATAAGGGATCGTGTACCTGTACTGGGAGCAGCAGCGAGAGCAGACTACTTTCGATAAGGGATAGTGTACCTGTACTGGGAGCAGCAGCGAGAGCAGACTACTTTCGATAAGGGATAGTGTACCTGTACTGGGAGCAGCAGCGAGAGCAGACTACTTTCGATAAGGGATAGTGTACCTGTACTGGGAGCAGCAGCGAGAGCAGACTACTTTCGATAAGGGATAGTGTACCTGTACTGGGAGCAGCAGCGAGAGCAGACTACTTTTGATAAGGGATAGTGTACCTGTACTGGGAGCAGCAGCGAGAGCAGACTACTTTCGATAAGGGATAGTGTACCTGTACTTCCAATCTCCTTTTTAGTATTTTGCATTTCATATGTTTATTGCTGGAGTAGAGTACATCTCTTCAAATGTGTCTTCCTTGTAGACTGCTCACCATAACATCCTCTATCTGGGCCACTGCCATTGTTAATGCATGCTTGTGTCAGATGGCAGAGTGTCCAATGCTTTGGGGGGGAGGAATGGAAGCTGATGCGGTCAGACGATGTCAGGTTTCCAGTTTGAGGCGAGATTCAATCTGACAATTCGGTCTATAAACCAAGCCAGGTTCTTTTAGTAACATTCCCAGGACTTAAACGTAAGCCCTTAAGAATATTTCTGCTGGAGAGTTAAGTGCTTGAGCTACTTGGCCAGCTGTCGTACAATTTGCTTGGTTGAAGTGGAATAAATTAGTTCATTTTATTTTAGTACTGTTACCAGTACAATATTGTAATTTAACTGCACGTTTATGTGTAGTGAGAGTGTATGTGTTCAATGTTTTATCACCCAAAAAATTGTGCATAATAGCCAATAGTAAACCTATTCTTGATCTTTCAGTGGCTCTATGAACCAGTTCATAGCTGTATATAATGCAAGTGGGGATGTGATCAGCAATATTAAATACTATGACGGATTTATGGGGCAGAGGATTGGAGCCATTAGCTGCTTGGCTTTCCACCCATATTGGGTAAGTCATTTTTCAGAATTTTTCAGTCTGTGCAGTTAATGTTCCATTGTCCTTTCAACATCTACACTATCTTTCAGTGTGCACAGCATTACATGGCACAGACACGATGAAGATTGCAGTAGCCACCAGTGTCCTCCAGCAGTAGTTCTGTCTATTCTATCTCTGTCTGATGGATCAGTAGCTGGGCAAAGGGCCATCTTTCTGTTTAAACAATTCTCAACAGCTCTTGAGAAGCTGTTGGTGATTTTAAAAGATATATTTAAACGAATCTGTTTTCCATGTCTCGGAAAATACTGGAAGATACTGTAGACAGGTTTCACTAATTGAATGGTCCTCCTTTTTAGTGAAATATGCAGGATTTCCAACTCCTTCAGTTCGGTCTATAATAGTTATAGTTATCTCTCTGAATTCTGGATAAATATTGTCTCAGAATTGGACTTGCCAAAGCTTAATTCAATCCCAATATTAGGAGCATCAAAGAAAATATTCTCTTAGACTGTGCTGTTGTGCATATGTTAATTAGTGGGCACTAGCAGGTGCTTTAGCACACAGATTTCTGCTTGGACTTGCTTGTGAGTAGAACTGAAGAGTCCAGACCAATTTCAGACGGGCTTTATTATTATCTGCAACCTGTTCTTAAAAGAAGACTTCCTACACACCACTGAGACTAGTGTCTATTCCAGCTAAACTATGCATTATTAACTAGAAGAACAAATGTTCAGACAAGTACAGGAAGGCTTGGCATTTTGTTTTCAGTGAGCACTTCTCGAGCTGCTCATACATCGGGAAGCTTCCCACGGTAGTGAAATATTAAAGCCTGCAAATTAGAAATATTCTTCAACCAGTTAATGAATTTTGTATTAAAATTGTCTGTCTGATTATTTCAACAAAGGTGTCATCAAGTGGGACGATACAGGAGTGACAGATTACAGATCTGTTCCACTTAATATCCTCGGCATCCCTAAATTCTTTGTTTTAGTGAAGTCAAAACTTCAGAGGAATTTGTTGAGGAATGTGTTAATCACTCGCATGGTAATTCTGTGCTGCATCATTTCCAGACTCTCCTTCAGTTTTATGTAGTATTAGTGCAGTTCCTCTTTGTGCATGTCAAATGACCTTTACATCTTCCACATTTAGTTTCTTCCTCAAACCATAGAGGTGAAGTTTTAAAATCGTTTTATGTATTACAAAAAGTAACAGTGCATAGAAGTGAATTTTAAGGCAGTTACACATTTGCCGTTCTGGTAACATTCATAAACCAGCCAGGCTTTGGTGTGGTAGTTTGATGCCAGGGCTGTAAAATGTCAATCTCTCTCTAGCCAGAGGCAGCTTACACTCCACCCCTGGTAACTCTCAAAAAAAAAACCAAAGCAGCTTCCTAGTAACATCAAAACTATCTTAGTCGCTATATCTTCATTGTTTCATTCTGTGTTTTCCTGCTGTGCCTGACCCTTCCGAGTCCTGGTGAACATTTTTCCTTACCTCCATCCCTGTTCCAAGTGTATTTCATTCCCTTTTACAGTGAATTTGCTGTGGTTTAAGATCGTAGCTATTCAAGGCAATTGAAAAATACTCCATTTTTAGAAAAAAAGCCTCTAATGGCAAGCAAGAACCTTGAAATCACTTGAGCCCTTTCATGCTGCCTTAGAATGCACTAGTGGTTTGTAATGTCCTTTATGTAGCACATTCACAGGCTGGCTCACCATCCCCAGCTTTCTAAGGCCGTAGTGTGTCATAGCAATATCACCCCAGTGGCAGTAGTGCTTTTTTCTAAAGGGTAAAAATGAATAAACAATATTCTTCATCCCAAAGGTCCTGCAGTTCGTTAAAAGCAATGTTGTGCTAAAATTCTGTGAGCAAATTATCACTGTTCTTAGCTGTAAGCATAATTGTTATCCGCATTTAATTTCTGTTCTGCCGTCTGTGTAATGGGCATAATAAACTAGGATAGGTCTTCAGAGTTTAATTGTTTTCTGGTACTGATAATTATTTCATACTGGTGCCTAACCTTTTCAAGCATTCTAATTAACAGACCTTGATTATTTTGTGTTTTTCTGGACAGCCTCACTTAGCAGTTGGAAGCAACGACTACTACATGTCTATATATTCAGCCGAGAAACGAATCAGATAACAATGAATCACACAGCCCCGCTTAATCCACTTTACGGAATTTGTGATTGATGCATATTCAGATGCTGTATATTACTTCTAATGTACATATCGAATTATTTACTTGAACGTCGGGTGACAGCTGCTGCAAGTCATGACTTGAACAACTTTTCCATTATATACTTCAGCTACTGTAGGACAATTCACTGCAACAGCCATGATATGTCTTGTTGTAAGAACATGGCTGCCAAGCTTTTTTTTTTTGAAGACTTGTCTAGACTTTAAATTTTTTTTTTTCCTTTTGTGAATTAGATTTTAGCATTCAAATTAATATAATTTACCCAATAGTGACTGCCTAAGAATGTTGTAACAACTGTGCATAAATTACAAATCCTATCGGCTCCCTCAGTAGAATAGTCTTGTGCAAAAGACTGATAAAAACTGACTGCTCACCAACCTTATTAAAATGCTCGTAGCTGCTCTGAAGGACTGTTTAAAAAGCTCACATCTTTAATATGGTGTCACTCTTGTGAGCATTATCTTACCCGTAAACTGTGGCAGTTCCACCAAAAAAATCATGATGTTCTGAAACATTGTACAGACTTTTTTTTCTTCCCGATTTTGTTTATTTTTCCTTTTTGTGATTTAATTTTACAAAATAATTGCCAGTTGTAATAGGAAACTCAAATCAACTCGTAACCAATGATGGGAAAGGAGACCTGAGCAGGACCTGAGTGATACACTCTCATCTGTTGTTGAATGTAAATTAAACCATTAAAGGAACTGGAAACTGGTCCTGTGAATGTTTTTCTAGTGATATTTGATGCATCCAATCTTCAAACTCGTAAGCCAGCAAGAAGTCAGAAAGCTGAGAGTTGTGTGATATTGTTGTTTATTTGTCTTTATTTTTTAACATTGAGCTGATGCAGCGTGCATTATTATGGTCTGACATTTGTAAAGCTATGTAGTGAAGTACAGCACAGTATTGTTTTATTATGTACATTACCAATTTTAAACAAATTCAACACTGACTTTTTATTTTAAAACCTGGGCAGTAATGATATTAACACTAGTTAAGTAGTTGCTGAACACAACTGAATTAAACTCAGCTCATAGTAAAGTAAAGATTGATTATTTTTTTTGATGCTTTTAAATCAGTTTACAATACAGAGATAAATACTGGTTTTCATGTTGCCACCCCTTTGCCTTTGATGCTACACAATTTGAGAGGGAAACACCTAATTCAGTATTTCTCATGTTCATTGACTGAAGGTTAAGTGTAGTGCTTTTTTGAATCCATATATAGTTTGAATTACCCTTGCATGGAAATATAATGTCGATTCTACATCACCCCCTTAAGTTGCATTAGGTGCTGTTTCTCAGCGCAACTGTTAGATTGGGAATAGTTTAATGTGGGCTAATGAGCAGAAACTGAAGATGTATTTTACTAATGCACTTTCAGTTTGCCCATTTGCAGCCAAAGATAGTTTCTTTATAAGCCCCTCGTGAATTAAAGGCTGAACAGCTGAAACCGGAAGCACTTTTGTTCAAGCTGAGTTTAAGGATTCATTGTGATGCTGTTAAGCCAAATGTGCTCTTTGGCCGCAGTTCAGTAATTGTGTTCTGAAATGAAAATCGGCTCATGCAGCATTTCTTCACATTACGAACCAGGCGAATTTACTGAAGTGCATTAGCTGACGAGAGTCTGACAAAAAAAACAAATGGAATCCTAAACACTTTATCAAATTTGATATTTGTTTTCAAAAAATGTAGAACAACTTGAGTTTCACTGGGCTGTATTTTTTATCACCTTTTTTACATTGAAGGCATTCAAATAAAACTAAAAAATAATGGGGGAAATGTGAAAGAGAATGAAACTCTCATAGACTGAACATCTGTGTAAATGGGGTTTTGTCTAAAGCATTTATTTTCATCACTGGTACATACTGACATTTTTTCACCCAAACTAAAATCAAATATCTCATGCTGAACGTTTATTTAGTGGCCATCATAGAGAAGTTTAGGTATTTTGTCGATGGCAATCTGATCCACTGCATACGCTACAAATTAAAACTAAATGCTCAAGGGTGTTCAAGGTTTCTGCCTTTGCGCGTAGCATAGAGCCTCGTGGAGCACCCGAGTTTAAATCCATTTTCCCATTAATTTGAATGTTCCTCAAGTGGCAACAGCTCCAACAACAGCCTTTCCCAAGCCTTCAGACCCATGAGATGCAAACAAGACAAATTAGCAAGAAATATAAGTGCAAATAGAATCTATGTTGTGTGGCATTTGTGAGCTGGCTCATCAGACCTTGCACCTCACTGATGGCCATCCCTCGTTTAAGACGAATGCATCTTGGTTGAAGATTCTTTGGAGCTATTAGGTTTTACCTTTAGAAAGCCTGTTTTGAGCGCACGTTGAAGTAATTTCCTTTAGTTGAGGCAGAATGATATACGTTCAGGGTTTAGATGACAATTCATGGACAGCATGAACCTCATCTAGCAGTGCTTTGCTCTGTAGCCTGATGTGGAGCAATGAAATTCTCAAGAAAAAAAAATGGGATTAGGTTGAATGTGTTTGAGTGAAAATTCAAAATCTATGAAAGCTTCTCATCCCTTTGGAATTCTTCCATCAAATAACAATAACAATGTATCACAATCAGTGAAGTATTCAGTGGTTCCAAATGTATTTCAAAGCATAATCTTTAGAATAATCCACTGCACACAGTTATAGAACATAATTTTCCAGAGGTTCTGTTTAAAGAAACTACCGTGTGGGAAAACTAATTGTACGTCACAAATTCAATTTGGTAGCCATGGGGTTGAATTAGCCAATTATTCTTTTTTAAAATACACACACACACACACACACACACACCTGCTTTATGAGAATGGATTGTTGTAACTAAACAAATTCCTCAGTGTTAAGGATGTAGCTATGAATAACTCTTTGATATCACCTGCTTTTGGCCTCGTCCACATTCAATTGTTTGTATTTATGTAATTACAGTCAACTCAAAAATCCACAGAGTCAAGAGTTACTCTACATCTAACCTCTCCTACATTCAATTGTGTAGGTCCTCCCAATGTGGATAACAGCGTCTTTTAATTGGCATTTAAGAGCACACCCACTACAATATGGCACTCTGCCTTCTACTAATAAATGATTCTTTAAAAACAAATCTTGTTTAAAAGTATTTTAAATTACTAGCTTTTCATACATGCATGTCAGTTTGCCACATACATACATACCCATTACTAATTTGCAACATTGTACCATTGATTGGCTGTCTTTGGGTGACTTAACATGCAGTATCAGAGCTGCATGCTACTGCAGTCACCTCCCTGACAACAGCTTAAATGGGTTATTCAGCAGTGTAAATCAGGTGGTTATTCTGCTATGGTGAAACAGGTGGAATTAACAGCAAAATGGGTTTGGTATAGGGCATGCATATAAGTGCATCAATCCCTTTGGAAGATCTCACGGAAACAAAACTAACGTGAATGTGTCTAGATGTTTTTATTCCACTAACCTTGATTTTGTGTGATCTATTCAGTTTCTAATAAGATGTTCTTTTTGTCCATCTGTTGTCTATTTACTGCATATGGATTCCATATGCCGGGCATTAAATCATTGAGGGAGGATATATTGATGTAATACCTCATGAGCCATTGTTTTGTATGTCTGCTTTTTAGATGAAAATGCACAATTAAAACTATATTGGCGAATAAATCAAGTATATCTGGGTCTGCATCTTCTTCAACTTGAAAATTTTAATTGCGTTTTTCTGCACTAGTAAGGTGTTTTTCTGGAAAGCCAATGGGAGGACACCATGTTTCTGTGTATCCTATTAATAGCTAAGTTTAGATCTTTTTTTAAATCCCATGTGTCATCAACAACCTGCTTCTATTGAAATAAAACTTCATTGCATTGTTTATCCTATTGTTGTTGCATTCAGCTGTAGTTTGACATTAAATGTGATCCAGTAAACAACCACACCAACCATGGCTTCTCCAGAAATGGATGTGAACAGCAGCTTTTGAATGATTACTGGAAGATAGAGAGTTAAGGATTTGTAATTTTACAGGCTTTGTGTAAGGAGTCATCTGAAAGGTCATCTTCCTCGCTAAGTGTGTTTAGGTGGTAAGTAGTTGTGAATGTGAACCCCTTTTGCGTAAAATGTGTAAGTGGGGCTGCTATAGTTCATAGAATGATAAAGTCACAGAATCTTACAGCACAGGAGGAGGCTATTCGGTCTATCGTGCCTGTCGATGTTGGTTCATCACGCTCTGTTTCTATCGATGTGTGAAATCTCTCTTTTTTGGAGGGGTGATTTATTTGGTCTCATCAAGGTGAATGTGTCAGTGCTGGGGATGGAACAGTTTTTCTGCCAATTGTAAGCATAAAGCACTCTGTCATAAAGTATAGAGCAATCTCATGATTTTTCAGAATTCATTAGACTCGGGAACAGTGCCGATGGATTGGAGGGTAGCTAACGTTACCCCACTATTCAAAAAGGGGGGTAGGGAAAAAGCAGGTAATTACAGACCTGTAAGCCTTACATCAGTTGTGGGCAAAATGCTGGAGTCCATCATTAAGGATGAAATAGCGGAGCACTTAGCAAATGGGGACAGGATAGGACAGAGTCAACATGGATTTACAAAGGGTAAATCGTGCTTGACTAATCTATTGGAATTTTTTGAGGGAGTAACTGGTAGAATAGATGGGGGAGAGCCAGTAGATGTGGTGTACCTGGACTTCCAAAAGGCCTTCGATAAGGTCCCACATAAAAGATTAGCATGGAAAATTGAGGCTCATGGGATAAAGGGAAAAGTTTTGGCGTGGATAGGGAACTGGCTGTCAGATAGAAAACAGAGAGTTGGAATAAACGGCTCATTTTCTGAATGGCAGGCAGTAACAAGTGGGGTACCACAGGGATCTGTCCTGGGCCCCCAGCTGTTCACAATTTACATTAATGACCTGGATCAGGGAGTCGGATGCAGCATTTCCAAATTTGCAGACGACACTAAACTAGGAGGGGGGGTGGGCTCAGAGGAAGAGACCAGGAAGCTCCAGAGCGATTTGGACAGACTGGGCGATTGGGCGGATAAATGGCAGATGCACTATAATGTGGACAAGTGCGAAGTTATCCACCTTGGGTGCAGGAACGGGAGGGCAAATTATTATTTAAATGGCAATAGATTGGGAGAGGGGGAAGTACAGAGAGACCTGGGTGTTCTTGTACACCAGTCACTGAAGGCGAGCATGCAGGTGCAACAGGCGGTCAAGAAGGCAAACGGTATGCTGGCCTTCATAGCAAAAGGGTTAGAATACAGGAACAGGGATACCTTGCTGCAGCTGTACAGGGCACTGGTGAGACCACACCTCGAGTACTGTGTACAGTTTTGGTCGCCTCATCTGAGGAAGGATGTTCTTGCCATGGAGGGGGTGCAGCGGCGATTCACCAGGCTGATACCAGGAATGGCGGGAATGACCTATGAGGAGAGACTATGTAGTTTAGGGATGTACACACTGGAGTTTAGAAGATTGAGAGGGGACCTCATAGAAGTGTATAAAATTCTGACAGGTCTAGACAGACTGGATGCAGAAGGAATGTTTCCCTTGGCGGGTGAGAACAGAACTAGAGGACATAATTTAAGGATAAGGGCTAAACCATTTAGGACAGAGATGAGGGGGAATTTCTTCACTCAGAGAGTGGTGAACCTGTGGAACTCATTGCCACAGAGGGCAGTGTACGCCAGCTCATTAAATATATTTAAGAGGGAATTAGATATATTTCTACGGGCAAAAGGGGTTAAGGGTTACGGAGAGAAGGCGGGGACGGGATACTGAATTAAAGGATCAGCCATGATCTCATCGAATGGCGGAGCAGGCACGAAGGGCCGAATGGCCTACTCCTGCTCCTATCTTCTATGTATCTATGTAATCTAGTGTAGAGTAAAGTTGCCCATATTTTGCCTCAACAATGTGAGTCAAGATTGTCAACTTAGTCCAAAGTTACATGTCTCTTTGTGCTGTGGCCTGTGCTGGATTGACCCTTCCCTCCACCCCACTAAGCCAGCAGAGGGCAAAGTTGTTTCTGGTCTGGATTCAAACCTGAAAACAACAATTCATAAAAAAATGTGATTTGAGTGTGCAATTAAAATAGTTGCGCTAAGTTGTGTTTGTTGGAGGGGCAGAGAAAGAATGACCTTACTCTTTAATCCACAAGCCGACCTCCGATTTCTCTGGAGGGTTTATTTCACTCCTCTCCTGGAGATGTTGACTCCTTGCCAGGGCACGGTTGCACGGACCCCAGCTACCCGCTGGTTCGTCACCAGCGTGGCCATAGAGTACCACCCTGTTCAACTGTGGAAAACATGTCACCCAACACATGATTACTATCAGCAGCAGTCCCTGGATAACAACCAGAAGCGGGAACCCTAGCTGACGGTTTTTCTTTGCTCCTCCAACATTCAGGAGCTGTGGCGAATTGTATCCCCACTCCCACTGCCTTTGTTGGATTCAGCTAGCTGGGGACGAAACCTGGGACCAACATTCCCGCTAAGCTGCGCAGCGGTCTGGAGATCCCGTGCAGACCATTCACCGGCTTTTCAATTCAAGAAACCACGCATGGGAAAATTTGCATAGGCCGCGCAGTTAAAGGGACTGCGCACCCAAAAAAATGATAGGGAACATTGCCTGGGACCTTCATAGATTGGGTCAGGGAAAGAGATTTCACCACCAAGTAATTGGGACTCTTATTTCTGTTTTAAGCTATAATTTTGTTATCAATTATATCACTTGATTAAACACATGTTTCAAAGTGGTTTTCGATTAGGCACTTTACAGCCTTCTGGACTCAACATAGAGTTCAATCATTTCAGATCATAACCTGGCCCCTATCATATATATATTTTTTATCCACACTTTTTGTTTGTGCTTTCTGTTCTTCCCTCCCAGAGGGCAGCTGTCTCTCATTCTGCCAGTGCAATTTACACTTCATCTAGAGCCATCCTTTGTTTCTTAACCTGTCCCCTTACCATCTCCTTTTTCCTTGAATGTCTCTTAACCTCTCCTGCCTTCTATCCTATCACAGACCTTCCCTATTGTTCTTTCATCCCCTCCCCCCTTTCCCAGCCCCTACACTTGCTTAAAAATCTGTTCCATTTCCTGCTTTTTTCTAGTTCTGACGAAAGGTCATCAACCTGAAACATTAACTCTGTTTCTCTCTTCACAGGTGCTGCCTGACCTGCTGAGTATCTCCAGCATTTTCTGTTTTTATTTCAGTGGCTGTTATTCAGTTACCAGACAAGAGCCACTAACTCCTTTGAAGGCATCATTGGGGCTCTTCTGTCACTGTCCCACTTATCTCTATTGCTTGAAAAGCATGGAGGACTTTCTTTCAGCAGTGTGGAAGTTGGCAATTAGCCCAAGAAGATTTTTCTGTTTAAGCAATAGCGTTCCGTCAGGATGGCTAATATCCTCCCCGTGGTTTTTTCCCAATCCCAGTTAGCTGCCACGTGAAGACACAAAAAGGCTAGTCACTTCCCTGTTCAAAATTGTGGCAGTCAGTCTACCACTTTCAAAGACAGCTGAGAACACTGTGCCCACCCATGCTCTTAGCTAGGTGCATGTCATGTGAAAATCCAAGAAAGGATAAGTAAGAGAGGACATCACACCCTTCAAAACCAAACATTGAATTAAATAGAAGTGTCAGCCAGTGGCTCAGTGGGTAGCACCCTCGCCTCAGCGTCAGAAGGTTGTGGGTTTAAGTCCCACTCCAGAGACTTAAGTGCAAAAATCTAGGCTGACACTCCAGTGTAGTACTGAAGGAGTGCTGCTCTGTCAGAGGTGCTTTTCGGGTGAGACGTTACACTGAGGCCCTGTCTGCCCTCTCAGGTGGACATAAAAGATCCCATGGCACTATTTTGAAGAGGAGTAGGGGAGTTATCCCCGGTGTCCTGGCCAATATTTATCACTGGTCGTTATCACATTGCTCTTTGCGGGAGCTTGCTGTGCGCAAATTGGCTGCCACGTTTCCTACATTACAACAGTGACTATACTTCAAAAAGTACTTCATTGGTTGTAAAGCGCTTTGGGACAGCCGGTGGTCGTGAAAGGTGCTATATAAATGCAAGTCTTTCTTAGAATGTACAGCACAAAAACAGACCATTCGGCCCAACCAGTCCGTGCCGGCGTTTCTGCTCCACTCGAGCCTCCTCCCATCCTTATCTAACTCTATGCTTATCTAACCTCCCCTTAAATAGATTGATTTGCCTCACCCACTCCCTGTGGTAGCGAGTTCCACTCTGGGTAAAGGAAGTTTCTTCTGAATTCCCTCTTTGATTTTTTTGGTGACTATCTTATATTGATGGCCTCTAGTTTTGCTCTTCCACACAAGTGGAAACTTTCTCTCTGTGTCTACTCTTATCAAAACCTTTCTTAATTTTAAAGACCTATTCCGTCATCCCTCAGCTCAGCCTTCTCTTTTGAAGAGAAAAGAGACCCAGACTGTTAATCCTTTTCCTGATGGGTATAACCTACTAAACCAATAGGGGAGATGAATAAAGTCATATTTGATTAACCGGATGGACCTCTTGTGGATCGAACTCAGGCACACTGTTGAGGTAAGGACCTGTGCTCTGTAATTGGCCTTTGCTATCTGTGACATGGCAATCTTTGGAGCGATGGGTGGCAAAAGTGAAAAGTTGGTCCAGTCTCAGAACTTGCCTCGATGAGCGTTAAAAACGTGCTAGAAGTCAATAAAAAGGCACTGCTGTGCAGGGAGAACATTACCCAGCAGCTTAATTTTCTACTTTGTTCGGTAATTGAATATAGTTTGTGAAACACAGCATAGACAATGAAGCTAAAACCATCTGGTTTCAGTCCAAGAGGACACTAATGTGGAGTATGGAACTGTGAGACCGCACTATGTGCAGTCCTGTTGACTGCTGGACCTTGAAACCCTATCATTTTTCAACCTTGATCTGATTTGCCACACTGTCGGAACGAATTTTTTTTCTAGATGCGGATTTGATCTCAAAAGTACTTTTTTTGCTTTTCAAATCGAGCTTAACTACAAACACTCCCCTTTGAGACAATTTTTGAAATTGAGAAGTGCAGGCCCATTGTGAGGTTGAAAAATAGAAGCCAACATGGGGTAAATCAGGAGGCACCAAGCTTGGGGTTTAAAGAGTCTGAAGATAATCCGTCGCCAACATAGAAACATAGAAGATAGGAGCAGGAGTAGGCCATTCAGCCCCTCGAGCCTGCTCCGCCATTCAACGAGACCATGGCTGATCATCCAAATTCAGTACCCTGTCCCTGCCTTCTCCCCATATCCCTTGATCTCTTTAGCCTTAAGAAATATATCTAACTCCTTCTTGAATATATTTAATGAATTGGTCTCCACTGCCTTCTGTGGTAGAGAAATCCACAGGTTCACCACTCTGGGTGAAGAAATTCCTCCTCATCTCAGGATTACTGCTTTTTCTGACTAATTTATATGTCCATTCCTTGGATCTTATGCTATCCCTAATTTCCCTTGTTAGCCACGGTTGAGCCACCTTTTTTGATTTATTTTTATGCTAAACAGGGATGAACAAATTCTGTAGTTCATCCATGCGATCTTTGAATGTTTGCCATTGCCTATCCACCGTCAACCCTTTGAGTAACATTCCCCAATCAATCCTAGCCAACTCACGCCTCATACCATCATAGTTTCCTTTATTTAAATTCAGGACCCTAGTCTCTGAGTCAACTACTTCACTCTCCATCTTAATGAAGAATTTGATCATATGATCACTCCGACCCAAGGGGCCTCGCACAACAAGATTGCTAATTAATCCTTTCTCATTACATAATACCCTTTGCCTTAGTGACCCATTTAGTTTCCATTGGAGCTAATCTGCGCCTCTCCCACCCCCATCACCTATAAGCAACTGCAGTAGAAAACAAGCAGTTCAATGAACATTTTGGTATTCAAGTTGAACATGTTTTTTTGAGCAGCAAAGGGCCTGTTTACCATGAAGCAAACAGGTGCTGCAGGAGGAGGACACCAGGGATACTAATGGGGCTTTGTGAGTCCACAACTAGGGTTCACGGACTGCTTATAGAACATTGACCATAGCTTGACTACCTCTGGGTAGAACGGAGAACTGAGGAGTTAAAAAGTGCCACAGTTTTGATGCCATGGGAAAGAATGAGTAGGAGACCAACTCGATGGGCCGAATGGCGGCCTCCTGTGCTGTATTCTATGGTGTGATCAGTCTTCATTTCAGCACAAGGAAAAGGAAGAGTAGAGCAGTAGCATAACAATAGTAGAGAAATTGGAGTAGCGGTGAGAAGAGAATGTGCATAATGATGACCAGCTTGATCTTGTATCATAGAAACATCGAAGATAGGAGCAGGAGTAGGCCATTCAGCCCCTCAAGCCTGCTCTGCCATTTAATGAGATCATGGCTGATCATCCCAATTCAGTACCCTGTCCCTGCTTTCTCCCCATATCCCTTGATCCCTTTAGCCTTAAGAAATATATATAACTCCTTCTTGAATATATTTAATTAATTGGCCTCAACTACCTTTTGTGGTAGAGAATGCCACAGGTTCACTACTCTCCGGGTGAAGAAAGTCCTCTTCTCTGTCCTAAATGGCTTACCCCTTATCTTTAGACTGTGATCCCTGGTTCTGGACTCCCCCGCCATCGAGAACATCCTTCCTGCATCTAGTTTGTCTAGTCCTGTTAGAATTTTATAAGTTTCAATGAGATCCCCTCTCATTTTTCTAAACTCCAGCGAATATAAGTCCAATCGACCCAATCTCTCCTCATACATCATTCCTGCCATCCCAGGAATCAGTCTGGTGAATCTTCGCTGCACTCCCTCCATGGCAAGAACATCCTTCCTCAGACAAGGCGACCAAAACTGCACACAATACTCAAGGTGTGGCCTCACCAAGGCCCTGTACAACTGCAGCAAGACATCCTTGTTCCTGTACTCGAATCCTCTCGCTATGAAGGCCAACATACCATTTGCCTTCTTAACCGCCTGCTGCACCTGCATGCTTACCTTTAGCGACTGGTGCACAAGGACACCCAGGTCTTGTTGCACTTCCCCTTCTCCCAATCTATTGCCGTTCAGATAATAATCTGCCTTCCTGTTTTTGCCTTGCATTTATCCACATTATACTGCATCTGCCCAATCACACAAACTGTCCAAATCATACTGGAGTTTCTCGGCATCCTCCTCACAGCACACACGCCCACCCTGCTTTGTGTCATCTGCAAACTTGGAGATATTACCTCTAGTTCCCTCGTCTAGATCATTAATATATATTGTGAATAGCTGGGGTCCTAGCACCGATCCCTGCGGTACCCCACTAGACACTGCCTGCCACTCGGAAAAAGAGCTGTTTATTCCAACTCTTTGCTTCCTGTCTGCCAACCAGTTCTCTACCCAAGTCAGTACCTTACCCCCAATCCCATGTGCTTTAACTTTACATGCTAATCTAATGCGGGACCTTATCGAAAGCCTTCTGAATGTCCAGATACACCACATCCACTGGTTCTCCCTTATCTATTCTGCCACTTACATAAAAAATTCCAGTAGATTAGTCAAGTACGATTTACCTTTTGTAAACCAATGTTGACTTTGTCCGATCCTGTTGCTGTTTTCTAAGTGCTCTGCTATTACATTTATAATGGACTCTAGCATTTTCCCCACTATCGATGTCAGGCTTACCGGTCTATAATTCCCCATTTTCTCTCTACCACCTTTTTTGAATAGTGGGGTTACATTAGCTACCCTCCAATCCATAGGAACTGTTCCAGAGTCTATAGAATTTTGGAAGATGACCAGCAATGCATCTACTATTTCTAGGGCCACTTCCTTAAGTACCCTAGGATGCAGATTAACAGGCCCTGGTGATTTATCGGCCTTCAATGCCGTCAATTTCCCTAACACCATTTCCCTACAAATACTGATTTCATTCAGTTCCTCCCTCTCATTAGACCCTATGTTCCCCAACATCTCTGGGAGGTTATTTGTGTCCTCCTTTGTGAAGACAGAACCAAAGTATGTATTTAATTGGCCTGCCATTTCTTTGTTCCCCATTATAAATTCCCCTGATTCTGACTGCAAGGGACCTACACTTGACTTCACCAATCTTTTTCTCTTCACATATCTATAGAAGCTTTTACAGCCAGTTTTTATGTTCCCTGTAGGCTTACTCTCATACTCTATTTTCCCCCTCTTAATTAATCCCTTTGTCCTCCTTTGCTGAATCGTAAACTGCTCCCAATCCTCAGGTTTGCTGCTTTTTCTGGCCAATTTATATGTCTTCTCCTTGGATCTTATGCTATCCCTAATTTCCCTTGTTAGCTACAGTTGAGTCACCTTTTTTGTTTTATTTTTATGCCAAACAGGGATGAACAAATTCTGTAGTTTATCCATGCGATCCTTAAATGTTTGCCATTGCCTATCCACCATCAACCCTTTAAGTAACGTTCCCCAATCCATCCTAGCTAACTCGCGCCTCATACCATCATAGTTTCCTTTATTTAAATTCAGGACCCTAGTCTCTGAGTCAAATACTTCACTCTCCATCTTAATGAAGAATTCGATCATATTATGATCGCTCCGCCCCACGGGGCCTCGCACAACAAGATTGCTAATTAATCCTTTCTCATTACATAATACCCAGTCTAAGATGGCCTGATCTCTCGTTGGTTCCTCGACATATTGGTCCAGGAAACCATCCCGTATACACTCCAGGAATCCCTCCTCCACAGTATTGTTACTAAGTTGGTTAGCCCAATCTATATGTAGATTAAAGCCACCCATGATAACTGCTCTGCCCTTATTGCACACATCTCTAATTTCCCGTTTAATACCATCCCCACCCTCAGCATTACTGTTTGGGGGTTGTATACAACTCCCACTAACGTTTTCTGCCCCTTGGTATTTCTCAGCTCTACCCATACAGATTCCACATCATCAGAGCTAATATCCTTACTATTATGTTAATCTCCTCTTTAACCATCAATGCTACCCCACCTCCTTTTCCTTTTTGCCTATCTTTCCTGAATATTGAATACCCCTGGATGTTGAATTCCCAGCCTTGGTCACCCTGGAACCATGTCTCCGTAATCCCAATTATATCATATCTGTTTACATCTATTTGCGCAGCTAATTCATCCACCTTATTACGAATGCTCCTCGCATTAAGACACAAAGGGGGAAAAATTCAGTTGGTAGCGCCACCCATTAGCGCCTTAAGAGGGCGCAACTAGCGCCCGGGCGTGGTGATATCTGCGCCTCTCGCAAAATTGACCAGACATTTTGCAGCGGCGCTAAACAATACCGCCACGATCTCCTGTGCCGGCAGATTGTGACGTCAGTCGAGTGCGCAACGCCCCGTTAGCGCCCCGGACCAGAAATTGAGTGGCGCCCCCTGCCTTACCGCCTGCCGCTAGCAACGACAGGTTGAGGGGAGTGTTCTGCTTTCAGAAAGGGACTGGGGGAACGCTATTTAAAGGCGACCACTTCCTGCCTTTTTTTGTCAGTGACATTTTTGCACCACACATTCTGATAGAGAGAGAAAGAGAGAGAGACTTCTGGAGAGATTCAACGCTGTGTGAAGGAGTTTTGGGTACTGAGCAGCACTTTGCAGGTTGGTTTTGATTTGCCCTTGTATCGATTTAGAAGAGACTATGGGGGCTGCACTCTGCTGTTTCCCTGGTTCTCTCCACTGTTCTTTCCAGCAGATTTGATGTACAGGTCTCTCCAGGCCGAGATTCAAGGCTGCAATGAGCAGGATGTGGATGGAGAGCAAGGCAAGATCAACCCTCTCCTTTAAAATAAAAACAGAAAATGCAGGAGAAACTCAGCAGGTCAAGCAGCATCTGTGAAGAGAGAAACAGATTTAACATTTCACGTCGATGACCATTCGTCAGAACTCCCCTTTAAGAACTGGATGGTGCCAATGTGTCTGTGTTACATTGCTGACTGAAATCATGTGAGCTTCACCAGCGCTGTGAGGTAGCGCCTCGCTCCTCGGCCTTAGCGCCTTAAGAGAGGAGTGTAGCGCTTGACTTAGCGCTCCAATCGCCTCCAGGGGCGATAAAAACCAAGTTTGCTGTCAGAGGCGATAATTAGCGCCAGGCGCTAAACTTTGTGCACTGCCAATAATAGCGCCCCAAATGGGGCGATACTGAATTTCTCCCCCAAAGCCTTCAGGCTTTTTTTTTAACACTCTTAGACCTTTTAGAATTATTATTTACTGTGGCCATGTTTGATTTAAACCCTTGATTTCTCTGACTGCCACTTTTGCTTTTCTCCTTCCTGTCTTTTGCTTCTATCCTTGCTTCCCTTTCCTCTGTCTCCCTGCACAGGTTCCCAACCCCCTGCCAGTGGTGTGAGAAAGACATTAGAAGAACCTCCCCAGATACAGGAGTACTGTTCAAGTCTTGAAAGAATGATCTTTATAGAGAATTAAGACTTGCTGAAAGGAAATTATGCTTGATACACAAGAAGAAACCAAGCTTCTTGGAAGCAGCTTTAGTAATAGAGGAAAGAAAGAAAGACTTGCATTTATATAGCGCCTTTCACGACCACCGAATGTCTCAAAGCACTTTACAGCCAATGAGGTACTTTTGAAGTGGAGTCACTTGTAATGTAGGAAACGCGGCAGCCAATTTGCGCACAGCAAGGTCCCACAAACAGCAATGTGATAATGACCAGATAATCTTTTTTCTTTATGTTGGTTGAGGGATCAATATTGGCCAGGACACCGGGGATAACCCCTGCTCTTCGAAATAGTGCCATGGGATCTTTTATGTCCACCTGAGAGCAGACGGGGCCTCGGTTTAACGTCTCATCTGAAAGACGGCACCTCCGACAGTGCAGCACAGAGGTGAATTTAGTGATGGAATTGTAACGTTCTACCTAGTGTCTATTATCTAAACCAATAAACAGTTGCCTTTACAGGGGTAGGTGCATGATTGGAGTAGTTGAAGAAGAAAGTAGTTTGAGTCATCAGAAAAACAACTGCTGGATGTTTAAATCAAATTAAACGTGCAATGGAGTCACTTATTGTGACAGTGGCCCCAATTTTAACTCCAGGTGAATTCCCCACTCATGCTTGAGTTAAAATTCGGGTCTCAATGATGTCATCAGGCCGCAACATGCACATGTGAAAAAGGACCCTGTTGGCTCTGGGCAGATGTTGGGATCATGGCGGCTTTCAGACAGGTAAGATCCAGGGCAATTTTTAACTGCCCACCCGCCAGACTTTTGCTGATGGGGTAGGGTTAAAATCTCCCCCAATAACTTTAACTTGCTCCAGAATCTTGTTACTCAGTTTCTTATTTGAAACCGTGTTGCACCCATACAGAGTGCAAGTGGGCCACAGTGACATCATCTTACCCACAGTGTACCAAAAAAGGAAAATGTATCGCATCCGTTTCAGTGAGAGAAAACATATCTCTTGAGATGGAATTCTCTCCTGCAGAAGCAGATGGTGAACACTTGGCAATTTCTTTATTTTGTGAACAAACTGCTAACATTTAACTTTTTTTTTTAAAAGGTCCCTTTTAAATATGGCTTCATGCTGATGCTTTCCCATAAATGACCTTGCAATTATTTCTGATCTTGTCTAATAAAATAACAATTTCACATGATTTTCCTCATCCTTTGGGCACAACAAATCCAGGGATTATTCCTTAAATGGAAAGAAAATAATGTGCTTGGAAAATGAAAGCGATCTGGGGGTCCTGCATGACCATAAATTGAAGCTCTCTCAATGCTTGATGGCAGTGAGTAAAGCAAATCAGATGTCGGGATGCATTAAAACGTCAGTATTGAATCCAAATAGTGAGGTAATCCTGTCACTTTATAAATCATTAGTGCAACCACTCTTAGAATACTGTGTACCGTTCTGGTTACTGCTGTACAGAAAGGATATGTCAGGGGGAGGTGGTAGATGGATTGTCATCAGCCTGGGTGAATGTTACCAGTAGGGACTCACAGGGGCCTGTTTGGGGACCAATTTAATTTAATATCTTCATAAATGACCTGGAGTGAGGAGTCACGAGCACAGTGGCTAAATTTGCAGATGATACAAAGGTAGTAAGACTCCAAAGCTGAACAGGATGAGCTACAGGATGATTGGAATATAATTGGGAATTGGGTAAACACGTGGCAGATGAAATTCAATGTAAAGTGCTTCATATGGGCACAAAAAATCCAGGAAGTGACTATTCCTTAAAATGAAAGAAAATAATGTGCATAGAAAATGAAAGAGATATGTGGGGGTCCTGATTGACAATAATCACAATGCTTGATGGCGGTGGTAAAGCAAATCAGATATTGGGATGTGTTAAAAGGTCAGTATTGAATCCAAATAACGAGGTAATCCTGCCACTTTATAAATCATTAGTGCGACCACACTTAGAATACGGTGTAAGTTCTGGTTACTGCTGTACAGAAAGGATATTGCAGCTATTGAAAGGATACAGAAGAGAACAGCCAGAATGATTGAGGGGATGGAAGGATTGTATTATGAGGAGTGGTTATGTAAATTGGGCATATTGCCACTGGAGAAGAGAATGTTGAGCGGTGATATGATTGCTGTTCTTGGGATTCTAAAGGAACGAGATAACTAGCCATTTCACATTCTCCAGAAGGGTAGAACCGGAGGACACTGCCTATGTTTGAAGAGGGCTAAATTCAAAATACTATTTCAGTACGGTTCATCTACGGTACAGACTCCCAACGGTGGAAGCCGAAAGTGTTGAGTCATTCAAATGCACATTAGATAGGTTCTTTCAGAAAATACTACTTTGGGATACAATATATGAGTAATTTGAGACATGACATGTGGTAAGTGTAGCATACTTGGGAGGAACCGGTGACTTTGGGGCCTATGGTTCCTAACACTGGGGGTTTCCACGCCTCATGTCTGGGTCTGTTGTAGGCTAGCCGATGGCGATTGATTGCCATTATTAGTCAACAACTCCATTATCCTCATATCATGTGACTGCTGGGATGGCAGAAGGCGAACTAGATGTGCCTTGGTCTTTTCTTCATCTAAGTTTCTATTTTTGAAATGAATACCTTTGTTATATAACAACATTGGCCCAGAAATTCGGGTTGGAGGCTTCCCGTGGGTGCAAGCCTCCGATCGGCACTTACTTTGCACGCTGGCTGTTGAGCTGTGGGCCCGCATGGTATTCCAATCCTGGGCCTCCTCCAACTGCCGGCGCGCAGTGCTTGCGTATCCCAGGGGCGCAGTTAGTTCGAAGCATCCCCTGGGATCACGTGGGCCATGGAGAGCCAATGGTAGCAGGGAATGCTTCATTCATAAATTTGACAGGAAGAGCTGTCAAACCTATAAATACAATAAGCCCCAAAACATAACTAAAACTTCAAATACATTTTCTTTTCAATCACATTTTTAAAATAACTATAAATTACATAAATTTAAATTATTGTTTAAAATAGTTATTTTTTGAAAAAATTAATTACATTTTCTAACGGGGCTAAAAATAAACTTACCTTTCTTTAAAGTATTTAAAAATAACAAACCTGTGTAAAAAAAAAAAATGTTTTAATTTTAATTAATTCATCACTTACCTTGTTAAAAGCAGGCCTTGCGCCTGCTTTTTAAGTGTGTAACTGCTGGAGACTTACTCTCCCGGGAAAAGCTGCAAAGAAAACGTAAGTTCGATGCGCACGCGCTGCCTCTCTAGCGCACGCGTTCCACCTGTCAACCCCTTCTTTCAAGGGAACGGAAATTCCGGTTTCCCGCACATGTGCAGTGCATGCATGAAACCGTCACTTTCGTTGGGCCTACTCATAAGTACCCAGCGCGTACTCACCCGTGAGGACCAGAGTTTATTATGAGTTGCTGTTGTGCGTTGCCAATTTTTTTTTAACCACTTCCAAATGTATTCTGGAATTGCGGATACCATCCTGAGCTCAGAGCACCTCCAGACAAGACCATCTCCCATTGATGGTCTGGCAGGGTAACTGCAGGCTGGCATCTCAAACCACTCTCATATGGTGAATGCTTGTGTGTTGCAAGCTTGGGCTGACAGCTTTAGCTGTGATTGTAAAGCTTCAGATTAAGACAAGGATCTGTTTATATCTAGAAAGGATATGATACCATTGCTTGAAATAGAGTGTGTATATGCTAGTATTTGTAATAATAGAAAGGTCGGAAATCCCAGCCCATTTCTACAGGGTTAATAAGAATCCAGCAGTGGGTTTTTTTGAAGGGTGGGAAGTCCATTAGATTTTTATAGGATGTGAATCTTGAAATGTAAAATTAGCAATGGCAGAGAATTGTTGTTGAAATAAAAACAAAAATACAGAAGGTCCATCAACATCATGTTTCGAGCATAGATCTGAGCTCCTAAAAGAAAAATAATCAAAATAAGGATCAGAGCAGGGCGGTGGCTCTGTTCCCCGGTACAGGCTGACATCATTCACAGGTCGCTCTGCTTCTGCAATGGTTCCAACTCCCACGTCTGATGCTGAATCTAATCTTGTGGTGAAACCCGCAGCCATCAATATTCTCCGCTGCCGTGGATTGTTTCCGAGTGCACGAATATATTGGGAATGTCATCCCCAGGAAGGATAAAGAACACCCGGGGAATGCAGCGCCTGGGGCGGATTGTGTTGGGGATATTTGCCTGGACGGTTCCCAGGGCTGGAGCGGGATTTTCACCAACTCGGGCCAGCGCTGCGCTGTGTGAACCGAGCTGGGCTTGTCCAGCCAGCTCCACTGCCGTGTTTTGTTTCAGTTGCTGCACCTGACTTGGGAGCAGAGTGCTGAGGAGGGCCGGTCTCTCTCTGCTATTAACTTCAATGTGCCGAGTTTTAAAAAGTGCTCAGGTGTTAAGTAGAAACTCCTGGGCACTTTCTAAACCGACAGCCGAGTTAATACTTTGAGAAAGCAGACATTCCCGACCCATGCTTTGTAACATTTAAAATCAAGCAGGGGAATTCTCACCCACCCCTCCTCCCCTGTGTTCTGGCCAATGTTTATCCCTCTCTGGTCATTATCACATTGCTGTCTGTGGGAGCTTGCTGTGCGCAAATTGGCTGCCCTGCTTCCTACATTACAAGTGACTGCATTTGGAAAAAAGTACTCCATTGGCTGTAAAGGGCTTTGGGACGTCGTGAAAGGCGTTATATAAATGCAAGTCTTTCTTTTTACTGTCTGGGGGTGGATTCACAACCAGACCATAGAAAGGAGCCTCTGCTGACTGAATCAATATGAGATCAGGAGCTGTAATATAATCGCAGCCTTTCAGCAACTTGATATTCCAAGATTGAGCATATGGTTCCCTCACAGGTCCGGGCCAATGTGTAAAACTCCTATACATTTGCTTATAGTCACGAGTGGAAGCTGAATTATTGGGAAACTTGGCTGCATTTGTGACTATAAAGATTACACATTTAGCATGTTCAGAATGAGCTCAACACTTTGGCCTTTTTTAATATTGAATGCTCCAACTGTGCAGTTTCCGCAGATGTAAAATGTGATGCCCCCTGTGGTCGAATTTACAGTGTTGAAAAAGAGGATAGCAAACTCCTCTCCTTCCACTCACTGATCTCAGCTGCTCCAACTTTACATTGTTCTCTTTTGGTCAGTTTGTAATAAGAACATAAGGAATAGGAGCAGGAGTCGACCATTCGGCCCCTCGAGCCTGCTCCATTCAATAAGATCATGGCTGATCATCGACCTTAACTCCACTTTTCCGCCCGATCCCCATATCCCTTGATTCCCCTAGAGTCCAAAAATCTATCGATCTCAGCCTTGAATATACTCAAAGACTCAGCATTCACAGCCCTCTGGAGAAGAGAATTCCAACGATTCACCACCCTCTGAGTGAAGAAATTCCTCCTCATCTCAGTCTTAAATGGCCGACCCCTTAACCTGAGACTATGTCCCCTAGTTCTAGACTCTCCAGCCAGGGGAAACAACCTCTCAGCATCGACCCGGTCAATCCCCCTCAGAATCTTGTATGTTTCAATGAGATCACCTCTCATTCTTCTAAACTCCAGAGAGTATCGGCCCATTCTACACAATCTCTCATCATAGGACTGCCCTCTCATCCCAGGGATCAATCTAGTGAACCTTTGTTGCACCGTCTCCAAGGCAAGTATATCCTTCCTTAGATAAGGAGACCAGAACTGTGCACACTACTCCAGGTGTGGTCTCACCAAGGCCCTGTACAATTGCAGCAAGACTTCCTTACTCTTATACTCCAACCCCCTTGCAATAAAGGTCAACATGCCATTTGCCTTCCTTACTGCTTGCTGCAACTGCATGCTAACTTTCTGTGTTTCTTGTACGAGGACACCCAAATCTCTCTCAACACCAACATTTGAAAGTTTCTCACCATTTAAAAAATATTCTGTTTTTCTATTCTTCCTACCAAAGTGAATAATCTCACATTTCCCTACATTATACTCCATCTGCCACCTTACTGCCCACTCACTTAGTCTTAGTAATAGGGAGAGGAAGAGAAGAATGCTGCTCCTGAAATGGGCCGGTGCCAGTGTATTGGCATATGGACAGCTATATATATATATTTTTAAAGCTCTCGAGTTTGAAATAGCCAAGAGATCGGGTTATTCTTCATGTGAGCCTAGCCAGTGAATGTCAGTGGACTATTTGACTGTGAGGGCACCTGATATTACTCATTAATTTTAAATAAATGTTAGTGTCAGGGCAACAAATCGCTAAAGTTTGAAATACAGGGCATGAACTGATTCAAAAATAATAAGTGAGTCAGTGGAAGGCATTTGAATGAGTTCATTGGCTCTAAATCCTGCAGCGACTGACAAGATCAAAGAAAGACAGACTTGCATTGATATAGCGCCTTTCATGACCTCAGGACGTCCCAAAGCGCTTCACAGCCAACGAAGATCATGATTCGTGTATTGAACTATATTTGGTAAAAATGTAATCGACTTGTCGCAGTAAAATCAAAAGAACAGATTTCCTTCTGTTGTCAGAAGCTCCACAAAAATTGATGTTGCAATCCTGCTTGAGAAGATCATTGGCAGGTGAGGAGGCAGCAGTCTGCAGGGTGTTAGAGTGAAAATGGCATTTGTCAATTCTATCTTTGAGGATGATAATTATGAGACAGCCTCTAATCTATTAGCTGTCTGCAATCTGTCGGAGCGATCTGCTCCTCAATCACGTCATCTATTAAACATCTGACTTTGTACGCCCACGTTGCAGAAGGTTAGGTGTAGGACAACCCCCACAGACCTTTTTACCCAAGAAACCATTATTGGCTCAAAAATAGAATAGATTTTCAGACATAAATTGATCTTAAAGTCATCATGCATTGATCTAAATTGGACTGGATTGGTAGCTGAGATTCAGTATTATGTCTTTGATAAAAAAACACTACTGCCGCAGTGATCCAGCACACATTGGCAGAGGGAGTGAGGAGTCCGGATAGGATACTGGAGATCTTGAGGATGATTTTTCCTGACCTTTGCCCCCGGGAAACGCCCATTCTGCGGGTACAAAGGTTTAAAGAAAAAAGGGGGCGGAGACCCCTTTGCATTGTGCTGGGAGTTTTAGGACTTCCCGGGGAGGCGGAGCAAAGGGCCAACGCCTGCAGATGGCACAGGCCCTACATACCCACGCCACGGAGACAGGAGGAGCCATTCGCAGCCTCCCAGCTCTCCCTCCTGGATTTAGTCATAGGGGCTCCAGCAGCAACCAGAAGACCCAGAGGCCAGCGGCCAGACCTATAGCCACAAGCCTCTCTGGCCTGCAGCTGCAATCCTATTACCTGCCCTGGTTTCTGGTGCAAAGCCCAGCCAGGGGCAGGCTTGACCTGGGGTCTTTCTGGCCACGATAATGGCCTTAGACGGAAATGTAGGCACCCTTGGGGCTGGAAAGGTGGGGTGCACTTCGGGTGTGTGGCTCCTAGGTGGTGGTGGGGCAGGACAATTGGCCTCTGTCTCCGCTAAAGCAATAAATACTTTACCACAGGTAGAAAATTGAGGAAGAAACATCAGCTTTGATTCATTTTCCATTCTAAGCGTCCCTATTACACAGGACTTGATACTGAAGTACGTGGGCACGATCACTGACTCGGTCCCAACTGCTGATGTTCTAGTGTAGTTTCTGCTCACTTGCAAATGAACTGGTGGATAACAGACACACACACACATTTTGAACATTGTTATAAGTACAGCAATGATGATGGCATAAATGTTGATGGTTTGCAAAACTGGACGATATCTGGCCTGAGCTGTGGTTGTATAGGTATGGTGATGGAATGCTTCACTGCTGGGAGAAGGAACATAGGAAAAGCCAATCCGATGAATGAACTGCATATGGAAAGACCTGAATGCAAGAGGGACAACAGGCAGAGAAATGTGGAAGATAGTGAGGTCTTGTGGGTTAGGGCGGTGGCAGTCAATAGGGGGGAAATAAGCAATGTCACCGAGTGGAAGAACACAGTTTTAGCAACTGTTTGGAGGTGGGGTGAACAGCTTGGGTCAGGGTTAAAACAATGTTGAGTTTGCACAGCATCAGATTCGGTCTCAGGGGACAGCGGGAAGTTGGACTCTGAGCTAAAGTCACATTGATGCCGGCAGGAGCCACACAAAACAATGGCGTTCCTTTTACCAGCATTGAGCTGAAGGAAGTCTTGGCTCATCCGAGATTTGATGTTCAACAGAGCTTAAAAAAAATGGAGTGACAGTCTTAGAGTTGACTAACATGTAGAATCCATGCCTGTAGGTGATGTAGTTGAGGCTAAACTAAATGGTGAATAGGAAAGGACAAAGGATGAAGCGCTGGAATACATCAGTGTGACCGTGCAGATACGAGAGAAGAAACTGTTTGAGGTGATGCAGTTGACTGCATTGGGACAAGTAGGAGTAGAACAAAGAGAGCAGTAGCATGCCGATGGCGAAGAGTGAAGTGTTCAATAGTGTTGAAGGTGGCAGAGAGATCAAGGAGGAGAAATAGGGACAGCAAGCCAAGGCCCCATTACACAGGATGTTGACTACTTTGACCCGGCAATCTTAATGTCCTGGCTGGGGTGGAAACCAGATTGGAGAGACTCTAATCACGGTGAGTGGTGAGGAGGGTGGGAAGCAACAATGTTTTCAAGGTCTTTGAAGAGAAAGGGTAGATTTGAGGTGAGAGAGTAGTTTGAAGAAAAGGATGTGCCACAGTGGGCTTTTTAAGAAATGGGGTTATTATGGACAATGTTGGCAAGCATGGGGCCAAGAATGGAAAATTGTGTTGTTAGGAGTCAGATCAGGAGAAGTTGAGGGAGACGGGGGTTACGATTCAGCTTCAGTCCAGATACGTTTTCCTTATGCTCAGTACAACAGTCAGCCTCCATAGGCAGGAATGCAGTTTTTATGGACCGAGGCTTGACCTTGTGCACTATCTAGAGTTCTGATAATGTAGTGTAAATAATACGGGATGTGTCTACACTCCTGCTCTGGTCAACTGGTGGAAACACCAATACGGACAAACGTTTAGTTCAGACTAAAAGAAAGAAAGACTTGCATTTCTATAGTGCCTTTCACAGCCTCAGAACATCCCAAAGTGCTTTACAGCCAATGAGGAACTTTTGAAGTGGGGTCACTGTTGTAATGTAGGGAACGTGTTAGCTAATTTGAGCACAGCAAGCTCCCACAAACAGCAGAGTGATGATGACCAGATAATCTGTGGGTTCTTTTTAACTGATATAAAACAGAAAATGGTGGAAACCCTCAGCAGGTCGGGCAGCATCGGTGGAGAGAGAAACACAATTAACATTTCAGATCGCTGACCTTTCATCAGAACTGGAAAAAGTTAGAGATGTAACAAGTTTTAAGCAATTACAGAGGCAGGGAAAAGGGGGAGGGAAGGAAAGAACAAAAGGGGAGGTCTCTGACAGATGCTGCCTGACCCGCTGAGTATTTCCAGCATTTTATGCTTTTATTTCAGATTTCCAGCATCTGCAGTATTTTGCTTTAGTATTCTTCTTAACTGATGTTGGTTGAGGAATAAATATTGGCCAGGACACCAGGAGAATTCCTCTGCTCTTCTTCAAAATAATACCATGAAATCTTTTATGACCACCTGAAAGGGAAAACGGGGGCCTCAGTTTAACGTCTCAACAAAAAGACAGCGCCTCCGACAGTGCAGCACTCCACTGGAGTGTCAGCCTAGATCTTGTATCTGGCGTGGGCCTTGAACCCACAACCTTCTGACTCAGAGGCGAGGGTGTTACCCACTGATGTACCAAATAACGGCCTGAATCCATGAGGTTAAAGCTTAAAACTAAAGGCTTTTATTAAGTAAGAACATGGCATCAAGTTAACACAGGGCAACCATCATTCATCACCGACCCAGCCCTTATGAGTAAGACCCAGCTCTTATAAGTAAGACTCACACCAATCCAGAGGATCCAGAGGGGCGGGGCTAGGGAGGAGCATTAGTGGTTACACCGGTAGAACATTCCAGACATTAACAAGTACAACAACAACAACAACAATACAAATGCCAGAACACAGAGTTATTTCATCACATTCACCCCCTGCTATAGATTCAGTCTGTCAGGAGGTCTGATAATCCTCTGGGAACGACGTAACTCTTGCTGAGGCTCCTCCCGGAGTACTAACTCCGGTTCATTTGAATTCCCAGAATCATCAGTATTTTCCACACTGAGGGTTTGTGTCTCTGAAGGTCCAATACCACGATTGAAAACTCTACTCTCAGAGTCGAACTCTTTTCGAGCTCCAGCAGGTGCAAGATCTTTAATAGAGACCGTATCCTCTTGCCCATCCGGATATTGAATATACGCATACTGGGGATTAGCATGGAGGAGTTGTACTTCCTCCACCAGTGGATCAGTCTTGTGGCCTCTCACATGTCTGCGCAACAACACAGGGCCCGTGGTCGTCAACCATGTGGGTAACAATACTCCATTAGTAGCTTTTCTTGGAAAACTAAACATCCTTTCATGAGGGGTGGCATTCGTCGCTGTACACAAAAGAGACCTTATGGAATGTAGCACGTCTGGCAGGACATCCTGCCAGCGAGAGGTCGGCAGGCCTCGCGACTTCAGAGACAGTACGATAGCCTTCCACACTGTCGCATTTTCTTTCTCGACCTGCCCATTACCACGAGGGTTATAGCTGGTAGTTCTACTCGTTGCAATCCCTTTCGATAGCAAAAACTGTCGCAATTCTTCACTCATAAAGGAAGAACCCCTATCACTATGTATATAGTTAGGCATGCCAAACAAGGAAAACAGTTGGCAGAGGCATTTAATTACAACAGCACTAGTCACATCCGGACAGGGGATAACAAAAGGGAACCGAGAGTACTCGTCTATAATATTAAGAAAATAGACATTACGGTCGCTCGATGGAAGGGGACCTTTAAAATCGAGACTCAAACGCTCAACTGGTCGAGTTTCTTCAATAAGCTGAGCTGGCTCGGACGGCTTATAGAAGCGAGGTTTGCATTCAGCACAAACACGACAGGTTCTGGTCATTGTCCGGACCTCCTCAATAGAGTAGGGTAGATTGTGGGACTTAATGAAGTGGTTCATTCTGGTAACCCCAGGGTGGCAGAGTGCGTTGTGGAGACTTTGAAGCTTATCTATACCTAGACTAGCACATACTCCTCATGACAAAGCATCCGATGGCTCATTAAATACTCCAGGCCTGTACTGAATATCATAGTCATATGTTGACAGTTCTATTCGCCATCTTAAAATCTTATCATTTTTGATCTTGCCTCTCTGCTTAGTATTGAACATAAAGGCCACAGATCGCTGGTCAGTAATGAGCGTAAAACGTTGGCCAGCGAGATGTCTCCAATACCTGACTGCTTCGATAATCGCCTGTGCCTCCTTTTCCACTAAAGAATGTCGAACTTCTGGTCCTTGCAATGTACGAGAGAAGAAAGCTACTGGTCTACCAGCTTGGTTAAGAAGAGTTGCTGCCAACGCAAAATCAGATGCATCACTTTCCACTTGAAAAGGGATCTTCTCATCCACGGCACATACCACTGCCTTCTCAATGTCCCGTTTGATATTAAGGAAAGCCTCCTGAGCTTCTGCCGATAGCGGAAAAGATGTCGACTTAATAAGAGGTCGGACTTTATCTGAGTAGTTAGCCACCCACTGGGCATAGTACGAGAAGAATCCCAGACACCTTCTTAAAGCTTTTACAGTGTGAGGTAAAGGTAATTCCTTAAGTGGGCATAATCTTTCAGGATCTGGCCCGATTACCCCATTCTCCACAACGCAACCAAGAATACACAAACGTGTAGTATTGAAGGTACACTTGTTTTCATTGTAGGTCAGGTTTAACCTCTTTGCAGTCTCTAGGAACTTCGCGAGATTTTGATCATGCTCCCGTTGGTCGCGCCCACAGATAGTAACATTGTCCAGGTACGGGAATGTTGCTTCCAACGCGTATTCATCCACCATACGATCCATCTCCCGTTGGAAGACAGTTACCCCATTCGTCACTCCAAAGGGCACCCTAAGGAATTGGTACAGGCGCCCATTAGCTTTGAAGGCCGTATAAGGTCGGTCTTCTATTTTAATGGGGAGTTGATGGTAGGCAGACTTTAAATCAATGGTGGAGAACACGCGGTACTGAGCTATCTGGTTCACCATCTCAGAAATACGAGGCAAAGGATAGGCATCTAATTGGGTATACAAGTTTATAGTCTGGCTATAATTGACCACAAGTCTTTTCTTTTCATTAGTTTTAATCACCACCACCTGGGTACGCCACGGGCTATTACTGTGTTCGATGATTCCCTTCCGTTGAAGCCTTTCCACTTCCTCTTTTATAAATTTTTTATCTTCTGAACTATACCATCGACTCTTAGTCGCTATAGGTCTACAATTAGGAGCAAGGTTCACGAACAAAGAAGGCGGACTTATTTTTAAAGTAGAAAGGCCGCAGACTGTGAGCGGAGGCTGGGATCCACCATACTTAAGGGTGACGCTCTCATGCTGACACTGGAAGTCCAAGCCTAAAATTAAGTTCACACACAACTGAGGTAATATGAGGAGTTTAAAATCCTTATACTCCGTATCCTTAACGGTCAATGTGACTTTACAATATCCAGTTACCTCCGAAGTAAGGGACTTGGACGCCATCACGATTTCACTTCGAGTAGGATACACCTTCAATGAACAGGAGTTAACAAGGTTGGGGTGTATAAAACTTTCAGTACTGCCACAGTCTATCAAACACCCAGTAGGACGACCATTAATCTTGATGTCCATCATAGATTTCGACAAGGAACACGGTATGGTCTGGTCAACCGTAACCGAGGCTAGAGTAAAACGATAGGCAGCAGCAGAAAAGACATCGGGTACAGGATTACCCTTACACACTTTACTAAAATGTCCCCGTTTCTTACATTTAAAACAGGTAGCCTCTCTGGCTGGGCATCGTTGCCTGGGGTGTTTAGATTGGCCACAAAAATAACACTTAGACCCATGGGGTACAGCCGCAACAATAGGATTGAGTGGAGGCTCCATTGGTGTTATGGATGCCTCCATACTCGGAACACACGAGGCTGAGAAAGACGCGTTGGGCTGATGCATACACTTCTAAATTCTTCTGGGCTACATCTAACGATCGGGCAGTAGCGACGACCGTTTTTAAAACTCAAGTCATTCGAGAAGTCTCTGTCTAATATAATTAGATCGGAGGCCAGATATGAAAGAATCGCGGATGGCCTCTTCCTAATACAATATGCCAGAGACAGCCTTGTAGTTGCAATCCTTAGCCAAAGCCTTAAGGTCCTGCAGGAAATCGTCCAGAGATTCCTCAGGTAATTGCCTGCGAGTAGACAAAAGATACCTGGCGAATACTTCGTTAATCGACTTAAGGTACTGGGCCTTAAGGGCTGCGAGGGCCTCTTCATATGTAGTAATATCTTCAATTATCGAGTAAGTTTGATGACTTACCAAGTTGGTTAGAAGACCCAACTTGTTAACCGTCAGATCGAACGATGCGATGAAGTGTTCAAAACATCGAAGCCAATGCGTAAATTTCTTCGACGCGTCTGCCGAATGGGGATCGATATCCAGGCGCTCTGGTTTCAAAAATCGATCCATCTTCCAAAAGTTGTTACTTAATAAAATTGATGTGCCAAATAACGGCCTGAATCCGTGAGGTTAAAGCTTAAAATTAAAGGCTTTTTTAAGTAAGAACATGGCATCAAGTAAACACAGGGCAACCATCAGTCATCACCGACCCAGCCCTTATGAGTAAGACCCAGCTCTTATAAGTAAGACTCACACCAATCCGGAGGATCCAGAGGGGCGGGGCTAGGGAGGAGCATTAGTGGTTACACCGGTAGAACATTCCAGACATTAACAAGTACAACAACAACAACAACAACAATACAAATGCCAGAACACAGAGTTATTTCATCACACCCACTGAGCCACGGCTGACACCACAAAGACTAAGAACTGAATTTATTAAGCAATAAGACCAAACAGAAGCAAGCCTGAGTCAGCAGATTAGATAGATTACTCGTGCTTCTCTTAACTTTACACACTGAAGAACAACAGTCACCAGCCCAGATAATTTGTATCTCTTCCTTTTGATGTCAAAACTAGTAGAAAGGATGCTAGACAAAAACAACTTCACAATTAATCAAAGGGTCAATCAAAAATAGATTTCAAAGCCACATAGGGTGGTCTCGCAGAATCCTGAGTTAAGTAAATCACATTCAGGACAGAGCTAAACTGCGAGAGTCTTGTTTGCAGGACCTCCTGATAAAAGGGAATGGGGAGAAAGCAGGAAAATGATACTGCAAAATCAGCTCCCAGGAAGGGTCTAAATTTAATGTAGACAAGAAGGACTGAATGGCTTCTTCCTGTGCCTAACAGTTGTGTTTCTATAACTGCAATAGACTGAGAGTATAAGGCATTGGTATTGTGGTAATCAAATTCATTACTTCAATCACCTGGGCAGACTTTACCTCATCTAACACTTGGTACATTTGAGATGGGGCCCAGGAGTGAGGTCGGGAACCAGGAGCGAGGACGAGCCCAGGAGCGAGGACGAGCCCAGCAGCGACGTCGAGGCCCAGGAGAGGCGCAGCATGGACCAGCAGCGGGGTCAGGAGGACCACATTGCAACCTATGAAACCCAGGCAGAGAGGACCTGTGGGGAGGAGGATAGTAGGAGTATGTTTGTGTGTGTGTGCTAGGCCGATGTAGCAGAGCCTGGTCCCCAATCGTCTTGGATCCCCTTGCCATTGGACCAGGACCTTGCTCTGTCAAGCCCGTGTGGTAGCTGGTGTGCAACGGCCACCCCACGTTAAAAGAATTCATGCACTGGCATCTTCCACCCTTTAAAGTCATCCTCGGTGCCGAAGGACTGCCTAAGAGAGAAGAGAGATTTGAGACTGTAATGTATATACCTTTAAGGGGGGAACTACTTTTTACAGCTCATGTATACTGTAGTACCGGCAGTGACCACACCTGTATATAGCACTGAGTAGTAATCTGTACAGTTCAGTTCAAGAGTGAGCCACGTTGAGTAAACACCTGTTGTACCGTTCTCCTGCAGTCTGTGTCTTACTACTGACGGACACAACATTGGCGACGAGGCAAATTTGATCCTACCTGCAACTCTGCATCACCTCCCAGGGATTCATTCCTGGAGACCAGTAGATTGGAGGTCAAGGCCAGAGACACGGGTGTCGACCACGGGCAACCGCCCAGTCATCCAGCAGAGACTCGAGAATTGCGGGGGAGGCTGTTGAGAGCCAGGCTTGGCTTTCCAGTTGCGGTGGTCCAGCGAAACGGGCTGGCAACAGGTAGTGCGCAGACCCTTCCCAGACAGCGGCGGGCTAGAGCCCGACCGAGCGGCACAGCAAAGGGCCGAGCAGTGTCGACGGGAGAGAGAGAGAGAGGGCAGAGCGCACAGGGCGCAGCCGGTGTTCAGGGGCCGAGCAGCGTCGAGGAGAGGGAGAGAGACGCGCAGAAACCCGCGAGGCGCCGCCATTGCCACGAGGACCGCCAAGAGCAGCGTTGGCAGCAGCACAGGAGAAGCGCGCGAAACCTACAGGGCGCCGCCATTGCCACGAGGACCACCAAGAGCGGCGTTGGCAGCAGCGGGGGAGGAAGGAAAGCGCGGGAGACGCCATTTTAAGCCATTTTAAACCACACCCAAAATGCCAAAGAGTGGCAGTATCACCGCATTTGACAATGAAGTCGAAGATTGGACTACATATGTCGAACGAATAGAGGTATACTGCAAGGCAAATGAGGTGTCAGATGACAAGAAAGCGCCGGTATTGTTAAATTTAATGGGTGCAAAGACGTATGGCTTATTACGAAATCTAGTAACCCCAGCGAAGCCAGTGGAAAAGAGTTTTGGATACATAGTGACGATACTACAGGAACATTTAAACCCCACACCGCTGCTGATAGCAGAAAGATTCAAGTTTCACAAACGGAACCAGCATAAGGATGAAAGCAATGCTGAATATTTAACAGAACTGCGCAAACTATCGAAACACTGCCAGTTTGGAATGGGACTGGCAGATACCTTAAGGGACAAGTTTGTGTGTGGGCTTCAAAGTGAAGGAACCCAGAAACGGCTTTTATCTGAAAAGGACCTTACGCTGGACAAGGCTTTCAGCATTGTGGTATCATATGAAGCAGCAGCATGGGGCGCTGCAGAGATGCAACAGAGACCGCAAGAATATGGCACAAACGAAATGTCATACAGAACAGAGAAGTGCTATCGCTGCGGCAGAACAACACACGACCACAATAATTGCTGGTTCAAAGACAAAGTGTGCAGACAGTGTGGAAAAGTAGGACACATAGCATGAGTCTGCAGGTCGGGAAAGAAAACCAGCAATAAGAAATCTCCAAAAGAAAAGTACAAGAAGACACATAAGGTGACGGAGAATAGTTCAGACGAACAAAAGAGTGATACCGACTCCGAAAGCAGGGAGCTGAGTTGTCTGAAACTACATAATGTGATCAAAACGGAGGATCACCGAACCATTTGGGTCACTCTCAAGATAGCAGGAGTCCAGGCAAAAATGGAATTGGACACAGGATCAGCCCTAACAGTCATAAACCGACGGGACTACGAGCGGCTATTCTCACACATACCCTTGAGAGACACAAAAATTATTTTGAAGACGTACACGGGGCAAAAAGTCTACCCCAAAGGAAAAATAAGGGTGACCATTATATATAACGGTAAGGAAACACCAAAACTAGACCTGTATGTATTGCAAAATGGAGGACCACCATTACTGGGACGTGAATGGATCCGGAAAATACAGCTGGATTGGCATTCCATACAAGCACTGACTGTGGCTGCCAAAAAGGATGACGACGTCACACCTGGGCGACTGTCAAAGATCCTAACCGACGCACAAGCAGTGTTCCAGCAAGGACTCGGAACACTAAAAGGCATGACAGCAACAATTAAAATCGAAGAAAACGCAAGCCCAAAATTTTTTAAGGCGATCCGCCCAGCTGTCGAAGCAGAGCTGGAGAGTTTGGAACGTTCAGGAGTACTGTCCAAGGTAGGCTGGAGCGAGTGGGCTACACCCATCGTCCCTGTGATGAAAAAGTCGTTGAGCAGCATGCCTGGGGAACCAAGGAAGGTTCGCATCTGTGGGGACTTTAAGGTAACAGTGAACCCAGTCCTTCACATCGTGCAATATCCACTTCCGCGGATTTAAGATATTTTCGCCTCACTATCTGGAGGGAAACGCTTCACTAAGATTGATCTGGCCCAGGGGTATCTGCAAATGGAGGTAGAAGAAGCATCAAAAAAATACCTCACAATCAACACCCATAAAGGTCTCTACCAATACAACCAGCTGGTATTCGGGGTAGCATCAGCTCTGGCTATTTGGCAAAGGGCAATGGAACAAGTCCTGCAAGGGATCCCAGGGACCCAGTGTTATTTGGACGACATCCTGGTCACGGGCAAAAATGACAGTGGTCACCTCGCCAACCTGGAGCAGGTGCTTACTAGATTGAAGGAATATGGACTCAGAGCTAACCACCCCAAATGCGAGTTTAAAAAAAACCAGATTTCGTATTGTGGCCACGTTATCGATAAAGAGGGGTTACATAAGTCCCCAGAAAAGATTGAGGCAGTAGTCAAGGCTCCAGCACCGGAAAACGTTTCACAACTGAGGTCGTTCCTCGGGCTGGTAAACTACTACCATAAGTTCTTGCCAAATTTGCCTACAATGCTACACCCACTGAACACCCTACTGCAAACTGGAGTGCCATGGAAATGGAGTGACGAATGTAAACGAGCTTTCCAGAAGAGCAAAACACTAATCACATCGAAAGAGGTATTGGGCCATTTCAACCCAGCACTACCAATTCGGTTGGCGTGTGATGCGTCACCCTATGGCATTGGAGCGGTGCTGTCGCACAAATTCTCGGACGGCTCAGAGGGGCCAATAGCCTTTGCGTCACGATCATTAACCTCAGCCGAGCGTAACTACGCCCAGATTGACAGGGAGGCCCTCAGCCTAGTGTGGGGAGTGAAAAAGTTCAATCACTATGCACGGGCAGAAATTCACCTTGCTGACTGACCACCAGCCTCTTGTCTCCATTTTTAATCCAAAGAAGGGCGTTCCGGTGATGACTGCGCAACGATTACAAAGATGGTCACTCTTTCTAGGGGCGCACCACTATGAGATTGAATATAAGGGCACGAAACAGCATGGAAATGCTGATGGGCTATCACGCCTGCCATTGCCTACTGCGGAGGAAGCACCAGCAGTGGATCCTGTCGAAATATTTCATTTGACTATAGTTGAATACCTACCGGTAACTAACGCTCGTATAGAAAAGGAGACCCGAAATGATCCGACACCGTCTCGGGTATATGATTTGATGGTGAAGGGATGGCCAGCATATGGCGACTCACTGTTGCCAGCATTCTCGACAAGAAGAGAACAGCTGTCAGTGTGCCGGGGGACCTTGATGTGTGGCTCCCGAGTGGTAATTCCACCCAAGTTAAGGGATAGAGTGCTCAATGAGCTTCATGAGGGTCATCTGGGAGGGGTAAAAATGAAAAGCCTTGCTAGGGCTTATGTGTGGTGGCCGGGAATCGATAAACAAATCGAGGACCTGACCAAGAGCTGCTCAGGATGCCAGAAAGTCCAAAATGCACCACCACATGCCCCTCTACACCCATGGGAGTGGCCCTCATCTCCATGGCAACGGGTGCATATTGATTTTGCTGGTCCATTCATGGGCTCAATGTTTTTAATAGCCGTGGATGCGCACTCGAAATGGCCTGAGGTCATCAAAATGTCCTCCACCACCACGGAGAAAACTATTGCAGCCCTACGGACCATTTTTGCCAGGAACGGCTTGCCAGAACAGATTTGCTCCGATAACGGACCACAGTTTGTGTCCGAAGAGTTCCGGAGTTTTATGAAGCAGAATGGGGTAAGGCATTACACATCCGCCCCGTATCATCCAGCCACAAATGGATTGGCTGAGAGGTTCGTATAAACCTTTAAGAAGGCAATAAAGGCTATGTACAATGACAACATTCCGCTGCAGCATAAGGTGGACAATTTCCTGTTCGCCTACCGGAATGCGACACATGCAGTCACCAACCAGGCCCCGGCCATGATGTTCTTTAACCGAAGGTTAAGATCTCGCCTGGATTTGCTCAGACCAAACGTACGAAGAGATGTTGAGAGTAAGCAATTCCAGCATATCCATGAGAAGCCAACAAGGAGCTTCAATGTAGGGCAACCAGTCTTGGCCCGCGACTACCGAACAGAAAAATGTCAGCCAGGAACGATATGCACACGGCAGGGCCCACTAATGTACACAGTGGACGTTGGGGAGAACATCGTGAGATGCCATGCTGACCAGATCCTAGAGTCACAGGAACAAGTCAAACCCATGCCTCGCCCATACGTACCTGGTGAGGAACCCGACGTACAGGTCGCATCTACCCCAGAAACAGTAGCATCGGAAGCTGATGACCCAACCGACGACAGGGTGCCAGAATCGCCTCCGCACCAAGAGCGAGACACTTGGGAAAGGCGCTATCCAGAAAGGATCAGAAAGCCTCCCCAAAGACTGAGTATATAAGTGGACTATTTTCAGCTAACGTTGTATGTTAAAAGTGTTAATTGTAATTAGTTTGTTATTTAATTGTTAAATGAGTGTTATGGTACTGTTAATCTAAAAGGGGAGGAATTGTAATGTATATACCTTTAAGGGGGGAACTACTTTTTACAGCTCATGTATACTGTAGTACCGGCAGTGACCACACCTGTATATAGCACTGAGTAGTAATCTGTACAATTCAGTTCAAGAGTGAGCCACGTTGAGTAAACACCTGTTGTACCGTTCTCCTGCAGTCTGTGTCTTACTACTGACGGACACAACAGAGACTGTGGACGGGAACAGACTTGACGAAGAGAATGGCCAAGGAGCAACGTGGAGGGAAATTTGTAGAACAAGTCACCCCAGTCACGTTCTCTGAATAAAGAACAAATGGCAGTGCTGCACTGGCAGAAGCTCAGGAGCAAGTCATTTGCCTGCCCTCTTCCCTCTGGCCCAGTGTATTGGGGCGGGCAGCCATAAACAAAGGGCAGAGATTAAAATGTGACAATTGAGGAAGTACCCAGGCATGAACCCCAGTCTGTACTGCGTTAGCTGACCTCGGCTGGGGCTGTGGTACGAGTCTTCAACACAATGGGGGCAATTTAGCCAAACCGTCCCGGCAGAAACCTAACGTGATCGGATTGGTTCACATTCTGCCTGATTATACTTTCCATTGACGCTCATGGAAAGTGAAATAGGGTGGAGTATGAGAAGGCCACCTGATCCGATCCTATTAGGTTCCCATCGGCCAGATTAGGTTAAAATAATCCCCAACATCTTTGGGCTAGGAAGAGAAAACTACTAGTCACTGGCGATTGACTCCTGCATGTGGGGCATCGCCACTTAACAGCTCTTCTGCTATTGTGGTGGGACCCACACATAGTGCAGACATTCTGTAACCAGATATTTACTGTAATAAATTGAAAACCATGAACAATTAGTTCAAACCTGCATTTATGTAGCGCCTTTCACAACCTCGGGATGTTCCAAAGCGCTTTACAGCCACTGAAGTACTTTTTCCAAATGTAGTCACTGTTGTAATGTAGGAAGCAGGGCAGCCAATTTGCGCACAGCAAGCTCCCACAAACAGCAATGTGATAATGACCATTTGTTTTAGTGGTGTTTGTTGAGGGGGTAAATGTTGTCCAGGACACCGGGGATAACTCCCCTGCTCTTCTCTGAAATAGTGGCCATGGGATCTTTTACGTCCACCTGAGAGAGCAGACGGGGCCTCGGTTTAATGTCAGCCTAGACTTTTGTGTTCTAGTCTCTGGGGTGGGACTATGAACCCACAACCTACTGACTCTGAGGCGAGAGTGCTACCCCACCGAGCCACGGCTGACACCTAATAACATTTCTGTGCCAGAAAACAGGGCCATTATTAGGGAATCACCCATGAATTTGCACTTTTTCTGAGCATTTGTAGGAAATTATGAATAATTATGTTTTCAGGAAATGATTTTATAACATTTCAGATCGCAGAAAATGTACAGATTTAAAAACTAAAAATAGTGATTGGTGCTCAGAGGATTTATTATTGGTGATTGTGAAAATGTTTCCACAGGTGAAATTCATTGAAATATTTGTAAAGCGTAATACTGAACAATTCATAAGAGAGATCACAGCTTCAGTCTCTCACTTTCTTGGGCGTTTTCTGTGCGCAAGTTAAAATAAAGTATCTAATTTATGTAACCGTCCGTTTGCTCTTTATTTCAGTCCAAATCTGCATCTGTTGTGCTGCTGGTTAATGGAGCTACTCTAAATAAAGCAAAGTACCCAGTTCACAGATTGATTGTGAATTTGTGAAGTAGTTGAGTGGTTTAAAATGACAGCATTACTCATGCTAACACTTTGACATTTCCAGCTCTGCGGTGCATCTATTATCAACGCATTGCTAGCTACAATTCTCAATTATCGGATGTTTTCAAGTGGTTTTTTTCCCTGCACGTGGTAATATTTTGTAAAGTTTAACATCTAATCAGTAGGAGATGGATGAGGATGGTTAATCAGGCTTATAGTATCGCCACAGAGCAAATAACTGGAATGTTAGCTTTTAAAGCCTGAGGTAAAATACCCAGAAAGTTATCTCTTTGCGTTCAAGTTGTCGGATGATGTGTGTTGTGCCAATCTGCTGCCCCGCTACAGGAAGGATCTTGCTCGCACACCTCTAGGTGGCCTTGTTAAAGCCGCGGAGTGAGGTGTGGGCTTTTACATCCTTGATAAAAGAAAACTGATGGGGAAAGTGCTTTTAAAAGTGACATTTCCCTTTGTTCACCCTTTCAGGAAAACTCTTCAAGCTAAGTTCTCTTCTGCTCTCAGCCATGTTCCTCCCCCGACCCATCGCCTTCCCTCCTTCTCCCTAGTAGTTCCACTAACTACAGGGATAAGATGCTCTAGAATGCAGAATTAAGAATACATACGTTTTTAAGAACAGGAGAAGGCCATTTCCTCCAACACGTCCCCTTTCTGCTCGATTCCCAACCCTACCTTCTCATCATAGCTCCCAGTCACTTCTTTCTCCAGAAATGCAGCGAATTGCGTTTTGGGTCTATTTCAACCGTCCACTGCAATGGTTAACTTGTTCCATAGGTTTGTTTGTCTTTATGTGAAAAATAAAGCCGTGTTTGACAATCCTATTTGCTCCTCCAACTTTGAGTCCCCTGGTACTTGTGCCATTCAACAAAGTGGACAATCTGTCTGGATCGCTTCCATCAATGTTATTACTGATAATATTTCCAGTGTAATAAAAGACTCCTCGGTAAGTGGAAGTGTTTGAAAGAAGCTTTTACTGCCTGGATGAAATGATAAAAATGACTTAGTGCCAGATAATAACAAAGAGCTCTGTACATTAAATGTGGTTTCCTTTAACAAATGGAATAATGTTGAGTAAACTGACCATAAACATGTTTAATTGAAATTTAACAAGAAAACATAAGGCAGAGTCTTTGTGCTACATTGGCTCCCGGTCCAGCAACGCCTCAATCTTAAAATTCTCATCCTTGTTTTCAAATCCTTCCATGGCCTCGCCCCTCCCTATCTCTGTAACCTTCTCCAGCCCTACAATCCTCTGAGATCTCTGCACTCTTCCAAATCTGGCCTATTCCGAATCCTTGATTTTAATCGCTCCACCATTGGTGGCCGTGCTAGGACCCCAGCTATTCACAATATATATTAATGATCTAGACGAGGGAACTAGATGTAATACCTCCAAGTTTGCAGACAACACAAAGTTGGGTGGGTGTGTGTGCTGTGAGGAGGATGCCGAGAAACTCCGGTATGATTTGGACAGGTTGGATGATTGGGCAGATGCATGGCAGATGCAGTATAATGTGGATAAATGCGAGGTTATCCACTTTGGTGGCAAAAACAGGAAGACAGATTATTATCTGAACGGCAATAGATTGGGAAAAGGGGAAGTGCAACGAGACCTGGGTGTCCTTGTGCACCAGTCGCTGAAGGTAAGCATGCAGGTGCAGCAGGCGGTTAAGAAGGCAAATGGTATGTTGGCCTTCATAGCGAGAGGATTCGAGTACAGGAACAAGGATGTCTTGCTGCAGTTGTACAGGGCCTTGGTGAGACCACACCTTGAGTATTATGTGCAGATTTGGTCGCCTTATCTGAGGAAGGATGTTCTTGCCATGGAGGGAGTGCAGCGAAGATTCACCAGACTGAAACCTGGGATGGCAGGAATGACGTATGAGGAGAGATTGAGTCGATTAGGCTTATATTCGCTGGAGTTTAGAAGAATGAGAGGGGATCTCATTGAAACTTATAAAATTCTAACAGGACTAGACAGACTAGATGCAGGAAGGATGTTCCCGATGGCCGGGGAGTCCAGAACCAGAGGTCACAGTCTAAGGATAAGGGGTAAGCCATTTAGGACTGAGATGAGGAGGAATTTCTTCACCCAGAGAGTGGTGAATCTGTGGAATTCTCTACCACAGAAGACAGTTGAGGCCAATTCATTAAATATGTTCAAGAAGGAGTTAGATATATTTCTTAAGGCTAAAGGGATCAAGGGATATGGGGAGAAAGCAGGGACAGGGTACTGAATTTGAATGATCAGCCATTATCTCATTAAATGGCAGAGCAGGTTCGAGGGGCCGAATGGCCTACTCCTGCTCCTATCTTCTATGTTTCTATGTGCCTTCAGCTGCCTAGGCACTAAGCTCTGGAATTCCCTCCCTAAACCTCTCCATCTCTCTACCTCTCTTTCCTCCTTTAAGATGCTCCTTAAAACCTACCTCCTCACCTGTCCTAATATCTCCTATGTGACTCTGTGTCAAATTTTGTTTGACAATCTCTCCTGTGAAACGCCTTGGGATATTTTACTAAGTTAAAGGAGCTATATAGATGCAGGTTGTTGTTGTTGTGTAGATTCACCCTGGCGGACAACCAGCTGGGCTTCAAGCAGGATTTTCACAACATGCTGTTCAAGGTCACTTGACTGTCTGAAACCCAAGATAAGGTGCTGACAACCCTTCAACTAAGTATTTCTGCAGAGGTCTGTCATAATACAGGAGCTGACTGGTTCACTGAGTGACCAATCCCTGTGTCCAGAGCTGACCGGTTCACTGAGTGACCAATCCCCATGTCTGGAGCTGACCGGTTCACTCATTCACCAATCCCCATGTCCGGAGCTGACCGGTTCACTGAGTGACCAATCCCTGTGTCCGGAGCTGACTGGTTCACTCATTGACCAATCCCCATGTCCGGAGCTGACCGGTTCACTCATTCACCAATCCCCATGTCCGGAGCTGACTGGTTCACTCATTGACCAATCCCTGTGTCCGGAGCTGACCGGTTCACTCATTGACCAATCCCTGTGTCCGGAGCTGACCGGTTCACTCATTCACCAATCCCCATGTCCGGAGCTGACCGGTTCACTCATTGACCAATCCCTGTGTCCGGAGCTGACTGGTTCACTGATTGACCAATCCCTGTGTCCGGAGCTGACTGGTTCACTGATTGACCAATCCCTGTGCCCAGAGCTGACTGGTTCACTGATTGACCAATCCCTGTGTCCAGAGCTGACTGGTTCACTGAGTGACCAATCCCTGTGTCCGGAGCTGACTGGTTCACTGAGTGACCAATCCCTGTGTCCAGAGCTGACTGGTTCACTGATTGACCAATCCCTGTGTCAGGAGCCCACTGGTTCACTGATTGACCAATCCCTGTGCCCAGAGCTGACTGGTTCACTGATTGACCAATCCCTATGTCTGGAGCTGACTGGTTCACTGAGTGACCAATCCCTGTGTCCAGAGCTGACTGGTTCACTGATTGACCAATCCCTGTGTCAGGAGCCTACTGGTTCACCGATTGACCAATCCCTGTGTCCGGAGCTGACTGGTTCACTGATTGACCAATCCCTGTGTCCGGAGCTGACTGGTTCACTGATTGACCAATCCCTGTGCCCAGAGCTGACTGGTTCACTGATTGACCAATCCCTGTGCCCAGAGCTGACTGGTTCACTGATTGACCAATCCCTGTGTCCGGAGCTGACTGGTTCACTGATTGACCAATCCCTGCGTCCAGAGCTGACTGGCCACCTGTAATCTTGAGGAATCCAAATAATTTTGAGTTTAACCTGTTTTCCAATAATTTGCCACGTTTGACATAGATGCAGACAGCTGGTGCAAACAAGTCCTTTGTCTGTTTTATTTTTCCATCATTTCTCAACTGACAAGTATTGAAATCTTTGTATTAATATGCTGGCTCAAGACTCAGAAGTTGTTGAGTTGGGGGAATGAATAAATATTATTTCCAGAGAGGTGAAATGAAAGCCTGTCTGTTTTACATGTCCACTTCCTGACTTCTCTGCAGACCTGTATTAGTCCCAGTGACACCTCCTGGGGTTAGATGATGGAAGCTATGATGATGTTGTTGCTAAGATGTTGACAAGACAGATGGTTATTATTGCTATGATTTTACAAGCATATCAAACATGACAAAGCATTACTGGAGGCTGAGTACAGCTTGTGCTGCAGATACGTGCCTTAACCATTTCAACCCTTGCTTTCTGAAGCAAGTCACTGAAGCATTGCAGAGAGGGCAGTAGAGTATCATCTTGAACGAGCAATCAGTTATAAATTGTGATGTGCACTTCTCGCAGAAGGAGACAAAACATGTTCCTTTCTCCCCCCCTCCCTTTTTTTTATTGTTCCATTCCATTAGGTGCTGTCCCCTTTATGAAAGCAATGGCGAAATCGCAGCCTGAGGAGATGGGTGGACAACCTGTTCTCAAACCTGTGTCAGTGTCACTCAGTAACCAAGCTTCTACTTGATGTGTGAGAGAGGCTTCAGGTTAACTTGACCCCCAATGTTACTGTGGAAAAGCTGAACTCATCCTCTTCATCTCCTCGGCAACTCCCCCACCTGCTGTATCGTCCTAGCAATGTTCCCTGCTGCTGCCCTGTGCTGCCGATAACCAACACACGAATATATTCATGGGTGAATTACACTCAGTTGGACGATGAGAAGCAAAATTAAGTGTTTGTGTCCATTTTAGAATGTTACCTTAGTCATTGGGTACTAGCCGAATGCACAAGACTCTCGAATCTATTCTCCCACCGCCTCCAAGGGACATTGTCAAGCTTTACTACCTGTGCAGAATATTGCCCTAGAATACGATATGTGCATCACAAAAGATCATATGTTCAATGACAATCATCCCAGTGCTTTTATGATGCGATAATTTAACTCTTCACCTCTGACTACCACGCACAACAGTCAGATTTCACTGACGTGAAGCTTACTGATGTCTGTTACACCGTGTCACTGTGTCATCTGTGAACTCCAGCCTATAGAGGGGCTAGCCTGAGTAAAAAGAAAAATCATTGAACCCATATTACTCATACAAAGGAGGTGACATCCACCCACTAATTTTTCTGTGGCAATTTTTAACAAGAACCTTATTGGGAGCACCATGTGAATCAGCGGCAGATGCGACTGATTTGTTCTGGGCTGTGGGAAGCTGGGATAATAAGAACATAAGAACATAAGAAATAGGAGCAGGAGTAGGCCAATCGGCCCCTCGAGCCTGCTCCGCCATTCAATAAGATCATGGCTGATCTGATCCTAACTGCCAATCCACTATCACAGAACCATCTCCTGCATCTAACAGAATTAGACACACGAAATAGGAGCAGGATCAGGCTACACAGCCCCTGGGCCCGCTCCGCTACCCACAGGGCCATGACCGATCCGAACCTAGACTCATGTCCAAATTCCTGCCCGCTCCCCGTAACCCTTAATTCCCTTTACTTCTAGGAAACTGTCTATTTCTGTTTTAAATTTATGTAATGATGTAGCTTCTACAGTTTTTTGGGGCAGCATATTCCATGGACCTACCACCCTCTGAGTGAAGTAGTTTCTCCTCACCTCAGTTTTGAAAGAGCAGCCCCTTATTCTAAGACTATGCCCCCTAGTTCTAGTTTCACCCATCATCGGGAACATCTTCCCCGCATCCACCCGATCCAACCCCTTCACAATCTTATATGTTTCAATAAGATCGCCTCTCATCCTTCTGAACTCCAATGAGTAGAGTCCCAATCTACTCAACCTCTCCTCATATGTCCATCCCCTCATCCCCGGGATTAACCGAGTGAACCTTCTTTGTACTGACTCGAGAGCAAGTATGTCCTTTCTTAAGTATGGACACCAAAACTGTACGCAGTATTCCAGGTGCGGTCTCACCAATACCTTGTACAACTGAAGCAATACCTCCCTATTTTTATATTCTATCCCCCTAGCAATGAAAGCCAACATTCCATTGGCCTTCTTAATCACTTGCTGCACCTGCATACTAACCTTTTGAGTTTCGTGCACCAGGACCCCCAGATCCCTTTGTACTTCAGTACTTTCCAGTTTCTTGCCATTAAGATAATAACTTGCTCTATGATTTTTCCTGCCAAAGTGCATAACCTCACACTTTCCAGTATTGTATTCCATCTGCCAAATCTCTGCCCACTTACTTAGCCTGTCTATGTCCCCTTGAAGGTTTTTTATGTCCTCCTCACTCACTACTTTCCCCCCATCTTAGTATCATCTGCAAACTTTGATATGTTACACTCGGTCCCCTCCTCCAAATCGTTAATATAGATTGTAAAGAGTTGGGGACCCAGCACTGACCCCTGCGGAACACCACTAGTTACTGATTGCCAGTCTGAGAATGAACCATTTATCCCAACTCTCTGCCTTCTGTTAGATAGCCAATCCTCTATCCATGCCAGAATATTACCCCCATCCCGTGATTTTTTATCTTAAGCAATAATCTTTTGTGTGGCACCTTGTCAAATGCCTTTTGGAAGTCTAAATACACTACGTCCACTGGTTCCCCTTTATCCACCCTATACGTTACTTCCTCAAAGAACTCCAGCAAATTTGTCAAACATGACTTCCCCTTCATAAAACCATGCTGACTTTGTCTTATTAAATTATGATTATCCAAATGTCCTGTTACTGTCTCCTTAATAATGGACTCCAAAATTTTACCTACCACAGATGTTAGGCTAACCGGTCTATAGTTTTCAGCCTTCTGTCTACTGCCCTTTTTAAATAAGGGTGTTACATTAGCAGTTTTCCAGTCTGCCGGGACCATTGCCGAGTCCAGGGAGTTTTGGAAAATTATTACCAATGCATCCACAATCCCTACCGTCACTTCCCTCAAGACCCTAGGATGTAAGCCATCAGGTCCAGGTGATTTATCCGCCTTGAGTCCCATTATTTTACCGAGTACCACTTCCTTAGTGATTTTGATCGTGTTTAGCTCCTCCCCCCCTTTAGCCCCCTGTTTGTCCAGTGTTGGGATATTCTTAGTGTCTTCTACTGTAAAGACTGATGTAAAATATTCATTCAGTGTTTTTGCCATCTCCATATTTCCCACCATTAATTTCCCGGTCTCATCCTCTAAGGGACCAACATTTACTTTAGCCACCCTTTTTCTTTTTATATAACTATAAAAACTCTTACTATCTGTTTTTATATTTTTTGCTAATTTACTTTCATAATCTATCTTCCCTTTCTTAATCAATCTTTTTGTTATTTTTTTCTGTCTTTTAAAGTTTTCCCAATCCTCTATCCTCCCACTAGATTTGGCTACCTTATATGCCCTTGTTTTTAGTCGAATACTATCCTTAATTTCTTTACGTAGCCACGGATGGCTGTCTTTTCTTTTACACCCTTTTCTTCTCAGTGGAATATATATTTTTTGGAAGTTGTAAAATAACTCCTTAAATGTACACCACTGATCATGTATCGTCTTACCCTTTAATCTATTTTCCCAATCCACTCTACTCAATTCCGCTCTCATACCTTCATAGTCTCCTTTATTCAAGCTTAGCACGCTTGCTTGAGATCCAACCTTCTCACCCTCTAATTGAATATGGAATTCAACCATGTTATGGTCACTCATTCCAAGGGAATCCTTTACTAGGGCATTTTTAATTAATCCTGTCTCGTTACACAGGACCAGATCTAAGGTTGCCTGCCCCCTGGTCGGTTCAGTTACATACTGCTCAAGAAACCCATCCCTAATACACTCAATGAACTCATCCTCAAGGCAGCCCTGCCCAATTTGATTTGTCCAATTAATATGATAGTTAAAATCCCCCATAATTATAGATGTTCCCTTATTACAAGCCTCAACTATTTCCTGATTGATACTCCGTCCAACAGAGTTGCCACAGTTCGGAGGCCTATAGACTACGCCCACTAGTGTTTTTTTCCCCTTATTATTCCTTACCTCCACCCAAACTGTTTCATTGTCCTGATCTTTTGACCCAATATCATTTCTCTGTATTACAGTGATTCCTTCCTTTATTAACATAGCCACCCCACCTCCCCTTCCTTCCTGCCTGTCCTTCCTGATCGTTAAATAACCTGGTATGTTTAATTCCCAGGCATTGTCACCCTGCAGCCATGTTTCTGTAATGGCCACAAGATCATACCCATATGTAGTTATTTGTGCCATTAACTCATCTATTTTGTTACGAATGCTACGTGCATTCAGATAGAGAACTTTCAAAGATGTTTTGTGACACTTAGTTCCTGCTTTTGCCCTTTTTATTACTTTACCTTTTACTCCATACCTTCTGCCCCTTCCTGACATGCTCTGGTTTTTAATTTCCCCACTGCTACCTAAGTCTATGACCTTCTCTGTTGTCATTTGTATTATTTGCTCTCTAGGAACCTCCCCCCCACTAGTTAGTTTAAAGCCCTCTCTACAGCCCTAGTTATATGATCCGCCAGGACTCTAGTCCCAGCACTGGCCAAGTGAAGCCCATCCCAACGGAACAGCTCCCTCCTGCCCCAGTACTGGTGCCAGTGTCCCAGGAAGCAAAAACCCATTTCTCCCACACCAGTCTTTGAGCCTCGCATTTAACTCTCTAATTTTATTTGTCCTAGCCAAATTCGCCCGTGGCTCAGGTAATAATCCAGAGATTATTACCCTTGTGGTTCTGCTTTTTAATTTGGCCCCTAGCTGCTCAAACTCCCTCAGCAGAACCTCCTTCCTTGTCCTATCTATGTCGTTGGTACCAACATGGACCACGACAACTGGATCCTCCGCCTCCCACTCCAAGTTTCTCTCCAGTCCAGAGGAGATGTCCTTAACCCTGGCACCGGGCAGGCAACACAGCCTTCGGGACTCTCGCTCTCGGCTGCAGAGAACTCTATCTATCCCCCTAATGATACTATCCCCTACCACTACAACATTTCTTTTAACTCCCCCCACTTGAATGGCCCCCCGCTCCACGGTGCTGTGGCCAGGTTGCTCATCCTCCCCGCAGTCCCTGTTCCCATCCTCACAGGGAGTAAGAGCCTCGAACCTGTTGGACAAGTGCAAGGGCTGCGGCTCCTCCAACACTACCTCCTGGATCCCCGTACCTGCCTCACTTCTAGTCACACCATCCTGACCCTGGCCACGGACTACATCTGAATTAATTAATCTAATTGTTGTGACTACCTCCTGATACACAGAGTCCAGGTAACTCTCCCCCTCCCTGATGTGTCTCAGTGTTTGAAGCTCGGACTCCAGCTCTTCAACACGGAGCCGGAATTCCTCGAGCAGCCAACACTTACTGCAAATGTGATCACCGTGAGCATCAATGGTGTCCACCAGCTCCCACATATTGCAGCAGCAACACATCGCCTGATCTCCCATTCTATGTAATTAATTAAATTTATTAATATTATTCTTAAATACCCTCTGCCTCGATTCTAGATGGTGAATATCACACCTTAGAAACTATAAACCAAGGAGATTTAAGCTTAAAAAGGGAGAAATACTTACCAACCAATCACTTACCCGCTTTCTGGTGACGTCACACCTTGGATACTTTTTACCTCTCTCCTTCCCTGAGATTGGAGATTGGTGGGGCCTACCTGAGCCTCTGGGGCCTCTTGTAGTCGCTCTGCCGCTCAGCTCCGCCTCCACCCGCTGCCGATGCCGCACTGGGGCCTACCTGAGCCTCTGGGGCCTCTTGTAGTCGCTCTGCCGCTCAGCTCCGCCTCCACCCGCTGCTGCACTGGGGCCTACCTGAGCCTCTGGGGCCTCTTGTAGTCGCTCTGCCACTCAGCTCCGCCTCCACCCGCTGCCGATGCCACACTGGGGCCTACCTGAGCCTCTGGGGCCTCTTGTAGTCGCTCTGCCGCTCAGCTCCGCCTCCACCCGCTGCCGATGCCGCACTGGGGCCTACCTGAGCCTCTGGGGCCTCTTGTAGTTGCTCTGCCGCTCAGCTCCGCCTCCACCCGCTGCCGATGCCGCACTGAGGCCTACCTGAGCCTCTGGGGCCTCTTGTAGTCGCTCTGCCGCTCAGCTCCGCCTCCACCTGCTGCCGATGCCGCACTGGGGCCTACCTGAGCCTCTGGGGCCTCTTGTAGTCGCTCTGCCGCTCAGCTCCGCCTCCACCCGCTGCCGATGCCGCACTGAGGCCTACCTGAGCCTCTGGGGCCTCTTGTAGTCGCTCTGCCGCTCTGCTCCGCCTCCACCCGCTGCCGATGCCGCACTGAGGCCTACCTGAGCCTCTGGGGCCTCTTGTAGTCGCTCTGCCGCTCAGCTCCGCCTCCACCCGCTGTCGATGCCGCACTGGGGCCTACCTGAGCCTCTGGGGCCTCTTGTAGTCACTCTGCCGCTCAGCTCCGCCTCCACCCGCTGCCGATGCCGCCCTGGGGCCTACCTGAGCCTCTGGGGCCTCTTGTAGTCGCTCTGCCGCTCAGCTCCGCCTCCACCCGCTGCCGCTGCCCACACATTGACCAAGCACCCAGTTCAAACTCCTTTCTTCTGGCAGTCATTACCAGCAATAAATTCACGAGCTTCTGAGTCCTGCTAAGGAAGCAAAGCTGCTCTCCCAGGGATTAATTTGCGTAGTTCATAAAATTTTTCATCTCTCCAAAGCCATAATTACATCAGCATTCTGAAACTATCTGGCTTTAAGTTGTTATTGCAGCCAATAGCAAAGGTCGGGGGTTTTATTGCAGTGGTACGCTATGGGCAGGGGTGTGTGCAGAACAATCCCATGTCTTCTCCAGCTGGTCTCCAAGCTAAAGCCCCGGGTCAATAACATTGTTTTCCACTGAATTTTAAAAAAAAACGTGTGTCTGCGCGTCAAGGGGGTTGTGGCACCTGTGCTCATCAATCAGCCCATAAAAGCTTTGAGGGATGTCACTGCTGTGAACGGAAGCTGGTCTTATCAGCATCATTTATTCCTGGATAAATTCATAGCGCAGATAGATGATAAAGCTCTTTCTCCACTCTGTACTTACGAACAACTCCATGTCTTAAACTCAAAACAGCATTGAACCAGTGCGAAATGTTTCCATTTGCAACAACAACAACAACTTTATTTATATAGCGCCTTTAGCGTAGTAAAACGTCCCAAGGCGCTTCACAGGAGCGTTGCGAGCCACATAAGGAGATATTAGGGCAGATGACTAAAAGCTTGGTCAAAGAGTCAGAGAGTTATACAGCACAGAAAGAGGCCCTTCAGCCCATCGTGTCCACGCTGGCCATCAAGCCCTGTCTATTCTAATCCCATTTTCCAGCACTTGGTCCGTAGCCTTGTATGCTATGGCGTTTCAAGTGCTCATCTAAATGCTTCTTGAATGTTGTGAGGGTTCCTGCCTCTACCAGCCTTTCAGGCAGTGAGTTCCAGATTCCAACCACCCTTTGGGTGAAAAAGTTTCTCCTCAAATCCCCTCCAAACCTCCAAAAGAGGTAGGCTTTAAGGAGCATCTTAAAGGAGGAGAGAGAGGCGGAGAGGTTTAGGGAGGGAATTCCAGAGCTTAGGGCCTTGGCAGCTGAAGGCACGGCCACCAATGGTGGAGCGATTAAAATCAGGGATGCGCAAGGGGGCAAAATTAGAGGAGCGCAGAGATCTGAGATATCGGCAACACCCACCAGGCTTGTGTGGCCTCTCAGTGTAGGTTTGCAAACTTATTAGCAATTACTCTTCAGTTATGAGGGGTTTTGTGCTATGGACCGGGCTGTAGGTTTAAATGACCAAACTGATTTAATCATTCAGGTTTAAGGCTGGATTGAAATGCAGGACCGAGAAGTGAATGATTATTTTGAGCCACCTCTTGCATTAGGGGAGTATCGAGGTTAAAATGTGCAATAGATAAAAGGAATTAGTTCAATGGAAATAAAAATCGGGAGAGGCCTAAAGCAGGCTGGCGATTCACCGTTTTACACTCTCGCAGAGTCAGGATCTACCCCAAGAATCCCACACAAAGGGATTAATTTCAAATGCTCTTTTTTCATTTATTCTGCTATCTGTCAACTCCTTTTAATATTTTTCACCATAAGTATGGTATTTTTTTTCATGCGATAACAGTACAGGAAGAAACCATTTGGTCCCTCGCACCTCACGAAAGACTAACTCTGACTGGAGCTAATCCCATCTCCCTGCCCTTTCCCTGCATCCTTTTACATTATGTAATTATATTTACATTATATTCTTCATTTTTAAATACTTACCCAATTCCCTTTTAACTGATGAATCTGCCTGGATAACCACTTTTCTAAAGTACTATTAAAGTGCCGTTTAATGTTATTATTCTTTAAATATCTAATTCCCCCTTAAATGTCGGGCTTGAATCAGCTTTGATGTTATTTGTGGTAATGTATTCTACATTCTCGTAACCATTCGCATGGCAAGTTCTAATCTCTTTTATGCTTCAGTACTAATGCTACAGATTTCTTCAGTATAATCCATATATTTATTGTTGAAATGAGCTTTATCTACTTTATTATGTTGTGTGTAACTTTGAATATCTGCAGAAATGAACATTCACTATACTGTACATCACAAAATGGGTGTCTGTGTGCCACAACTCACCCACTGGACTCCAGTTTTAAACGATTGCTGCCTAGAAATCGGATCAGGGCACGAACAACCCGCACCAGCTAGTACCACTGCTGGTGGTGTGCAATATTCATTCTACCTGCGCTATTCATTGGCTGCATGCCTATTGGGGGGTGGGGGAGGGGAGGGTGATATCGGGAGTCCAGGACGTTACTTAAAGGCAACCTGCACTTCTTAAGGGAGAGGTGCAATCTGGCTGCAAAGACTGTGCAACAACCTGATTGAGAAATGGCTGAAGGAGGGAGAGAGCACGGGCACTAAGGTTCTCTGACGCTGCACTGGATGTCTTGGTGCAGGCAGTGTCGAGGAGGAGGGAGGTTCTTTTTCTTACTCCTCCTCCTTTACCTCTAGCTGCCCAGGTGGCAGTAAGGGCTGGTCCTTCGTGATGGTGAAGTTGTGCAGCATGCAGCAAGCCGAGATACCCACTCGTGTGTACGGCAAAGCTCCTCCGGAACGCTCCAGGCAGCGGACGCGTTGCTTGGGGACATTGATTGTTTGCACGATGATGTTCCTTTGGCTCGCATTGTAGGGCAGCTCTGCAGCTGTGCACAGTGTAGTGTCCGAGGATCAATAATACTCAGACTGCAGGAGAACAATAAAACAGGTATTTACTGAACAGAGAGTAATTCAAGACTGACATACAGAAGCCTGCTATGGCTTTATATACAGGGGTGGTCACTGCCGGTACTGCAGTATAGAATCAGTTCTTCTCTTAAAGGTACATACACAACAATTCCTCCCCTTTTAGATAAACAGTACATAACATTCATTTAACAACTAAATAATAACTAATTACAATTACAATTTTCTCTGTACTATATACATCAACTGAAATAATCATTTATAAGTTCAGTCTTTGAGGAGGCTTCCTGATCCTGACTGGATAGCGCCTTTCTCGAGTATCCTGTTCTTGCGGCGGAGTTGATTCTGGTTCATTGTCATTGGTTGGTTCGTCAGCTTCCAATACCACTGCTTCTGAGGTAGACGCAATCTGTACTTCGGGTTGATTACCAGGTGCACCTGCTCGTGGTATGGGTTTGGCTTGTTCCTGTGACTCTAGAATCTGGTCAGCATGGCATCTCACGATGCTCTCTCCAACGTCCACTGTGTACATTAGTGGTCCCTGCTGTGTGCATATCGTTCCTGGCTGCCATTTTTCTGTTCGGTAGTCGCGGGCCAAGACTGGTTGCCCTATCTTGAAGCTCCTGGTTGGCTTCTCATTTATGTGCTGGAATTGCTTATCCTCAACATCTCGTCTTATGTTTGGTTTGAGCAAATCCAGGCGACATCTTAGCCTTCGGTTGAAGAACATTATGGCTGGAGCTTGGTTGGTGACTGCATGTGTCGCATTCCGGTAAGCAAACAAGAAATTATCCACCTTGTGTTGTAGTGGTATGTCGTCATTATGCATTGCCTTTATTGCCTTAGAGTCATAGAGTCATAGAGTTATACAGCACAGAAAGAGGCCCTTCGGCCCATCGTGTCTGCGCCGACCATCAATCCCTATCCAGTCTAATCCCATTTTCCAGCATTTGGTCCATAGCCTTGTATGCAATGGCATTTCAAGTGCTCATCCAAATGCTTCTTGAATGTTATGAGGGTTCCTGCCTCTACCACCCTTTCAGGCAGTGAGTTCCAGATTCCAACCACCCTCTGGGTGAAAAAGTTCCTCCTCAAATCCCCTCCAAACCTCCTGCCCCTTACCTTGAATCTATGCCCCCTTGTTATTGACCCCCCTACTAAGGGGAAAAGTTCCTCTTTATCTACCCTATCTATGCCCCTCATCATTTTGTACACCTCAATCAGGTCCCCCCTCAGCCTTCTTTGCTCCAAGGAAAACAACCCCAGCCTGTTTAGTCTTTCTTCATAGCTGAGGCGCTCCATCCCAGGTAACATCCTGGTGAATCTTCTCTGCACCCTCTCCAAAGCAATCACATCCTTCCTATAGTGAGGCGACCAGAACTGCACACAGTACTCCAGCTGTGGCCTCACCAGCGTTTTGTACAGTTCCATCATAACCTCCCTGCTCTTATATTCTATGCCTCGGCTAATGAAGGCAAGTATCCCATATGCCTTTTTAACCACCTTATCTACCTGTTCTGCTGCCTTCAGGGATCTATGTACATGTACACCAAGGTCCCTCTGACCCTCTGTACTTCCTAGGGTCCTACCACTCATTGTGTATTCCCTTGCCTTATTTGTCCGTCCAAAATGCATCACCTCGCACTTTTCAGGGTTAAATTCCATTTGCCACTTTTCCGCCCATCTGACCAACCCGTTTATATCGTCCTGTAGCCTGAGGCTTTCCTCCTCGCAATTTACCACCCCACCAATTTTTGTGTCATCTGCAAACTTACTGATCATACCTTTTACATTCTCATCCAAATCATTTATGTAGATCACAAACAGCAAGGGCCCCAGCACCAATCCCTGAGGTACCCCACTGGACACAGGCTTCCAGTCACAAAAGCAACCTTCGACCATCACCCTCTGCCTCCTGCCACTCAGCCAGTTTAGGATCCAATGCGCCAAGGCACCCTGGATCCCATGGGCTCTTACCTTCTTGACCAGTCTCCTATGCGGGACTTTGTCAAAAGCTTTACTGAAATCCATGTAAACCACATCCACAGCATTTCCCTCATCCACACACCCAGTCACCCCCTCGAAAAATTCAATCAGATTGGTCAGACATGATTTACCCTTGACAAAGCCATGCTGGCTATCCCCAATTAATCCTTGCCTCTCCAAGTGGAGACTAATTTTGTCCCTCAGAATTTTTTCCAATAATTTCCCTACCACAGATGTTAGGCTCACTGGCCTGTAATTCCCTGGTTTATCCCTGCTACCCTTCTTGAATAATGGTACTACATTAGCTGTTCTCCAGTCCTCTGGTACATCCCCTGTGGCCAGAGAGGTTCTGAAAATTTGTGTCAGAGCCCCTGCAATCTCCTCCTTTGCCTCACACAACAGCCTGGGATACATCTCGTCTGGGCCTGGGGATTTATCCACTTTTTGGCCTGCTAAAACCGCTAGTACCTCCTCCCTCTCGATGCTAATATGTTCAAGTATGTCACAGTCCCCTTGCCCGATTTCTATGTCTACATCGTCTTTCTCCATAGTGAACACAGATGCAAAAAATTCATTTAAAACCCCGCCTACATCATCTGGCTCTACACACAGATTGCCACTTTGGTCCCTAATGGGCCCTACCCTTTCCCTGGTTATCCTCTTGCCCTTAATATACTTATAAAACATCTTAGGATTTTCCTTTATTTTGCTCACCAGTGTTATTTCATGGCCCCTCCTCGCCCTCCTAATTTCTTTTTTAAGTATGCCCCTGCACTTTTTATACTCCTCTAGGGCTTCCTCCGTCTTTAGTCTTTTGTAACTGCCAAAAGCCCCCCTTTTTTTCCTAATGCATTTTTGTATATCCCTTGTCACCCAAGGTTCCCTTTGCTTGTTGGTCCCACCCTTGACCTTTACAGGAACATGTTGGCGTTGTACTCTCTCTATTTCCCTTCTGAAAGTCTCCCACTGCTTTGATGTGGATTTTCCTATAAGTAGCTGCTCCCAGTCCACTTTGGCCAGATCCTGCCTTATCATATTAAAATCGGCCTTTCCCCAATTTAGAACCCTTATTTCCGGGCCGTCTTTGTCTTTTTCCATGACCACCTTAAATCTCACCGAATTATGGTCACTGTCGCCAAAATGCTCTCCTACTGACACTTCCACCACTTGCCCGGCTACATTCCCTAGAATTAGGTCCAGTACCGCCCCCTCTCTTGTAGGACTTTCTACATGTTGGCTCAAAAAGCTCTCCTGGATGCACTTTAAGAATTCTGCACCCTCTAAGCCTTTCACACTCTGACTATCCCAATTAATATTGGGGAAGTTGAAATCCCCCACTATTATTACCCTATTATTTTCACACTTCTCTGAGATTTGCCTACATATCTGTTCCTCTATCTCCCCCTGACTGTTCGGGGGCCTATAGTACACTCCCAGCAAAGTGCTTGCCCCCTTTTAGTTTTTAAGTTCTACCCATATGGCCTCATTAGAGGAACCCGCTAATATATCATCCCTCCTTACAGCAGTAATTGATTCCTTAATTAATATTGCAACACTCCCTCCCCTTTTACACCCCCCTCTGTCTCGCCTGAAGATTCTATACCCCGGAATATTGAGCTGCCAGTCCTGACCCTCCCTCAACCATGTCTCCGTGATAGCAACAATAGCATACTCCCATGTGTTCAGCAACAACTTCAGTTCATCCACCTTATTTGCAAGACTCCTTGCATTAAAATAAATGCCTTCCAGCCTTGCCATATTCCCTTTTGCCTTCACATATTTGCTCTGCCTTCCCAGCTGACTTGTTTTTTCCTCCGTATTTGGCTGTAAATCACCCCCTACTATAGTTCCACTCTGTATCCCATCCCCCTGCCAAGTTAGTTTAAACCCCCCCCCAACAGTGCTAGCAAACCTCCCTGCAAGGATATTGGTCCCCCTCTGGTTCAGGTGTAAACCGTCCGACTTGTACAAGTCCCACCTTTCCCAGAAGCAGACCCAGTGATCCAGGAAACTAAAGCCCTCCCTCCTGCACCATCCCTTTAGCCACGCATTCATCTGTTCTATCTTCCTATTCCTATACTCACTAGCACGTGGCACCGGGAGTAATCCAGAGATTACAACCTTTGAGGTCCTGCTCTTTAATCTTCCACCTAGCTCCTTAAATTCTTGCTGCAGGACCTCATCCCTCTTTTTACCTATGTCGTTGGTACCAATGTGGACCACGACCTCTGGCTGTTCACCCTCCCCCTCCAGAATGCCCTGCAGCCGCTCAGTGACATCCTTGACCCTGGCACCAGGGAGGCAACAAACCATCCTGGATTCACGTCTACGGCCACAGAAACGCCTATCTGTTCCCCTTACTATAGAATCCCCTACCACTATTGCTCTCCCACTCTTTTTCCTCCTTTCCTGGGCAGCAGGAGCACCCCCAGTGCCAGGAAGTTGGCTGCTGCTGCCTTCCCCTGGTGAGTCATCCCCCTCAACAGTATCCAAAGCGGTATACCTGTTTGAGAGGGGAATGGTCACAGGGGTCTCCTGCACTACCTGCCTGCTTCTATTGCTCCACCTGGTGGTCACCCATTTCCTTTCTTCCTGTGCAGCCCTACCCTGCGGTGTGACCAACTCACTAAACGTGTTATCCACGACCCTCTCAGCATCGTGAATGCTCAACAACCCATCCACCCGCAGCTCCAGTGCCTCAATGCGGTCTGCTAGTAGCTGCAGATGGATGCATCTCTGGCACACGTGGTCATCAGGGGCACCGGCAGTGTCCCTGAATTCCCACATAGAGCAAGAGGAGCATATCACGGGGCTGGGCTCTCCTGGCATGACCTTCCCTTTAATTAATTTAAATTAATTTACTATCACCAATTAAAGATATCTCTAAGGCACTTGTATAGTCTACCAACAGTCCCTGCTATACCAGAAAAGACCCTAGTAACTATAAACTACAGAGTTAAAGTTTAAAAAAGAGAAATACTCACCAACCAATCACTTACCTGCTCCCTGGTGATGTCACACTCTGATTACTTTTTACCTCTCTCCCCACTGCTGAGTTGGTAAGCCTCACTGCTCCCTGGAACTGGTCGGGCCTCGCTGCTCGCGCCGGTTTTTATACCGGGCTCCTCCTCGCCTCACTGCTCCCTGGAACTGGTCGGGCCTCGGTGCTCTCTCCGGTTTTTATACCGGGCTCCTCCTCGCCTCACTGCTCCCTGGAACTGGTCGGGCCTCGGTGCTCTCTCCGGTTTTTATACCGGGCTCCTCCTCACCTCGCTGCTCCCTGGAACTGGTCAGGCCTCGGTGCTCTCTCCGGTTTTTATACCGGGCTCCTCCTCGCCTCGCTGCTCCCTGGAACTGGTCGGGCCTCGGTACTCTCTCTGGTTTTTATACCGGGCTCCTCCTCGCCTCACTGCTCCCTGGAACTGGTCGGGCCTCGGTGCTCTCCCCGGTTTTTATACCGGGCTCCTCCTCGCCTCGCTGCTCCCTGGAACTGGGTCTGAACAAACCTCTCAGCCAATCCATTTGTGGCTGGATGATATGGGGCAGATGTGTAATGCTTCACCCCATTATTCCTCAGAAACCTCCGGAAATCCTCTGACACAAACTGTGGCCCATTGTCGGAGCAAATCTGTTCTAGCAAGCCATTCCTGGCGAAGATGGTCCGTAGGACTGCAATAGTTTTCTCCGTGGTGGTGGAGGACATTTTGATGACCTCTGGCCATTTTGAGTGGGCATCCACAGCGATTAGGAACATTGAGTCCATAAATGGACCAGCAAAATTAATGTGTACCCGTTGCCATGGAGATGAGGGCCACTCCCATGGATGTAGCGGGGCCTGTGGTGGAGCGATTTGGACCTTCTGGCATCCTGTGCATCTCTTGGTCATATCCTCGATTTCTTTATCGATTCCCAGCCACCACACAAACGCCCTGGCTAGGCTCTTCATTTTTACCCCTCCCAGATGACCCTCATGAAGCTCATTGAGCACTCTATCTCTCAACTTGGGTGGAATTACCACTCGGGATCCACACATCAAGGTCCCCCGGCACACTGACAGCTGTTCTCTCCTTGGCGAGAATGCTGGCAACAGTGAGTCACCATGTGCTGGCCATCCCATCCGCGTCGCCAGTGTAGTGTCCGAGGATCAATAATACTCAGGCTGCAGGAGAACAATAAAACAGGTATTTACTGAACAGAGAGTAACTCAAGACTGACGTACAGAAGCCTGCTATGGCTTTATATACAGGGGTGGTCACTGCCGGTACTGCCGTATAGAATCAGTTCTTCTCTTAAAGGTACATACACAACACACGGCTTCCTGACTGGAGTCATGAGCCACCTCCGAAGGGGAAATCCCTTGTCGCCCAATAGCCAGCCTGTAACTTGGTGACCTGGTCAGAATGAAGGCGGCACAGAGGATTGGTGCAGGATGAGAGAGTCATGACTGCTGCTGGGATAGTGGGCACAGACCCGCACGATGCACCAACTGTAGTCACAAACCAGCTGGACGTTGAGGCAGTGGAATCCGTTTTTGGATTGATAAAAGATGCCAGGCTGGTAACAGGGAGCACGCAAGCCAATTTGTGTGTAGTCTGCACCCTGGGGAAGCCTGCCATGCATGCAAAACCTAGTGCTCTCTCGTCCTGCTTCGTTCTGTCCTTAGGGAGGGAGATGTAGGTGTTCCATGTGGTGTAGAGAGCCACGGTGATCTTCCTGATACATTGGTGCACTGTGAGATGTTGCTGATGTCACCTATTGCAGCTAGAAAGGAGTCCGTGGCATAAACGTTGAGGGCTACCGTGACCTTGATAGCCACAGGCAGTGCTGGCCATGCCCTGGTTTGAGGTTGGAGGTGTGACTGCAGCAGGGGGACATCGCTCGGAGACAACCTCCTTGGTGAAGTGAAGGCGCCTCAGGCATTGCTCTTCAGTGACGTTGGTGCAGGAGAAGTGCTGCCTGAAGACCCTCTGTGGCTATGACCTCCTGTTCAGTGCCCTCCTCCTCCCTCTTCTGCTGCTCTGTGGTGTCTTCCTTGCTGCTCCCCTTCATCCTCTATTTCCAAAGGTAGCCCAACCAGACCACCCACGTCTGCAGCCAGACTATTTGTGAGGCAAAGAACTACAACAGTGCAAGAGCAGCAAAAACCTCTCTGTCCGTGGAGATAAAACGAATTTGCCAGAGTGATGGAACACAGCAAAAAATGCCCAGAAGTCCAGCAGGAGCCAGAAATACTAAACCAGCAACTAACCTGTAAGTAGTGCATGACGCCTTTAAATAGCGCTGGCCAGAGGACCTTCCTGCCGGTTAGCGCCACATTGTGCGGTGCGAGGTCAGCGTGTGTTGAGTGAAGGGGTGGGCCGATCGAAACAGGAAAACAGGTCCTGCAAGAAGAGCAGAACCCTAATGTAACTACAGGAAACTCTCTTTTTACCGGCACCTAAATAATCGGAAGTCTCTCTTAACCGGCAAAATTCAGGAGTAGGTTCAGGTAAGTTTTACAGGAAACTTTTTTTTATCCGGCACCGACGGGACCGACATGGTGCCAGTTCATCAAAAATTCCGGATAACCGAGAGCTATAGTTAAAAGATATGAGAGCTGAGAGCTCCGTATAAAGCAACAAACCCTGTTGCTTAGCAACAGGTGCAGAACAATGGCCACAAGTTCCAAGCGTCTCTGTAGCTTAGCAACAGCTGCAGCCACACCCTTGCACAGCAACAGATCGAGGAAGGCAAGTACAATATGAAGTAAAACTTAACTGAACCTACTCCTGAATTTTGCCGGTTAACCGAGATTTCCGGTTATTTAGGTGCCGGTAAATCGAAAGTTTCCTATACTTCATATTAGTGGCCGTGTAACCGGGATTCCTGGCTCTGTGGTTGTGTAACTGGGGTTCCTGCACCTGTTGCCATGTAACAGGGACGCCTGGATTTGTGGCCGTGTACGGGGCTCTCGTACCTTAGTAAGTATACCTCTCTGTAATCTGGACTTTTTGACCAACCGGCACCATGCCGGTCCCGTCGGTGCCGGATAAAAAAGAGTTTCCTGTATATTATTCTGGACTCAGATTGATGCCGGCAGGCACTCCTGCCACCAGTGAACCTCCTGTACCAATATGGCGGACAGCACACTTCCGGCCGTAAGTGCACACGCTTCCTGCCCATCATATTGGGGGCTTAGTAGGCCGCTCTTAGTGCCCGAAAAACAGGCACTACCTGGCCGGACTTCTCGGCCTGCAACTTTTCTGGTCTCATTCAGTGTTCTCTGCAAAAAGACCATGGCTTTGCTGCCATCCAGTGGATCTGTTGTGTGAAGATATCCTGACACATTCACACTGCATATTTAGCAACAACACGAAGTTTTCTTGGTTTCGCACTAACGTTAAACTCGCAGTCTGCAAATCAGCGGTAGAATTTTTACCGCCTTTCTCCAATCTCCCGCCTTAACTTCGGTGGAAAATATGGAGAAGAGGCGCAAACAGACGGTGATCTTCCGCCAACGTAACAGCGGGAGCTCACAGAATTCCCCGTGGGGAAGTTCTACCCCCAGGTGTCAAGGCCAAAACTGGCTCCGGAGCAGTGTGAGAGCTTCTCCACCGACTCCCAATTCTCTGCACTCTGAACTTAAAACACAAAATGCTGGTCAGGCAGCATTTGCGGAAAGAGTTAACGGCCGGAATTTTCCCTGCCTGGGTGGGTCCGGTGAGGGCGGCCGCCATGGCGGATCACAAACCCATTGCTGCTTCCATCCCACTCCAAAAAATGACTCACACTCACCCTCATCCTAACGCAATCATACCAACTAACAACACGCAAGGAGGCCACTTGGCATTGCCACCCTAATCCATCATAGTCTTCTAAAGATGTAACCCATCCATCACTCTCACTCAACTTTCTCTTCTTTCCCTCCTTGCAGAAGAGAGCGCACTAGGAGAGGGAGAGAAGTGGAGGTTGGCCTCCATCATTTGCCACCCTCACAACAGCAGAGGAGGCTGCGTTGGAAGTCTCGGGGGTGGCCGAGCAGCTGGAGGTGGGAGACAGAGAGAGGGAGACATCTCAGCAACCTGGTGACGGAATTACATCTCATACAGTGACATGGCATACAGCAGTCACTCATATGGGGACTGATGTCAGCAGCCAGTGAATGGTCATCATGTGCAAAATGGTATCTGTACCCATTCTTCATATGACATATCTAACTCATCTCTTTACTGTCCCACAGATCCATCAAGAGACCCCCAGCCCCCTGCCCAGGCGCAAGAGGAAGACGACTCCTCAAAGGAGCTTCCAGCCTCTGAGGGAACACTGTCACCAGACAGAAGCGCACCCAGCACCAGCGCAGAGACGCACCCCTTGGTGGGTCCCTCTCGAGATAGAGTAGTGTTGTCACCGGGTCCGTCACAAGTCACAAGTGAGTAAGAGCAGATGGTGGAGACAGGGGCAGCAGTGGAGAGTCCTCGCCGGAGGGTGCAGGATGCTCCCAGCTCTGCTCAGCTACATGCAGACACTGAGCCTCGGGGGCCATCCAGAAAGAGGGCGGGCCTGGAGGTACAGCAAGAAGTGCAGGGGGCTCTGACAGGTTTTGCGAGAGCGATGTCTGCAAACATTCAGAGAATGGAGGAGTCCATCACCAACATGAGCCCCACTGTGTTGCAGGCGATGGCGACTGTAGGCTCCTCCATGGATAGGATGGCCACCTGCATAGAGCAGCTAATGCACCAATCACAGGAACACATGGTCTCTATGGAGAATAGATGGCAGAGGCTCATAGACCTCCTCTCTACAAGGGATGTCAGTGTAGACGTGGGTCTTCATGGCCCCACTGATGTGCAGCAAGGTGCTCTCCAGCTCCTTGCTAGCAGGGTGTTGCGAGTGACCCATGAGAGGGATGATGGTGAAAGTGGACATGGAAGTGGGGGCTCCTCTCCCTCATTGCCACCCCCTCAGTCAGAGCCCCAGATGCCTCCCCAGACAGCGATGGCCGGGTCTGCCCCTGCATAGTCGCAGCAGGAGCAGACTTTGGCGGGACCATCACAGGCTCCAAAACCTAGAGGATGACCGCCAAAAGTGTCTATGCAGTCGCAACAGGGAAGTGAGGAGGCTGTCTCTACCTCTGCTGAAGCCACAGGGGTAGCACCTCGTAGAAGCACACATAAGAGAAAGATGCCACACAAGTAGATTCACAAGGGTAGCCACTTGGGTGTTTTATTCAATGTTAATGTGAAGTTTCAGTTAATGTCATGTGAACCATAAATGTATTTATCTTCAAAGCTTTCCGTTCTTGGACAGATTTGTGTGCACCTTTGGAAGTGGCTCAGTGAGTTAGAGTGAAGGGTCAGACATAACGTTACCTCCAGCAATGGTGGTGATTGTGAAAGGAATGGTTTGGTCATTGTAGGGATGCTTTATGGTGTGGCTGTGGGGTGGTGCCAACCTGGCGCAGCATGTGGCAGCCATATGGACGTACTGTGTAAAGTTAAGTAAAGCTGGCCATGATGAGGCCATCCCTTGCCTCCCGGGCTGCAATGTGCTCGAGTGCTGGTGCTATCTGCACTGTAGGTTCCTCCAGCTCCTGCTCCGCCTCGTCTTCCAACTGATGCTTCTCCTCCTCCTCTGAAGAGGCTGTGCGCTCAGCGCCTTGCTCCTCATGCAACGCTAATCCTCGCTGCTGCACTGTGTTGTGCAGGGCGCAGCAGACCACGATGATTCTGGAGACCCTGGCTGATGCGCACTGAAGGGCTCCTCCAGATCTGTCCAAGGCATCTGAAGCGCATTTTCAGCATGCCGATTGTCTGCTCTATGACACATCTGGTGGAAATGTGGCTTTCATTATATCTCTTCTTGGCCTCAGTACTTGGCCTCCTCAAGGGTGTCATGAGCCACGTCTTCAGTGAATAGCCCTTGTCTCCAAGCAGCCAGCCGGAAAGTCTGTTTGGAGGAGCGAAGAGCTAAGGGAGGGTGGACTGGCGCAGGGCGAAAGAGTCATGACAGCTTCTAGGGAATTTGGCATATACATGCAGGATGATCTTCCTAGGGTTACAGACGAGCTGCACATTAAGGGAGTGGAAGCGTTTGTGGTTGACAAAGAGTCCTGGGTGATGATGGGGTGCCCTGATGGTCACGTGTGCAGTCGATGATGCCCTGCACCCGTGGGAAGCCAGCCAGAATGGAAAAGCCGAGTGCCTGCTCTGTAACATTAGCATCATCAGTGGAAAAGTGGATATAATTGGCTGAATTGTGAAACAAGGCATCAGTGACCTGTGTGGTGCATCTGTGGGTGACCGACTGCGAGATGCCGCTAATGTCTGCTGCAGATCCCTGGAAGAAGCCTGTGGTGAAGAAGTTGAGGGTGCTGGTGACTTTGACAGCCACTGGTAAGGTGAGTCCACCCGCTCCTCTGGGCTGCAGGTCTTCCTCCAGCAATCTGCAAATGTCTGCGATGACCTGGCGCAATAGCCTGAGCCTCCTTTAGCACTGCTGCTCAGTCATGTGGATGAAGCTCATTCTCTGCCTGTATACCCTGTGTTGAGGGTATCACCTCCGGAGCGGTGCAGCCCTGCGCTGATGCCCTCTGTCCTGTGGAGCATCAGGACGTTGAGAGGGTTGGTGTTGTTGTTGTTGGTGTTGCTGGTGTTGGGGCTCATCGTGGTCCGATTCTGAGAACCAAGACAGTATAGACGGCACCCATGCTGATGGAATAGATGGCAGTTCAAGTACAGTTGACAGAAGCAATCTGGCAATGGTGAGAGATGTTCTCCCAATGAGGTGACACTGGATGGAGACTTTGCTGGAAAGACTTGCAGCCTACAGAAAGCTCAATGTGTGCTTGAAATGCAGTCAACAACAGCTTCTGCCTGAGGAAAGTGAACAGCTGTGAGGTGGGAGCTTTTATACTACATTTGATGCTGTCAACTAATCAGCTGGAGCAATGGCCACTCAACTCTCACCTCAGGTTGACAGACGTGGTTCCCGAGCTGCATGAATCCTGTGGCCATGCAGGGAAACTTGAAATGTAGTGGAGGGAAAAAGGCTCTCAACAGTCTGAAAACAAGCTTATAATGATATCAATTAGGTCGCCCGCCTCTGCCGGTCGGCTCACTGCCGCACCGGAAAACCGCCCGAGGGAAAGGCGCATGGGGATGGGATGACGGCGGGTTCCCGACCCACTCTGACTTTTTTCAAATTTCCCACCTGACCCGCTTCCATTCCCGCCCACACGGATCCAAGAAAATCCCGGCCAATGTTTCAGGTCGATGACTGGAAGAAGTTAGAGATTTAAAAGTTTATAAGCAAGTAGAGAGCCCGGGGGGGAATGTGGTTTGGGGTGGTGGGGGGCGGGGGGGCGCAGAGGAAAGAACAGAGGGAAAGGTCTGAGATAGGGTGGAGTGATTAAATGATAAACGAGCTAGGCTGCATTTATGCTACATTTATGGTGTAAATGATTGTACCCTTAGTGTAACATATGTAAAAGAGCTGCTACATTTAATCGAGTGCCCACCACGCACAACAATGGGAGATTGTACGTAGTTCTTTTTATATTTTTTCCAAACGTCCGTCCACATTATGGACTGTTCCAGGGATCAGAGAGTGAACAAGTCACCAGTTCCCCCACTAATGCAACTTCATAAACCAATCACTGGGGCACGAGAGAGGGTGGCCCAGATCAGCTGGCCCTCTGATCTTCTCCCTACTCCGTGACATACCGGTCCAGATCAGGGGCTTGGGAAGTTTCACCTGATACTTTGCCTTGCGGGCAAATTTAGAGTCGGTAACCAATCAGTGATGGCATTAAAAAGATGCACACTACAGCTGAAATGCCTGGGTCCGTGTGGCCTGACAGAGTATTGCTTCCCAATCAGGTTATTTGTTCTGGGAGTTCTCAGGCTGCCTGTCACTCAGATCTATCTGCCACATTCTAGTTGCCCCAATTCTCGGCAAATCCACCAGATGGATCGTCTCATGTTTTTGTTCACTTCTGAGCCCCGCACTTTAGGAAGGATGCCAAGGCCTTGGAGAGGGTGCAGAGGAGATTGACTAGAATGGTACCAGGGATGAGGGACTTCAGTTATGTGGGGAGACTGGAGAATCTGGGGTAGTTCTCCTTAGAGCAGAGAAGGTTTAGGGGAGATTTGATAGAGATGTTCAAAGCCATGAAGGATTTTGACAAGAGTAAATAAGGAGAAACTGTTTCCAGTGGCAGAAGGGTCGGTAACCAGAGGTCGCAGATTTAAAGTGATTGACAAAAGAACCAGAGGCGACATGAGGAAACTTTTTTTACGCAGCGAGTTGTTGTGATCTGGAATGCGCTGCCTGAAAGAGTGGTGGGAGCAGATTCAACAGTAACTTTCAAAAGAACTTTGGATAAACACTTGAAGGGAAAAAAATTACAGGGCTATGGGAAAGGAGCGAGGGGAGTGGGATTACTTGGATAGCTCTACCAAAGAGCCGGCACAGGCACGGTGGGCCAAATGGCCTCCCTCTGTGCTCTATAATTCTATAGTTCTATGATAACTGCACGTTGCAATCTGGGTGGAGTAAGCAGCTCTTGCCCACCTCGTGTAACACTAGAAGGTGCCTTATCAAGTGACGATGTGGCAGGATTAGTGGCGTAGGCTTGTGTTGGATCAGTGTGGTGGTTGAGGGAAACAAACCTCTGACTGACACAAAGGTAAAGGTTTTTATATCCTTTACATTTTATTCATTCTCCACTTCCTCTGACTTTCAACTTTTGCGAAAGACTTCTCCCCAAATGTCTCTTCAATGGATACACATTCAGGAATATCACACCAGACACCATCCTCACGTCAGAGGTGCTGGGTTTGGCTCGAAAACTTCTCCAAGGCCAGAGCCCATGCAACTCCACTTGAGATAACATGAGACGTGAATTCGGTTCAGTGTAAGGCTTTCACCAGAACAAGTCCAAATTTACTAAAACACTGAAGCAAAAGAGACTTTGCTTTCTCAGGTACACTTTATCAAGATGGCTTCAAAACTCATGATGCAGAATATTATTGAAGCCTTTTAAGAGGAATTATCTGGCAGAAAAGTCAACCCTTCAGATTATCCATGGCGGCATTGGTTCTGATACACTGGAAATGAATGACTTTGTTATAAATATGCACTCACATTAATCAAGCCCTAGTAGCTGCTGTAAGGAGAATTTGTTTTCTGATCCAATGATAAGAAACCTTTGGACTTGTCAACATTATAAATAGAAGAGTAATCTTGAACTCGCCAGCTCTGCATTTAATTCACCTCAGAGCAGGATGACTAAAAACCTTACTTCTACTTGCTGCCTTTAATAAATTATGACAATCAGTCACCCTTGCCCTTCCTTGGTTTGCACAGGAGTAAAGCTCGCTTACATGTATATATTAGCAGATCTTCCTCTGCACTCTCATGGTAAGTCAACAGTATTTTATAAAGACAGGAACATTTTACCAGGCAATGCACAATCTAATTTGCCACTAATTAACGTGCAGGTGTGTGTCACTTTAAGAGTACAAGGTGGTGTTATTCTCTTGAAATGAACTATGTGCTGATTATTCTTAATACAGGAAACTCTCGTTTAAGCTGCACCTAAATATCCGGAATTCTCTAATAACCGGCAAAATTCTCACTCCGAAAACTACAGTATACAGTGGTTTATAAATTTTGTTTTACTGTTAAGTAATTAAAGAGTTATGGATTACCCTCAACTGGCATTACTGCACTTAATCAAGCATCTTCCACCATCCATTTAACACAACATTCTGTAGGTGAGTACCCAATTATACTGCACATTTCTTGATTTTTTAATTTTTGTTTGTTAAAAATAGCCTCAGTAGATATACCTTTCCGTTATCCGGAATTTTTAATCAACCGGCAACACACCGATCCCGTCGGTGCCGGATATGAAAGAGTTTCCTGTAGATACTCAGATTAATCAGAGGTCAGAATCATTTTCCATTTTTAAAATGGTACTGCTCAAGAGACTTGGTGGCTGATTGTACAAATAGTGCTTTGGTTATGTTGCTGGACTAGTAATCTAATAATGTGAACAACTAATCCAATGTACAGGAGTTCAAATCCCACCATGACGGTTTGAGAATTTGAGTTTTTTTTTAAACAAATCTGGAAATCAAAAGCTGTTATAGGTAGAAGTGGTCATAAAGCTGTCAGATTGTTGGGAAAAACCCAACTGGTTCACGAACATCCTTTAGGGAAGTAAACCTACCGTCCTTACCCAGTCTGGGCCTATATGTGACTCCAGACCCTCACCAACGTGGTTGGCTCTTATTTGCCCTCTGAAGTGGCCTAGCAAGCCACTCAGTTGTTCAAGAAGGCGGCCCACCACCACCTTCTCCGGGCAACTAGGGATGGTCAATAAATGCTGGCCTTGCCAAAGTTGCCAACATCCCGAGAATGAATTTTAAATTGGTCTTAGTGGATTTCCCTGGTCAACTAGATGTCAGACTGGCTTTTTTTTTGTTTCTGTAAGTATGACATAGAAATTTGCACATACTACTGGCATTATTCATGATAACTTGGATAACATGTTATTTTCTAAGGAGTGTTATCCCATCTAATGAACAATGCATTATTCTGCTGCGGTGGATCTGTGCCCTCTTACAGCCAAAAGTCTCATTGTTGTTAAGTAAACACAGGAGCTAAGGTCATTCAGAGTTTAATTGTTGTTTGGTCAGGGATTGGAATGTGGTTTTAGGTTTGAGCTGTACTTCAGAAGGATCTACCATTTTAATTGTTAGTGCCAACAAGTGGTTCAGTGGGTAGCACTCCTCGCCTCTGAGTCAGAAGGTTATGGGTTCAAGTCCCACTCCAGAGACTTCAGCACATAAAGCTAGGCTGACACTCCACTGCAGTGCTGAGGGAGTGCTGCACTGTCAGAGGTGCCGTCTTTCGGATGAGACGTTAAAGAAAGGCTCTCTCAGGTGGATGTAAAAGATCCCACAGCACTATTTCAAAGAAGAACAGGGGAGTTACTCCCAGTATCCTGGCCAATAGTTATCACTCAATCAACAGCACTACAAAACAGATTATCTGGTCATTATCACATTATTGCTGTTTGTGGGAGCTTGCTGTGTGCAAATTGGTGGCCGCGTTTCCTACACTTCAAAGCAGTACTTCATCGACTGTCAAGCTCTTTGGGACGTCCTGAGGTTGTGAAAGGCGCTATAAAAATGCAAGTCTTTCTTTAATCTTGAGGCTGTGCACAAGAACCCAAGCTAAAATGTCTGCTTCCTTTGTTTTTTTTTACTGTAATTGCTAAGATTATTTTTCATGTTAAAGGGTGCAGACATTGTGATTCCCATGTTAAGTATTGTATGTTGGTGGAGAGAGTTTTTATATAAGTTCCAAATAATTAGCTTTCTTTACAGGAAAAGAATGCCAATTATTTGGAATGTATATAAAGAAACTCTCCACCAACATAAAATACTACTTAACACAAAAAAAATTGCATCTAAGCCAATTATCTGCAAAAAATTTACTTAAATAAATTTGCCTGCACTGAAGTGTGACAGGAAATATGATCCTTACCTAAGAAAGGATATACTTGCCATGGAGGGAGTGCAGCGAAGGTTCACCAGGCTGCTTCCTGGGATGGCAGGACTGTCGTATGAGGAGAGATTGGGTCGACTAGGCCTGTATTCACTAGAGTTTAGAAGAATGAGAGGGGACTTCATTGAAACTCGGTGGCATAGTGGTTAGCACTGTTGCCTCACAGCGCCAGGGACCCGGGTTCAAATCCGGCCTCGGGTGACTGTCTGTGTGGAGTTTGCACATTCTCCCCGTGTTTGCGTGGGTTTCCTCTGGGTGCTCCGGTTTCCTCCCACAGTCCAAAGATGTGCTGGTTAGGTTGATTGGCCATGATAAAAATTGGCCCTTAGTGTTAGGGGGGATTAAATACGTGGGGTTACAGGGGTTACGGGGATAGGGCTTGGGTGGGATGGCTGTCGGTGTAGGGACTGGGTGCTAGGGTTTGGATGATCAGCCATGATCTCGTTGAATGGTGGAGCAGGCTCGAAGGGCCGAATGGCCTACTCCTGCTCCTATCTTCTATGTTTCTATGAAACGTATAAAATTCTGACAGGGCTAGACAGACTGGATGCAGGGAGGATGTTTCCCCTGGCTGGTGGGTGTACAACGAGGGGATACAGGGTAGGACATTTAGGACTGAGATGAGGAGAAATTTCTTCACTCAGAGGGTGGTGAACCTGTGGAATTCTCTACCGTGGAGGCCAAGTCACTGAATATATTTAAGAAGGAGATAGATAGGATTTCTAGACACAAAAGGCATCAAGGGGTATGGGGAGAAAGGGGGGAATATGATATTGAGATAGAGGATCAGCCATGATCATATTGAATGGCGGAGCAGGCTCAAAGGGCCAAATGGCCTCCTCCTGCTCCTATTTTTCTATGCTTCTATGGACAAAAAATGCATCATATTTATTTTAAAAATACCATGAAAGTTTTATGTGTAGCATTGAGTGGCCAAGTGCCAGATGTCACATTTTGTTCCTGTTCTATGGTAATATTAAAAACAAGAGAAGGAAAGCCAAACATTTCCCTGGAGCCTGAAATTTACTGGCCTCTAATTCACCTCAGCTACAATTCACAAGCAGCTACCGCTATGGATTGCCATAGGGAAGCAGCGGCCTTAAATGGAAGACCAGATTAGCAAGTGAACTGTCCTCCAAACTACTGACCGCCCATGAGCAATACCACAGGAGGTCCACTAGTGCTTCATATATATGTGCAATGCTAGGGACTACAGTCCATGGCCTCGCCCCTCCCTACCTCTGTGACCTCCTCTAGCCCTACCACCCTTCAACTCTTCAAAATCTCTCCAACTTTGGCCTCTTGCACATCCCCGATATCCTTCACTCCATCACTGATGGCCATGCCTTTGGCTGCCAAGGCCCTAAGCTCTGGAATTCCTTCCCTAAACCCCTCTGCCTCTCTCCCACTCCCAGTCTGCACAGAGCAGAATTAAACAAAGTGTACTTAAACAGAGTGTTTCATTTGGAAAGAGTGGGAATTTGGAGAAGAGGAGGAAGGAGTTGCTGCTTTTTGCCTACACTACTTGTAGTGCTTTGTGTTATAGGTAGATATTTAATTTCAGTACCCTTAACTTAATCTAGATCAAGTAAGTAGTCACTGTAAACTAAGTTACTTAAATACAAATTTATTTAAATTTAATTAAATAAAACAAGGTCATATAGGGATGGCAGTGCAGGTGGCGTGCCTCAACTGCAGCAAGTGGGAGTTTGTGGAGAGCATTGTGATCCCAGACAACCATGTTTGCAGTAAGTGCCTGCATCTTGAGGAACTTCAGCTCAGAGTTTTTGAGCTGGAGTCTGAGGTGCAGACATTGCGGGGCATCAGGGAGGGAGAGAGTTACCTGGACACTTTGATCCAGGAGACAGTCACGCCCCTTAGGTTAGGTAGCGGTACAGGTCAGATTAGTGGTCAGGGACAGGAGGGTATGACTGCAACTCAGGCAAGTAAGGGGTCCCCAGGTGTAGTGCTGGAGGAGCCTCAGCCTTTGCCCTTGTCCAACAGGTATGAGGTTCTTGCTGCCTGTATGGATAGTGTGATATCCGAGTGGTAAGGTCAGAAACTGAGAGAAGTGAGTTCTTAGGCAGAAAACCCAACTGTTTATTACACGGTGTAGCAGAGAGACATCTCTTACAGGCTGCAAGCAAAACACAGTATTTCTAACTGCACAATGCAAGACGGAGGATTCACCTCTGAGTCATACCCATAATGCGATGCCACATTACCATACTAACTGGTGTACCAGGACATTACCTTAAACATTGGTGAATATGATCCCTTAATCTTTGGCTCCATCTGGTGGATAACTTAAACATTACATCCCAGATTACTATATCCCCCCCTCTTAAGTTTACATTAATTTCTTAACAACATTCTTAAAAAGTCCCATAAGGAAACTCCTTTAACGATAGTCCATACTGAACGAATCTAGCAGGTCGTTATCAATCTCTCTGGCAGCTTGCGAGACCTTGGTAAACGTCTCACAGTCAAGTCCCTGCTTGGTTGTGGTAGAGCCACCTGCTGCTCCTGAGCAGTACTCAGAGTATCTGACTCTGCTACAATGGTTTCCTCTTGACGAAGGGGTCCAGGTGTAACTGGCTCTGTTCGTGGTGGTGGTACCACCGATGCATTTGGATAACTGGGGGCCAACTTGTCCTCCGACATCTCCTCTGGAACCTCCAGTTCGATTTTCCCTTGTCTGGTCAGTATCTGATCCACATGTCTGCGTACTACCTGACCAGTTCCCACCATGACCGTATATGATACTGGACCAGTCATTGAGTCTATGACGCCAGGAATCCATTTTGGACCATAACTGAAATTCTTGGTAAGGACCGCATCTCCTTCTCCAAAACTGCGGCTCTTTGTCCTTCTGTCATGGTTCTCCTTCTGTTTGATTTGTCGGTTTTCCACCTTCCTTTTTAGATCTGGGTGAACCAGGTCAAGAGTGGAGCGTAGTCGACGTCCTAACAACAGCTCAGCAGGAGAGAGTCCTGTGGTAGATTGAGGTGTTATTCTGTAGCTGAACAGAACTCATGACACCTTGGTTGCCAAACTCCCTTCCACACTTTTTTTCATCATCTCCTTAAATGTTTGTACGGCTCTCTCCGCAAGTCCATTTGAAGACGGATGATATGGAGCTGAGGTCACGTGCACTATGCCATTGTTTCTCATGAACTCTTTTGTTTCTGTACTCACAAAACATGTGGCATTGTCACTTACTACAATCTCCGGTAGCCCTTGATTACTAAAACTCCTATGCAGGCAGTCTATAGTAACAGTAGATGAAGCAGAATTTACAGGATACATATCCATCCATTTGGAATGTGCATCAATGATTATGAGGAACAACTTTCCCATGAATGGACCCGCATAATCTACATGTAATCTTCTCCATGGTCTATCCGGCCACTCCCAGGGGTGGAGAGGAGCCGCTGCTGGTGCCTTCCTGTGTACTTGACAAGTGCTGCATGTTTTGATTAGATTTTCTATCTCCTCATCTAGCTTTGGCCACCACAAGTAACTCCTTGCCAAGGCTTTCATACGCGAAACTCCAGGATGACACTGATGTAGTTGCCCTAGGATAGACTGTCGTGCTGGCTGTGGAATAATCACTCGTGCTCCCCACAACACGCAACCATCCTGCACACTCAGCTCTGTCTTCCTGACACTGTAAGGTGTGAAATCAGTCCCTTCCGGATGCTGTGGCCAACCCTCATCACATATTCTCGGACTCTAGACAGTACTGGATCTTTACCGGTCCATGTCCTTACTTGTTCTGCGGTCACAATTGCTGTGTCCGTGTCCTCCAACATCAAAACTCTGTCCTCTGGAGCTGCACGGATAGGTGTACCTAGCAGTGGAAGACGGCTCAAGGCATCTGCGTTCCCATGGTACTTGCCCACCTTGTAAACGATGACATACTCATATGCCCTTAACGTCACTGCCCACCTCTGGATCCGGGGTGACACCATCTCTGGTACTGCTTTCATTTCATTAAAAAGAGATAGAAGAGGTTTATGATCGGTGCATATGGTGAATTTCCTGCCATATATGTACTTGTGAAACCTCTGTAACCCAAACATTACTGCTAACCCCTCTTTATCTAACTGGGAATAGTTCTTTTCCGCTGGTGTCAGAGTTCGAGACATAAACCCTATCGGTCGTTCTGTTCCATCTTCCAAGCTGTGTGAAAGAACCACCCCCACCCCGTAAGGTGAAGCATCACAAGAGAGAATGATGTTTTTCTCCGCGTTGTAGTGAACCAGCACATCCTATATATGTTCTTATGTTCTTATCCGAGGACAGCATCAGTTTCTTGGACTATTCAAATGAAACCCTCTGTTCCTCTTCCCACTGCCACTGTGTCTCCTTGCGCAGAAGTTTGTGAAGATGTGCTAACACTGTTGACAAGTTTGGTAAAAATCTGTTATAATAGTTTAGCAGTCCCAGGTAAGCTTTTAACTCAGTCACATTGGTAGGAGCTGGGGCCTCCTGCAGTGCTTGTACCTTCTCCTTGATTGGATGGAGCCCGGTGGCGTCCACTCTGTGTCCCAGGAACACGGCCTCATTCCCCAGGAAAGTGCACTTACCCCTGTTGAGCCGTAACCCAGCCTTATCCAATCTTTGTAGTACCTCTCTGAGTGCTCAGATGCTCCTGGTCGGTTCTGCCCGTCACCAGAATGTCATCCAGATAGATTGAAACATGTGGGATCCCTTGCAGTACACCCTCAATAGTCCTCTGGAAAATAGCTGGACTAGATGAGACACCGAATGGTAAGTGGTTATAGGTAAACAAACCCTTGTATTTATGGTGACATACTTCTTGGATTCCTCATCTAGTGTATTCTGCAAGTATGCATGACTCATATCCAGCTTCGTGAATTTCTTCCCTCCAGCCAGGTTCGCAAAGAGATCCTCTGTTTTGGGAATAGGATACTGTTCTAGTTTAGACACCCTATTTACAGTCAATTTATAATCTCCACAGAGTCTTACCAAATTGTCCGGTTTTAAAACAGGTACAATGGGAGCTGCCCATTCTGAACGTTTCACGGGTTCCAGTATGTTCTCTCTCAAAAGACGGTCAAGCTCAGCCTCTACCTTCAGTTTCATGGCATATGGCACAGGTCATTGTTTAAAAAACCTTGGCAGTGCCTCCTTGTCTACATAAATCTTAGCTGGGGGGCCATTAAATGTGCCAAGTTCTTCCTTGAACACGTTCTCATGTTCAATCAACGCTTCTTGCAAAGACAATTGTTTGCCTCCCTCTATTTGATTTATTGCTCCCCAATCTAATTTAAGTTCTTGTATCCAGCCCCGACCTAACAAGTTTGGTCCAGAACCCGGTACTACAACTACAGGTAGCTGTTCCACGGCGTCCCTGTGTTGCACAGTTACAGTAGCTGTACCCAATGTCTCCACTCGTTCACCGGTATATGTTTTAAGCTGCATAGAGCAAGACTTTAACTCTGGAACTTTTGCACGGTTCCACAATTTTGAGTACTCCTCCCTGTTCATTATGGTTATGCCGCATCCTGTATCCACCTCAAAGATGACCTTTGAGTCATTTACTGTCAGTTGCAAAGTGATAGGATCCACTTTTAGAATGTTCTCTACCATATTATGCATTATGAACCTGTCGTCTTCTTTCTCAGCTTCTCCGCCGATGTGATGTGCTCCCTGTTTTTTCACTTCTCTTCCTAGGTTTTGCTTTCCTCCCCCTTTTGGTTTGTATTCCTCCACGGTTGCTTTTGCCCCGCATGCACGTTTTATGTGTCCTTTTTTTCCACACTTGTGGCACTTTTCCCCCAGAAACCTGCATGCCCGCACCAGGTGATTACCATTGCATCTATAACATGCCTTTACATGCGCACGTTGTGGTTTCTGATGCATATTTAACTTGTGCACAGCAACCTGACTTGCAACTTGCTTTGTAGTAGCCCAGCCGGAACCTTGTATTTCTTTTACATCTCGGTTCGCTGTCTCTATGGCTTGAGCAAGTTCCAACGCTTTTTCATACATAAGCCCAGTCTCGGACAATAATCTCCTCTGCATTCAATCATCCATTATCCCGCAAACAAGCCTATCTCTCAGCATGTCTTTCAGGTTGTTCCCGTAATTGCAATCGTGTGCCAATTTTCTCAACACCACTACATAGTCCAATACAGTCTCTCCCGGTTTTCTGTTCCGCGAATTAAATTTGAAACGCTGTACAATCTCACTCGGTCTGGGATTCAAATGTTCCTTCAGCAAGGCCACTAATTCAGCAAATGTACTGTCTCCCGGCTTTGCAGGACTGCATAAGTTTCTCATTAAACTATACGTCTGAATTCCCACGGAAGTGAGCAAAATAGCTCTCCTTTTTCCGACATCATCTATATCATTTGCTTCAAAGAAATGCATCAGCACCTCGCAGTACTCATCCCAGGTCTGAGTCTGAACATCAAAAGCAGAGATCTTTCCTACCATAGCAGCCATGATCGGTTATTCAGTGCTCCTTTTCTTTTTTTCTTCTTCAAGATGTGATCTGTTGATCCTCATCGCCAATATGTGATATCCGAGTGGTAAGGTCAGAAACTGAGAGAAGCGAGTTCTTAGGCAGAAAACCCAACTGTTTATTACACGGTGTAGCAGAGAGACATCTCTTACAGGCTGCAAGCAAAACACAGTATTTCTAACTGCACGATGCAAGATGGAGGATTCACCTCTGAGTCATACCCATAATGCAATGCCACATTACCATACTAACTGGTGTACCAGGACATTACCTTAAACATTGGTGAATATGATCCTTTAATCTTTGGCTCCATCTGGTGGATAACTTAAACATTACATCCCAGATTACTATAGATAGCAAGCTGACCATGGCACCATGGTGCAGGAGGCCATTCAAGTGGGAGGAGTAAAAGGGAATCTAGTTGTGGTAGGGGACAGTATAGTCAGGGGGATAGATACTATTCTCTGCAGCCACGACCGGGAGTTCCGAAGGTTGTATTGCCTGCCCGGTGCCAGGGTTAAAGACATCTCCTCACGGCTGGAGAAGAACTTGGAGTGGGAGAGGGAGGATCCAATTGTCGTGGTCCACGTAGGAGCCAACAGCATAGGTAGAACTAGGAGTGAGGTTCTGCTGAGAGAGTTTGAGGAGTTGGGGTCCAAATTAAAAAGCAGAACCTCAAAGGTAATAATCTCTGGATTGTTACCTGAGCCACGCGCCAATTGGCATAGGGATAAGCAAGTTAGAAGGTTAAATGCGTGGCTCAAAGAGTGGTGTGGTAGGCAGGGGTTTCAGTTCATGGGGCACTGGCACCAGTATTGGGGAAAGGGGGAGCTGTTCCGTTTGGACGGACTCCACTTAAACTGGGCTGGAACCAGTGTCCTGGCGAATTGAATAACTAGGGCAGTAGACTTGGCTTTAAACTAATGAAGGGGGTAGGGGGAGGATTCAGGAAAGAGTAAATTTAAAAGCAGCAAAAGAAATGGCAAGGCTCTAGAGCAGAGTTTTGGTTAAAAATAAGCAGAGTGGGTCAGGAAGGGACAGAGAGAGTAACAAAGGTAATAGAGCATCAGTGACTAAGGTGACATCAGGGAAAAATAGAAAAAAGTCAAAGCTAAAGGCACTGGGGGAAAAATTCAGTTGGTAGCGCCACCCGTTAGCGCCTTAAGAGGGCGCTAAGTGGGGCACAAACCAACTAGCGCCCGGGCGCAGCGCTATCTGCGCCTCTCGCAAAATTGACCGGACATTTTGCGGCGGCGCTAAACACTACCGCCACGATCTCCTGCGCCGGCAGATCGTGACGTCAGTCGAGTGCGCAATGCCCCGGACTGGAAATTGAGTGGCGCCCCCTGCCTTAACGCCTGCCGCTAGCAACGACAGGTTGAGGGGAGCGTTTTGCAGTCGGGAAGGGACTGGGGGAGCGCTATTTAAAGGCGACCGCTTCCTGCCTTTTTTTGTTGGTAACATTTTTGCACCATGCATTCTGAGAGAGAGAGAGACTTCTGGAAAGATTCTACACTGTGTGAAGGAGTTTTGCATACTGAGCAGCACTTTGCAGGTTCATTTTGATTTGCCCTTCCTTGTATCTATTTAGAAGAGACTGTGGGGGCTGCACACTGAGCTCTTTCCCTGGGCGTCTCCATTGTTCTTTCCAGCAGATTTGATGTACAGGTCTCTCCAGGCCGAGATTCAAGGCTGCAATGAACAGGATGTAGATGGAGACTAAGATAAACCCTCCCCTTTAAGATAAAAACAGAAAATGCTGGAGAAACTCAGCAGGTCAAGCAGCATCTGTGAAGAGAGAAACAGAGTTAACGTTTCAGGTCGATGACCATTCATCAGAACTCCCCTTTAAGAATTGGCCGGTGCCAGTGTGTCTGTGTTCCATTGCTGACTGACATCACATGAGCTTCGCCAGTGCTGTGAGTTAGCGCCTCGCTCCTTGGCCTTTGCGCCTTAAGACAGATGTGAAGCGCCTGATTTAGCGCTCCGATCACCTCCAGGGGCGATAAAAGCCAAGTTTGCAGTCGGAGGCGATAATTAGCGCCAGGCGCTAATCTTTGCGCCCAGCTGATAATTGCGCCCCAAATGGGGCAATACTGAATTTCTCCCCCACTATATCTGAATGTGCGAAGCATTCACAACAAAATAAATGAATTAATAGCGGAGATAGAAATGAATAGGTTTGATCTAATAGCTATTACGGAGACGTGGTTGCAAAGTGACCAAGGTTGGGAACTAAATATTCCAGGATACTTAACGTTTAGAAGAGATAGGCAACATGGAAAAGGAGGAGGGGTAGCCCTGAAAATAAAGGATGGGATAAAGACAGTAGAGAGAAAGGATCTTAGCTCCGAAAATCAAAGAAGTAGATTCAGTTTGGGTGGAGCTAAGAAACAGCAAGGGGCAGAAAACATTGCTGGGAGTTATTTATAGGCCCCCAAACAATAGTTGTAATGTAAGGCAGAAAATAAATCAGGAAATTAGAGGCGCATATAACAAGGGTAATACAGTAATCAAACAAAGGTAGTACAGTAATCATGGGGGACTTTAATCTACATATAGACTGGGCAAACCAAATTATGGAGTTATTATGGGGACAAACACAACAGCCAATTTGCATACAGTGAGGTCCCACAAACAGTAATAAAGTAAGTGACCAATTAAACTGTTTGACTGGCATTGGTTGATGGATAAATGTTGGCCAGGATGCTGGGAGAGCTTCCTACTCTTCCTCAAATAGTGCCATGACATCCTTTACATCTGCTTAAGCAGACAGATGGGGCTTCAGTTTAATGTCTCATTCAAAAGACCGAGCCTCCAGCACTGCCACATTCCCTCAGTATTGTATTGAACTGTAAGCCTAGGTTATGTGTTGAAGTTCGTTAACTAGGCTTGAACTCATGACTGAGTCAGAGGTAAGAGTGCTACCAACTGAGCTTGAGGCAGTCAAAAAAGGAGAAAGAAAGTAAGTAAACAAATAAATAAATATAGCACCTTTGACGACCACCGGAGTACTTTTGCCAATGAAGTACTTTTTTTTTAAAGTGTAGTCGCTGTTGCAATGTGGGAAACATGGCAGCCAGTTTGCGTACAGCAAGTTCCCACAAACAGCAATGTGATAATGGCCAGATAATCTGTTTTTTAGCGATGTTGATTGAGGGATAAATGTTGGCCGGGACACTGGGGATAACTCCACTGCTCTTCTCTGAAATAAAGCCATGGGATCTTCATTAGAGGAGGAATATCAGCATTAACTGGGGGCGGGGAGTGAAAGAGCACCAGCATAAACTGGAGGAGTGGGGGGAACCAGCTGCCTCTGAGGAGGGAGGAAGACAAGTACCAGCTGGAACTGCATTTCGGGGGAGAACCGTTACCAGACTTAATTGAGGAGGAGAGGGAGAAGAGTGTGAATATGAACTGGGAGAGTTGGAGACGAGGAGAGCACGGTTTGTGAAAGGATGGGGAGTTGGATAGGGTAGAGTGTCTCAAAGGATTGGGTCTGAGATGGTTAGAGTGTTTCTGTAAACTGGGGTGGCGTGGAGTGGATTTGAGAGTGTGACTGATGAGATCATTTTTGGGGAAGTGATGGCCTGTTTGGTTTGAAACCAAAACTTGAAGATTTTTAATGTTAAAAATGAAAAGCAATCTATTGTGAAGTACGGAAGAGCTTAAAATGAACCGAATTGCGTAATTTTTGATGTAAAAGTTCCAATGAGTATGCCCCTGCACCCCTCCAGAAATACACCATCTCGAAAATGTGCCTTCAGCAATTGGATTTCCCACTTCAGGTTTTGATCTCCTTATATTGGCCCAGAAATTCGGGTCGGGGACTTCCCGCGGGTGCAAGCCCCCGACCTGCACTTACCTTGCGCGCCGCCCCCGTGGAATTCCGATCCGGGGCCTGGTCCAGCTGCCGGCGCGCAGTGCTTGCGTATCCCAGGGGCGCAGTTAGTTCAATGCGTCCCCTGGGATCATGTGGGCCATGGGGAGCCAATCGGAGCAGGGAATGCTCCATTCATAAGTCTGACAGGAAGTGCTGTCAAGACTTATAAATACTACGGCCCCAAAACATCACTAAATCTTCAAATACATTTTTTTTTTAAATCACATTTTTTAAATAAACTATAAATTACATGAAATAACTATTTTAAACAATAATTTAAATTTTTGAAAAAAATAATTTTATTTTCTAACAGGGCTAAAAATAAACTTATCTTGCTTTAAAGTATTTAAAAATAATAAACCTGTGGAAAAAATGTTTTAATTTTAATTAATTCACCACTTACCTTGTAAAAAGCAGGCCTTGTGACTGCTTTTTAAATGTCTAACTTCTGGAGACTTACCCTCCCGGGAAAAACCTGCAAAAAAACCCGAAGTTCGATGCGCACGTGCAGCCCCTCCTGCGCACGCGTTCGACCTCTGAACCATTTTGTTCAGAGGAACGGAAGTGCCGGTTTCCCATGCATGCGCAGTGCATGCAGGAAACCGGCACTTCCATTGGGCCTACGGGTGAGTTCCCAGCGCGTACTCACCCGTGGAGACCCGAATTTCTGGGCCAATCCCTTTCCCTCCAATACAAGTGTAAAGAATGTTGTGTATACCACAGCTTAAGTTTCAAAGCCAGTGTAACTACTTGGTTTTCCTATGTGATAGGTTTACAATCAGGGCCATTCTTGAGGTCTCAGGTTTTAGTGCTGTGTCAGCTTTCTAAAAACTGCTGGTCAGATTTTGCTAGTTTTCTATGTTGGCGCGTGACGTCCGCCTGTTGTTTCCCAAAAGATGACCTGGCACTTTCTTGTCAGCTGCAGTGGAATTGGGTCCAGTCAGCTCTGAACTGGACAACATAAAGTCAAAAAGAAAATACTGCAGATGCTGGAAATCGGAAATAAAAACAGAAAATGCTGGAGACACTCAGCAGATCGGGCAGCATCTGTGGAGAGAGAAACAGAGTTAACGTTTAAGGTCGATGACCTTTCATCAGAACATAAAGTCAAGTTCTCAACAAATAAAGCTCAACACACGCATAAGTCCAGTTAAACCAGTTCAACTTTGAGACAACTGGAGCAGAAATTAAGAACATAAGAACATAAGACATAGGAGCAGGAATAGGTCATTTGGCCCCTCGAGCCTGCTCTGCCATTTCATGAGATCATGGCTGATCTGATCTTGGCCTCAACTCCACTTCCCTGCCCATTCCCCATAACCCTTGACTCCCTTATCGTTCAAAAATCTGTCTATCTCCACCTTAAATATATTCAATGACCCAGCCTCCACAGCTCTCTGGGGAAGAGAATTCCAAAGATTCTGGAAGGATCACTCAGTCTTCTGGGATAAAGGCAGAATGATTGGAGCATTTTCAGCAGTGCCTCATACTGCATGTGTACAGTACATCCTCAGCTCGTCCGTCCGTCAAAAGAAGTCATTGCTCAAGAAAGAAGCTAGTTCAGTGTTTGTGTAGATAATGTAGGAGCTAGTGTCTGCCGTACTGTGAATATGGTTGTTCCGCTTTAGTGAAATTATAATTAGGCTCTGAAAGGATTCTGACAACAATGAAACACAATACTCCTAGCTGAAAATAATGAATTCACTGCTCATTATGCGGTCTCCTCTACTTTGGGGAGACCAAACGCAGACTGGGTGATCGCCTTGCGGAGCACCTCCGTTCAGTCCACAAGCGGGATCACGAGCTTCCGGTCGCCTGTCAGTTTAATTCTCCGCTCCACTCCCACTCTGTCCTCAGCCTTCTACACTGTTCCAAGGAAGCTCAATGTCAGCTCGGGGAACAGCATCTCATTTTTCAATTAGGGACTTTACAGCCTTCCGGATTCAACACTGAGTTCAACAATTTCACATCATAACCTCTGCCCCCATTATTTTCGGATGGCAGCTGTTGATGATTCTGCTATTCCCATTTACACCTCCTCTAGAACCATCTTTTGTTTCTTTACTTGTCCCATTACCATCTCCTTTTGCCTCGCACCATTGTCCCTTTTGTCTTTTAATCTCTCCTGCCTTTCACCCTATCACAGACCTTCTCTTTTGTTCCTTCCTCCCCTCCCCCCTTTCCCTGCCCCCTACACTTGCTTAAAACCTGTTCCATCTCCAACATTTTCCAGTTCTGACGAAAGGTCATCAACCTAAAACGTTAACACTCTGTTTCTCTCTCCACAGATGCTGCCTGACCTGCTGAGTGCCTCCAGTGTTTTCTGTTTTTATTATTGAAAATAATGAAGTGCGAGCTCAACAAAAGCAGGAAGGTTTAGGCGACCAACGCCTCCGGGACTCAAACACAGAGGACCCTGATTTGGAAGTGGATACACCAGAGCCTGTGGTACTGCCTCTAACAACTCCTCCTAAATAAAACTGCTTTGTTTGAAAAGCTTTCTGTGCGTTTCCAGGCTTGTGTTTAACCACAAAATGTGCTCATCAGATTAAATGTTTCATCTTGAAGATGCAGACTTCTGGAAATAGTAATGTGATATTATGACCAGCTTATCATAGAGCAATAAAACACTTAAATATGATAGGACCTCCAGTAGTCTTCCTCATGGTAAATCAGAGGATATACTGTTTTATAATGGCCGTAGCATTGTACCATATACTGCATATTATACAGTGAGTGGCGTCTTTGTGTCTTGGTAGTTCTTTTCTAAAGGTCATAAGTGCCAGGCAATGACTATCTCCAACAAGCGAGAGTCTAACCACCGCCCCTTGACATTCAATGGCATTACCATCGCCGAATCCCCCACCACCAACATCCTGAGGGTCACCATTGGCCAGAAACATAACTGGACCAGCCACATAAATACTGTGGCAACAAGAGCAGGTCAGAGGCTGGCTATTCTGCGGCGAGTGTCTCACCTCCTGACTCCCCAAAGCCTTTCCACCATCTACAAGGCACAAGTCAGGAGTGTGATGGAATACTCTCCACTTGCCTGGGTGAGTGCAGCTCCAACAACACTCAAGAAGCTCGACACCATCCAGGACAAAGCAGCCCACTTAATTGGCACCCCATCCACCACCTTAAACATTCACGCCCTCCACCACCGGCGTACCGTGGCTGCAGTGTGTACCATCTACAAGATGCACTCCAGCAACTCACCAAGGCTTCTTCAGCAACACCTCCCAAACCCGCGACCTTTACCACCTAGAAGGACAAGGGCAGCAGGTGCATGGGAACACCACCACCTCCAAGTTCCCCTCCAAGTCACACACCATCCTGACTTGAATGTCTATCGCCGTTCCTTCATCGTCACTGGGTCAAAATCCTGGAACTCCCTACATAACAGCACTGTGGGAGTACCTTCACCACACGGACTGCAGCAGTTCAAGAAGGCAGCTCACCACCACCTTCTCAAGGGCAACTAGGGATGGGCAATAAATGCCGGCCTTGCCAGCGACGCCCACATCCCGAGAATGAATAAATAAAGGCACTGCCTCAAGGAAAGTTGTTGGTTGGTGAGAAGAGTTATGTTTAACCTCAGCTGTTTCTTTAAGACCATAATATCTCATTACTGTAAATAGGCGCATCTTCTTGTCAAATGGGAGCGAGTTACTGTTGCCGAGGGAAGTGTGACTCGAAGTTGTTCGCTGCCTGTAAATCCCCAGCACCTCCTCCTGAAGAGCGACTAGGTCATCACAGTCAGAGGAAACAAGTGGGAAACTGACTGGCTTTCCTTTTTAAATGCTAAGTGCTCCTTTTGTAGGTTCCCTATCTGTTATTTATTTTATGAATATATTTGAGCCAATCCAGTAGAAGTGTGACATACACTTTGGCATGTATGACATCGTCAAGCGTGGTACTTTGATGTACAACAAATGCACTAAACACAGTACTTCTGTTATATGTATGGATAGATGGCATATTCCTCCCTTTATTTGATATATTGTGTTCCTTTACTACAAGTTGAATAAGTGTAGTTGTCCTTTTTACAGATCAGAGTATACAGTAGGGAAGCTCTCAAAGTAACTAATACAGGCGTTCCCCTATGTGATGTTTGGCTGCAACAAACAAGTCTGTTTGCCAGAAGCGAAGTACAGGAAACTCTCGTTTAAACGGCACATAAATATCCGGAATTCTCTATTAACTGGCAAAATTCATACTCCGAAAACAACACCTCAATAACCGGCAATGTTGCCGAGTCAGAGTCCGAGTCTCCCGCGGTGGCCAAGTTAGTCAGTGGGGGTACGATAGCAAAATACTGCAGTGGGGGTAATTCTCCAAACTGCCACTACTCGGCTTCTTGGCACTGTCGGAAGTCCGAACACCTCAATAACAGGAGTCTGACTCTCCCGCGCTGCCAGTATTCTCTTCCCATCCGCCATTTTTCTGTTTACTGTATAAGTTTTGTTTTACTGTTAAGTAATTAAAGAGTTATGGATTACCCTCAACTGGCAGTACTGTACTTAATCAAGCATCTTCCACCATCCATTTAACACAACATTCTGTAGGTGAGTACCCAATTAATGTATACTGCACATTTCTTGATTTTTTATTTTTGTTTGTTAAAAATAGCCTCGGTAGATAACCCTCGCCATCATCCGGAATTTTTAATCAACCGGCACCATCCTGGTCCCGTCGGTGCCGGATACCGAAGAGTTTCCTGTACTAGATAAAAGCTTCTCACTCTCACATTATGAGATTTCTGACTATTTTCCATAGCAACATCTTGGTATCATTTATAGTGAAGTGTTACTCTTAAACTAAGTTTTGCTTTTGAGTAGTTGAATTCTCTGAACAACAGTACTGGCAGATATGATCTAAAATCCAAATGAAGCCTCTACCCAGATTGCTCGAGTCAACGGAAAGTTGTTCAATATCTGAGGGATCATCCACACCTGTTATTGTTGGGATGGTCCAGAATCATTTAAGCTAAGCAGGTGTTAGATGCCAGGGAACCTTTACCAAGGTTGGACGGTAACCAATAATTAATTGGGAGGCCTACTGGCCAACCCCTGGACAGGGAGGCACTCAGAGGGCAAGCTGGCAACTTCATGTCGAGGTAGGGGATAAATTAAGTGAGAAACAGATGGGTAAGGCCAAGGCCAGTGGAAGGCTGGTTAGAGAGACGGGGAGGAGACAGTTTCCTCCATGTTTAAGATAGAACCAATCAGATTCAGTGAAAGGGCTGACCAGGAAAAGTTAAGGGAGCTTACTTGCTGGAATAGTGTGGCATAGTTTGCTGTTTAATGAAAGGAACTGTTATTGGATAAGTTCAAATTCAGGATTTACTTCTCTGTTCAAGCACATGTAATTAATAAAATAAACCTGCTTCTTGATTCTCTTTCATTGCCTCACCAGAATGTTCATCATTTCTGCCTCTCAGAAGATTGGAGTAACACATGTTTGGCTGTGACAGATTACATAGGATTACATAGGATATACGGCACTGAAACAGGCCATTCGGCCCAGCCAGCTGAGTGAAGTAGTGCCACTGCACCAACATCCCCTCAGATATACCGCTGGCTGCGTATACAATTGAACAGATGTTGAGGGGGAGATGAATTGTTCCTTGTCAGCTTTGAGGGAAACACAGTTTGTTCTTCCAGTCTTCCTGGGCTTCTTGCAGTTTTCCCAGAGTTTAAGAAGCTGGATATGACAGAGCATCTTAGGGATTCTGAGCAGCTGAGGAACGCTGTGGACCATAGAAGTCGCTAAGACAGGAGTGTCCAAACAAAGCCCAGGCAACTCACTCGGATTTGCATCAATATTTTTTACCCACTGGTATGAATTTTGTGGGCCTATTGGGTTGGAAGGGGCTTTTCTTGGTCCTGTCGCCTCATTAGTGGGTAAATCTTAAATTAGAACACCGCGGTCGGTTATTATCAACAACCTGAGTTCTATACATCCGTCTTTCGGACGAGACGTTATACCGAGGCCCCGTCGTAAAAGTTCCCAGAATACTATTTTGAAGAAGGGCAGGGGAGTTCTCCCCGGTGTCCTGGCCAATATTTATCCCTCAACCACATCATTGATACAGATTATCTGGTCATTATCACATTGCTGTGTGTGGGAGCTTGCTATGTGCAAATTGGCTGCCGTGTTTCCTACATTACAACAGTGATGGCATTTCAAAAAAGTACTTAATTGGCTGTGAAGCGCTTACGATCCTTTACGCCAACCTGAGAGGGTAGACGGGGCCTCAGTTTACCATCTCATCCAAAAGTCGGCACCTCCGACAGTGCAGCGCTCCTTCAGCACTGCACTGAAGTGTCAGCCTAGATTATGTGCTCAAGTCTCTGGAGCGGAACTTCAACCCACAACCTTCTGACTCAGAGGTGAGAATGCTGCCCACTGAGCCACGGCAGACACCTAGTGACATGAATCAACTGAGCGGTCTGCGGGTGGCGCTGTCCAGGGAGAGTATAAATACTTGGGCACGGGCCCTGCGCAGGACATTCTTAACAGGAACTAGTGAAGGACACAACTAGATCTCCATGTTGTAAAACAGTTGATTAAAGCTTTGTTTAACGCTTATACCAAGTGCCTAGTAGTTTTCTTATGTCCCCTAGTCTGGTGTGTTTAGATGGTTACTTACTGTCTTTACCACCAGCGCCATGGTCTTTTTCTTCAGTCGTGTGCTCACCCCTTTTATTGTTATTATTAATTTGTCATGTTCATGTTCTCTGTTAGGCTTTCAAGCCAATTACTATCACTTGGTTTAGTTGGGTGCCAAGGTGTCGTGTGGGAATTTTTCTGTTGCATGATGGTGTTGTTGTACAGTGAAGGGTTGTAGGGCAATCCCCCAGTTCCTCATTGCAGCTGTACTGCTTTGGGGTGCATTGGCCAGACACCTCCTGACGGAGAACTGGATAAGGGGGTCTTGGCACCTGATCAATAACCGTACCAGCAGTGGTCCGCAGCCAGGCTGCCCAGTCACCCTCTTGCCCACTAGTTATGCATAGAAGTGAATGGTGTTCTGAGAGGGGATATGTTTCAGAGGCTGATATGCTAAAATAATGCATCAATAATCATAGAAATTTGTTCTATTTGAAAAATAAATGTTTAATTAGAGTTCTCAACACATTTTGTGAGCTCTGTCCTTTCCTATTAAGCTGCAAACTATTTGAGTTCTCAGAAGCACAGCTCAATATGTCAGTGGTTTATTGACACAGCCCTGAAATGTAAACCAGCACTGATGGCAGGTATGGGAGAGAATGAGATATAGACAAGCGGAAAGAATTGGACAGAGAAAGACAAAGGCTAACAGAGGTGTGAACTATTTACTTGGCCCAGAAGCAAATCTACCAAAGTATTTCCAAAAGTTTACCGTTTGAAAGTTTATTTTAGTTCAGGGAGTTCTGCAGATGAAGCCTTTTTGTTTTTGAAAGTTGCTTGTGCTATGTTGCAGTGAAATATGGAGCAGATTATTGGGGCAGAGTTAATGGAGTTTTACCCTCCTTCTAATGCAAGACAAACTCATCACCCCTGTGCTCGCTGAGCTACATTGGATCCCAGTCTGGCAACGCCTCAATTTTAAAATTCTCATCCTTGTTTTCAAATCCCTTGCCCCCTCCCTATCTCTGTAACCTCCTCCAGCCCTACAACCCTTCGAGATCTCTGCGACAATGTTCCCACTCCAGGGATTCCACGCAGCCGGCTTTTCAATGGAAAAACCGCGCATCTGCGGTATTTTGAATGGGCCGAGCGGCCCCCCAAAAACTGACAGGGAACATTGTTGTGCGCTACTCCAGTAATCTGGTGCATCCCCGATTTTAATTGCTCCACCATTGGTGGCCATGCCTTCAGCTGCCTGGGGCCTAAGCTCTGGAATTCCCTCCCGAAACCTCACCGCCTCTCCACCTCTCTCTCCTCCTTTAAGACGCTCCTTACAACCTTCCTCCGCCTGTCCTAAAATCTCCTTATGTGGCTTGATGCCATATTTTGTTTGGTAACGCCCCTGTGAAGCGCCTTGGTTCCCTCTAAGGTGCGCGCATGTGCGGCCACGCGGCGATCTGGAACTTATGGCGCATTGAAATAAACAGACTGCTCACAACTTGGTCCGTTGATAACTGTTTTAAAATGTAAACTGCCCATGGACAAAAAGGTAGTGCTCAGAGGGTTTGTAGCCCGCCCAGTACAAAGAAAATTTAGAGAGAACATTGTTTAACGGCGCTAAATAAAAGCAAGTTGTTGTTGTTGGGGAGTACTATTATTACAACAACAACTTGCATTTATATAGCACCTTTAACATAGTAAAACGTCCCAAGGCGCATCACAGGAGTGTTATAAGACTAAAATTTGACACTGAGCCACATAAGAAGAAATTAGGGCAGGTGACCAAAAGCTTGGTCAAAGAGGTGGGTTTTAAGGAGCGTCTTAAAAGGAGGAAAGAGAGGTAGAGTGGTTTAAGGAGGGAATTCCAGAGCTTAGGGCCTAGGCAACAGAAGGCACGGCCACTGATGGTTGAGCGATTCTAATCAGGGATGCTCAAGAGGGCAGAATTAGAGGAGCGCAGATATCTCGGGGGGGGGGGGGGAGGGGGTGCGGGGATGGTGGTTGTGGGGCTGAAGGCGAGGCCATGGAGGGATTTGAAAACAAGGATGAAATTTTGAAGTCGAGGCGTTGCTTAACTGGGAGCCAATGGAGGTCAGCGAGCACAGGGGTGATGGGTGAACGGGACTTGGTGCAAGTTAGGACACAGGCAGCTGAGTTTTGGATGACCTCAGGTTTACATAGGATAAAATGTGGGAGGCCAGCCAGGAGTGCGTTGGAATAGTCAAGTCTAGCGGTAACAACGGCATGGATGAGGGTTTCAGCAGCAGATGAGCTGAGGCGGGGTGGAGACGGGTAATGTTATGAAGGTGGAAATAGTTGGTCTTAGTTATGCCACAGATTTGTGGTCGGAAGCTTATTTCAGGGTCAAATATGACACCAAGATTGAGAACAGTCTGGTTCAGCCTCAGACAGATGTTAGGGAGAGGGATGGAGTCAGTGGCTAGGGAACGGAGTTTGTGGTGGAGACCGAAAGCAATGGCTTCGGTCTTCACGATATTTAATTGGAGAAAATTTCTGCTCATCCAGAACTGTATGTCGGACTAGCAGTCTGACAATTTAGAGACCGTGGAGGGGTCGAGAGAAGTGATGGTGAGGTAGAGCTGGGTGTCGTAAGCGTATATGTGGAAACTGACACTGTGTTTTCAGATGATGTCGCCAAGGGGCAGCATATAGATGAGAAATAGGAGGGGGCCCAGGATAGATCCTTGGGGGACACCAGAGGTAACGATGCGGGAGCAGGAAGAGAAGCCATTGCAGGTGATTTTCTGGCTGCGATTAGATAGATAAGAATGGAACCGGGCGAGTGCAGTCCCACCCAGCTGGAGGATGGTGGAGAGGCGATGGAGGAGGCTGAAGACAGGTTGAGAAGGACGAGGAGGGATAGTTTACCTTTGTCACAGTCACAAAGGATGTCATTTGTGACTTTGATGAGAGCCATTTCGGTACTGTTGCAGGGGCGGAAACGTGATTGGAGGGATTCAAACACGGAGTTCCGGGAAAGATGGGCATGGATTTGGAAGGTGACAACATGTTCAAGGACTTGAGAGGAAAGGGGAGGTTGGAGATGGGTTGGTAGTTTGCAAGGACGGGGGGGTCAAGGGTTGTTTTTTTGAGGAGAGGGGTGATGACGGCAGATTTGAAGGAGAGGGGGACAGTACCCGAGGAGAGAGAACCGTTAACAATATCAGCTAACAAAGGAAGTTGGGTGGTCAGCAGTTAGAGGGAATAGGGTCAAGGGAGCAGGAGATGGGTCTCATGGACAAGATGAGCGTGGAGAGCTCAAGAGGGGAGATTGGTGAGAAACTGGAGAAAGATGCTATAATCCATTAACTGCAATGGAACTGAATATCAGGCGCTGTGTGTAACGGGCGGCCATTCCGATACCGCCCGTGTTGAACTACCACTTGAGACCAATGTCTAGGCCCTGGTTTCCAATTTTGTGAAAAGTTTTCTCATTATTTCACACATGTTTTGTGTGTATGTTGCAATAGCAGGAATGGTACAGAAGCAGTCTGGTCACTTCCAAGCACAACTACCCACCTGAACTTAACAGGGAATTTGATTGATTCTCTACCAGCCATTTCCTTTGGTCATTTACCAAACCTGGAACATCTAAGGATCAACAATAATCTTCTGCGCTCTCTCAATCCTGACGCTTTCCAGGGACTTACTCACCTTTCATTCTTGAATTTGTCTAATAATAACATAGAGACATTATGTAAATGGACATTTAACAAAATCGTCAATCTGACAACTCGTTCTCTTGAAAACAACAAAAATATCTCAGCTTTCACCCAATATAATTGACTCGGTGCACCATCTGGAGTATGTGAGTTTGAAGCAAAACTATTTACCTGAATTTTCCATTATTGTTAAGGCAGCGGTGTTCTGCAAAACCCCATGAAGGCTGGATCTTAGCAGCAATACCACTTCAAGCCTGACCTCACCTGGAAACGTGGAAAGCATTCCTTATTCTCAGCTGCAGACACTCAGTTTAGCTGCCAACAACATTGGTTCTGTTGGAAGCAAAGGCGTCCCTTTCCACAAGAGGACCAATTAAATACATATTTTGGTTCTGTCTTCACAAAGGAGGACACAAATAACCTCCCAGAGATGTCGGGGAACATAGAGTCTGATGAAAGGGAGGAACTGAAAGAAATCAGTATTTGTAGGGAAATGGTGTTAGGGAAATTGATGGGATTGAAGGCCGATAAATCCCCAGGGCCTGATAATCTACATCCTAGGGTACTTAAGGAAGTGGCCCTAGAAATAGTTGATGCTTTGCTGATCATCTTCCAGCATTCGATGGAATCTGGAACAGTACCCATGGATTGGAGGGTAGCTAATGTTACCCCACTATTCAAAAAAGGTGGTACAGAGAAAACGGGGAATTACAGACTGGTAAGCCTGACATCGGTAGTGGGGAAAATGCTAGAGTCCATTATAAAAGATGTAATAGCAGAGCACTTGGAAAACAGTGACAGGATCGGACAAAGTCAACATGGATTTACAAAAGGTAAATCGTGCTTGGCTAATCTACTGGAATTTTTTGAGGATGTAACTGGTAAAATAGATAAGGGAGAACCAGTGGATGTGGTGTATTTGGACTTTCAGAAGGCTTTTGATAAGGTCCCGCATAAGAGATTAGCGTGTAAAGTTAAGGCACATGGGATTGGGGGCAAGGTATTGACTTGGATAGAGAACTGGTTGGCAGACAGAAAGCAAAGAGTTGGAATAAACAGGTCTTTTTCCGAGTGGCAAGCAGTGACTAGTGGGGTACCGCAGGGATCGGTCCTTGGGCCCCATCTATTCACAATATATATTAATGATCTAGACAAGGGAACTAGATGTAATATCTCCAAATTTGCAGACGACACAAAGCTGGGTGGGCGTGTGTGCTGTGAGGAGGATGCCGAGAAACTACAGGATGATTTGGACAGGTTGGGTGATTGGGCAAAAGCATGGCAGATGCAATATAACGTGGTTAAATGCGAGGTTATCCATTTTGGTGGCAAAAATAGGCAGGCAGATTATTATCTGAATGGCAATAGATTGGGAGAAGGGGAAGTGCAACGAGATCTGGGCGTCCTTGTGCACCAGTCGCTGAAGGTAAGCATGCAGGTGCAGCAGGCGGTTAAGAAGGCAAATGGCATGTTGGCCTTCGTAGTGAGAGGGTTTGAATACAGGAACAAGGATGTCTTGCTGCAGTTGTACAGGGCCTTGGTGAGACCACATCTTGAGTATTGTGTGCAGTTTTGGTCGCCTTATCTGAGGAAGGATGTTCTTGCCATGGAAGGAGTTCAGCAAAGATTCACCAGGCTGATACCTGGGATGGCAGGAATGACATATGAGGAGAGATTGGGTTGATTGGGCTTGTACTTGCTGGAGTTTAGAAGAATGAGAGGGGATCTCATTGAAACTTATAAAATTCTGACAGGACTGGACAGACTAAATGCAGGAAGGATGTTCCCGATGGTCGGGGAGTCCAGAACCAGGGGTCACAGTCTAAGGATAAGGGGTAGGCCATTTAGGACAGAAATGAGGAGGAATTTCTTCACCCAGAGAGTGGTGAACCTGTGGAATTCTCTACCACAGAAGGCAGTAGAGGTCAATACATTAAATATATTCAAGAAGGAGTTGGATATATTTCTTAAGGCTAAAGGGATCAAGGGATATGGGGAGAAAGCTGGGACCGGGTACTGAATTTGGATGATCAGCCATGATCGCATTGAATGGCGGAGCAGGTTTGAGGGGCCGAATGGCCTACTCCTGCTCCTATCTTCTATGTTTCTATGTTTCTGTTAGATTTATCTCACAATCGCATCACAACATTAGCCAGCAATGCCTTCAGTCACCTCCCTTTGAAGATGCTGAAGTTGAGTGGCAATTAGTTTCCTTTATCTGACCATAATTGTGTAGGTGTCCAAAAATTACAAATGTTGGATTTATCAAACACAACTCTTGGTAAAGGAGAAAACATGCAGCTATTATGCAAATTTGTTTTCCAAAGAAAGATAAAGCTTGTAGCTTTGAGGTAAAATGGTCTTAGATATCTCTCATCAGAAGACTTTTCCAACTGCACAACTTTACAAAGCATCGACCTGCCACTTAACCATGTGCATGGTCTCTCCAGTTTGTTCACCTAAGCAATTTAAATGAGCTCTATCTAAGTGGCAACCAAATCCATCAAGTTTACAACAGTTGGGCTGGCTTAAATAACCTCCACATACTGGGGCTTTGAAAAAAAAACCAGAATAAAAACAATTTATTCGTCTAGAAAAGCTGACATTAATGGATGTCTCTGAAATTGAAATATTCGAACTGCACAATGCCACGTTGTCTGGATTTTAAAAAACTTGAAAATACTACTGATTGACGAGAATAAAATTCTGGAATTGTATTCCTATTACTTCAAAGAACAAAAGCACCTTCAGAAATTGAGTCTTCATCAAAACAAGCTTTCTGTAATCCGAGTATGTGTGTTCGAGCAGCTAAACAAATTAACCGACCTCAACCTTGTTGGAAATCAATTGGCTCGAATGTATGCTGTTGTTTTTAAAGGTCTTTCCAATCTCAAGATACTGGTACTTGCTAATGATAACGTACAGAAACTCCATAACTGTATGTTCAAAGGACTTAGATTTTAAAACACATTGACCTAAGCAACAATAATATCATTCCAAATTACAAATGGAAGGACCTGGCTCCATTTGAGGAACCAGGACAGCTTCAATAAATGAACCTTAAATCTCAAGAAACACAGGGAATCAAATATCTTCCTAATGTTATTTTTAAGGGGCTTAAATCTCTCCAAAGTCTTTTCTTAGGGCTGAACACCAAACTCCTATTAACTAAGTACACGTTCAAACCACTTTATAATTTAACATTAGAAAACGGTATAGTACCAGAGAACTGGAGGACAGCTATTCCTATATTTAAAAATGTAGATAGAACAAGTCCAGGGAACTATAGACCAGTTAGCTTAACATCAGTGTAAGATGTAATAGAAAAACATCTAGAAACTGAAAATATAATAAAGAATAGTTAACACAGATTTCAAAAGGGAAGGTCATGTTTGACCAACCTTATTGAATTCTTTAAGGAAGTAGCAGGAAGAGTAGACAAGGGTAATGTAGTAGACTTGGATTTTCAAAAGGCCTTTGATAAGGTACTGCATAGTAGACTCATAACGAAGGTCAGAGCACGTAGAGTCAGGGGACAACTAGCAGAATGGATAACAAGTCGGCTACAAAACAGAAATCGGTTATTAAAAGTTAAAGGTAGTTACTCAGACTGGTGGAAGGTGGGAAGTTGTGTTCCACGGGGATTGGTGCTGGGACTACTGCTGTTCACAATTTACATTAACGATTTGAACTCTGGAATTAGAAGTTCAATTTCAAAATTTGCAAATGACACCAAATTGAGGGTATAGTTAATACTGAGGAAAACTGCAACAAAATATGAGAAGATGGTAATAAACTCGCAGAATGGGTGTGTAAATGGCAAATTAATTTCAGTATAGATAAGTGTGAGGTAATGCATTTTGGTAGGAGGAATAAGGAGGCTACATACTCCGAGTCTAAATGGGGTAGGGGAGCAAAGGGATCTAGGGATCCACATTCACAAAACATTAAAAGTAGCAACGCAAGTTAACAAGGCATTGGGGTTCATTTCTAGAGGAATAGAATTGAAAAGCAGGAAAGTTATGTTAAATTTATATATAACCTTGTTTAGACCACACTTAGAGTACTATGTACAGTTCTGATCTCCATATTACAAAAAGGATATAGAGACACTAGAGAAGGTGCAAAAAAGATTTACAAGGATGATACCAGAACTGAGAGGTTATAACCATCAGGAAAGACTGAATAGGCTGGGGCTTTTTTCCCTAGAAAAGAGAAGGCCGCGGGATGACCTATAAGATATCAATGTCCGTATATCCATCAATATAAGATAGTCACTAATAAATCCAATAAAGAATTCAAGAGAAACTTCTTCACCCAGAAAGTGGTGAGAATGTGGAACCCGCTACCACAGGGAGTGGTTGAGGTGAATAGCATAGATGCCTTTAAGGGGAAGTTAGATAAATACGAGGGAGAAAGCAATAGAAGGACATGCAGATAGGGTTGGATGAAGAAGGGCTGAGGTTGAGATTGATTATTTAAACGCGACCCCGAGGCAGCAGAGGACCAGGTAGGCCCCGGAGCGGCAGCTGTGCGGACCTGTGTGGGAAGTGGTGGCGGTGGCAGTATTTAAACGTGACCCCGAGGCGGCAGAGGACCAGGCAGGCCTACCAATCTCAGCTCCGAGAGTGGGAGAGAGAAGTAAAAAGTAATCGAACTGTGACGTCACCAGAAAGCAGGTAAGTGATTGGTTGGTGAGTATTTCTCTCTTTCTCCTTTTTTACAAGCTTAAATTTTGTGTTTTATAGTTTCTAGGGTCTCTGTGGTGTAGCGGGGACAGTTGGTAAACAAGGGCCATTTAGTATATCATTTAATTGGTGGTATTGATTTGATTTAATTTAAATTAATTAAAGGGTAAGTCATGGCAGGACAGCCCGGCCCCGTAGTTTGCTCCTCCTGCACTATGTGGGAAATCAGGGACACTTCCTGTGTCCCTGACGACCATGTGTGCAGGAAGTGTATCCAGCTGTAGCTACTGGCAGACTGCATTGCGGCGCTGGAGCTGCGGATGGATGCATACTGGAGCATTCACGAGGCTGAGGACGTCGTGGATAGCATGTTTAACCAGTTGGTCACACCGCAGGTAGAAGGTTGCAAAGGCAGAAAAGGAATGGGTGACCACCAGGCAGAGTAGTAGGCGCAGGCAGGTAGTGCAGGAGTCCCCTGGGGTCATCACCCTCTCGAACAGATACAGGTATACCGCTTTGGATACTGTTGGGGGGGAATGGCTTATCAGAGGAAGGCAGCAGCAGCCAACTTCCTGGCACCAGGGGTGGTTCTGCTGCACAGGACGGGAGGAAAAAGAGGGGTGTGGCTATAGTGATAGGGGATTCTATTGTAAGGGGAATAGATAGGCATTTCTGCGGCCGCAAACGAGACTCCAGGATGGTGTGTTGCCTCCCTGGTGCAAGGGTCAAGGATGTCTCAGAGCGGCTGCAGAACATTTTGGAAGGGGAGGGTGAACAGCCAGTTGTCGTGGTGCATATAGGTACCAACGATATAGGTAAAAAACAGGATGAGGTCCTAAAAGCTGAATATAGGGAGTTACGAGGTAAATTAAAAAATAGGACCTCAAACGTAGTAATCTCAGGATTGCTACCAGTGCCACGTGCTAGTCAGAGTAGAAATAGAAGGATATTTCAGATGAATACGTGGCTAGAGGAATGGTGCAAGGGGGAGGGATTCAAATTCCTGGGACATTGGAACCGGTTCTGGGGGAGGTGGGACCAGTACGCACCTGAGCAGGACCGGGACCGATGTCCTTGGGGGAGTGTTTGCTAGTGCTCTGGGGGAGGGTTTAAACTAAAATGGCAGGGGGTTGGGAACCTGAGCAGGGAGACAGAGGAAAGGGAAACAAGGATAGAAGCAAAAGACAGGAAGGAGAAAAACAAAGGTTGCAGTCAGAGAAATCAAGGGTTTAAATCAAACATGGCCACAGTAAATAATAATTCTAAAAGGTCTAAGAGCATTAAAAAAACAAGCCTGAAGGCTTTGTGTCTTAATGCAAGGAGCATTCGTAATAAGGTGGATGAATTAGCAGCACAAATAGAGGTAAATGAATATGATATGATTGGGATTACGGAAACATGGCTCCAGGGTGACCAAGGCTGGGAACTCAACATACGGGGGCATTCAATATTCAGGAAAGATAGGCAAAAAGGAAAAGGAGGTGGGGTAGCATTGCTGGTTAAAGAAGGGATTAACACAATTGTAAGGAAAGATATTGGCTCTGATGATGTGGAATCTGTATGGGTAGAACTGAGAAATACCAAGGGGAAGAAAACGTTAGTGGGAGTTGTATACAGACCTCCAAACAGTAATGCTGAGGTTGGGGATGGCATTAAATGGGAAATTAGAGACGCGTGCAATAAGGGCACAGCAGTTATCATGGGTGACTTTAATTTACATATAGATTGGGCTAACCAAATTAGTAACAATACTGTGGAGGAGGAATTCCTGGAGTGTATACGGGATGGTTTCCTGGACCAATATGTCAAGGAACCAACTAGAGATCAGGCCATTTTAGACTGGGTATTATGTAATGAGAAAGGATTAATTAGCAATCTTGTTGTGCGCGGCCCCTTGGGTTGGAGCGATCATAATATGATCGAATTCTTCATTAAGATGGAAAGTGAAGTAGTTGACTCAGGGACTAGGGTCCTGAATTTAAATAAAGGAAACTACGATGGTCTGAGGTGCGAGTTGGCTAGGATGGATTGGGGAATGTCACTCAAAGGGTTGACGGTGGATAGGCAATGGCAAACATGCAAAGATCGCATGAATGAACTACTGAATCTGTTCATCCCAGTTTGGCATAAAAATAAAACAAAAAAGGTGACTCAACCATGGCTAACAAGGGAAATTAGGGATAGCATAAGATCCAAGGAGAGGACATATAAATTGGCCAGAAAAAACAGTAAACCTGAGGATTGGGAGAAGTTTAGGATTCAGCAAAGGAGGACAAAGGGATTAATTAAGAGGGGGAAAATAGAGTATGAGAGTAAGCTTGCAGGGAACATAAAAACTGACTGTAAAAGCTTCTATAGATATGTGAAGAGCAATAGATTGGTGAAGTCAAGTGTAGGTCCCTTGCAGTCAGAATCAGGGGAATTTATAATGGGGAACAAAGAATGGCAGACCAATTAAATACATACTTTGGTTCTGTCTTCACAAAGGAGGACAGAAATAACCTCCCAGAGATGTCGGGGAACATAGGGTCTAACGAGAGGGAGGAACTGAAAGAAATCAGTATTTGTAGGGAAATGGTGTTAGGGAAATTGACGGGATTGAAGGCCGATAAATCCCCAGGGCCTGATAATTTACATCCTAGGGTACTTAAGGAAGTGGCCCTAGAAATAGTAGATGCATTGCTGGTCATCTTCCAAAATTCGATAGATTCTGGGAACTGTACCCATGGATTGGGGGGTAGCTAATGTTACCCCACTATTCAAAAAAGGTGGTAGAGAAAAAACGGGGAATTATAGACCGGTAAGCCTGACATCGGTAGTGGGGAAAATGCTCGAGTTCATGATAAAAGATGTAATAGCAGAGCACTTGGAAAACAGTGACAGGATCGGACAAAGTCAACATGGATTTACAAAAGGTAAATCGTGCTTGACTAATCTACTGGAATTTTTTGAGGATGTAACTGGTAAAATTGATAAGGGAGAATCAGTGGATGTGGTGTATTTGGACTTTCAGAAGGCTTTCGATAAGGTTCCGCACAAGAGATTAGCGTGTAAAGTTACGGCACATGAGATTGGGGGCTAGGTATTGACTTGGATAGAGAACTAGTTGGCAGACAGAAAGCAAAGAGTTGGAGTAAACGGGTCTTTTTCCGAGTGGCAGGCAGTGACTAGTGGGGTACCGCAGGGATCGGTCCTGGGACCCCAGCTATTCACAATATATATTAATGATCTAGACAGGGGAACTAGATGTAATATCTCCAAGTTTGCAGACGACACAAAGCTGGGCGGGAGTGTGTGCTGTAAGGAGGATGCCGGGAAACTCCAGTATGATTTGGACAGGTTGGGTGATTGGGCAGAAGCATGGCAGATGTAATATAATGTGGATAAATGCGAGGTTATCCACTTTGGTGTCAAAAACAGGAAGGCAGATTATTATCTGAATGGCAATAGATTGGGAGAAGGGAAGTGCAACGAGACCTGGGTGTCCTTGTGCACCAGTCGCTGAAGGTAAGCATGCAGGTGCAGCAGGCGGATAAGAAGGCAAATGGTATGTTGGCCTTCGTAGCGAGAGGGTTCGAGTACAGGAAAAAGGATGTCTTGATGCAGTTGTACAGGGCCTTGGTGAGACCACACCTGGAGTATTGTGTGCAGTTTTGGTTGCCTTATCTGAGGAAGGATGTTCTTGTCATGAAGGGAGTTCAGCGAAGATTCACCTGGGATGGCAGGAATGACGTATGAGGAGAGATTGGGTCGATTGGGCTTATACTCGCTGGAGTTTAGAAGAATGAGAGGGGATCTCATTGAAACTTATAAAATACTAACAGGATTAGATAGACTGGATGCAGGAAGGATGTTCCCGATGGCCGGGGAGTCCAGAACCACGGGTCACAGTTTAAGGATAAGGGGTAAGCCATTTAGGACTGAAATGAGGAGGAATTTCTTCACCCAGAGAGTGGTGAACCTGTGGAATTCTCTACCACAGAGGGCAGTAGAGGCCAATTCATTAAATATATTCAAGAAGGAGTTAGATATATTTCTTAAGGCTAAAGGGATCAAGGGATATGGAAAGAAGGCAGGGACAGGGTACTGAATTTGGATGATCAGCCATGATCGCATTGAATGCAGGAGCGGGCTCGAGGGACCGAATGGCCTACTCCTGCTCCTATCTTCTACGTTCCTGAAGAGTGGGCGTGCTCTGACCTGGAAGTTCTCAATGCTGACAAAGAAGGAAGAGTTACTTTTCTCCACCCTCCTTAGAGCTTTGCCATAACACACGTCATTCTGCAGCTGAGAGGGTGGACAGATAACCTGCTCCCAGCCACGTCTTTGCCAATGTCACTCTTGGGCTGGTTGTCAGGAGGTGTGAGAGAGCAGCCCAGGCTACTGCCTCCAGTTTTTCCTCTTATCTTGCGATGAAACACATTTTTATTTGGCTCATTCCACGTTGAGACTCTTACCACATTAGTCTTAATTTTATAAATTCCACAGTGGCACCCTGCTGCAGTCAAAATGGTGCGTCTGAAGCATATATAGCATGAAGTGCTCTGTTGTTCAAAGGAAAAACCAATCTAATCATTGACAATGTAGGATAAAGACTTCTGATGTATGCCTTATATTTATCACCAATAATTCCAATGATCAATGAGAGGCTGTTTATGAACAAATGCACCTCTGCTGTTCTCCAGCTTTAACCACATCCGCAGAAAAGCACCTGATTGCACCAGAATGAAAGTTCCCACTTCCCACATCAGCAATCCTTGTCAATACTGAGTTGGGAAAAAAAAATTGAACTAAATTTAGTGGTGAACAAAGGTGACCGTGTTCTAATAGGGCCGGATTCGAAAAACGAACGACATTGTGTACCCGATGTAGTTGAAACTGTATACATGCTCACCATCAGAACGTTGGAGGCCCAAGTCACATATCAGATGGTCGAGCCTCTGTCCTCTCAGTGCCACTCCTACCCAAGTCCTGCTGCTAGTGGAAGAGATTCTGGTCACTGCATACTCTAGGTGGGCACTCTTGTGAGAGCAGGAGATCCCATCTAGAGTACTCCACAGCTAGAATCCTGTCCATTAGCAGCAGGACTAATCTAATTTAATTTTTTGATGAAGTAACAGAGGGGATGGATGAAGGGAATGCAATGGATGTTGTCTACATGGATTTTTGGAAGACGTTTGACAAAGTACCATGTAGAAGGCTGGTTAACAAAATAGAGGCTCATGGAATAGGTGGGTCAGTGGCAGCTTGGATAAGGAATTGGCTTAAGGACAGAAAACAGCGAGTTGTGGTAAATGGCTGTTTTTCAGACTGGAGGATGGTAGACAGTGGTGTTCCCCAAGGGTCAGTGCTGGGGCCACTGCTTTTTTTGATATATATACACATGACCTGGATATTGGAATACAGAGTAGAATTTCTAAATTTGCCGTGACACCAAACTTGGGGGTGTGGCAAACAGTGATGATGATACCAATCGACTGCAACAGGACATAGAAAGGCTAGCAGAATGGGCAGACAAGTGGCTGATGGAATTTAATACAGAGAAGTGTGAGGTGATGCATTTTAGCAGAAGGAACAGGGAGAGGCAATGTACACTTAATGGCACAGTTTTAAAGAGTGTGCAAGGACAGAGGGATCTTGGAGTTAATGTGTATAGGTCCCTGAAGGTGGCAGGACATATTGAGAGAGTGGTTAACAAAGCATATGGGATCTTGGGCTTCATAAATAGAGGTATTGGGTACAAAAGTAGAGAAGTTATGCTGAACCTTTATAAAGCGCTGGTTAGGTCACAACTGGAGTACTGCGTCCAGTTCTGGTCACCATACTTTAGGAAGGATATAAAGGTCCTTGAGAGGGTGCAGAGGTGATTTACCAGAATGGTTCCGGGGATGGGGGATCTTAGCTACAAGGACAGGTTGGAAAAGCTGGATTTGTTTTCATTAGAGCAAAGGAGGTTGAGGGGTGATTTGATAGAGGTGTACAAGATTGTGACAGGTTTGGATAGACTAGACAGGGAAAGGCTGTTCCCACTAATTGATGGTACAAGGACTAGGGGACACAGATTTAAGGTTTTGGGCAAGAGATGCAGGGGGGAATGTGAGAAAAAACATTTTTACACAGCGAGTGGTGATGACCTGGAATTCGCTGCCGACGGAAGTTTTCAAGGGGAGACTGGATAGGCACTTGAGGGAAATAAACTTGCAGGGCTACGGGGATAGAGCGGGGGATGGGACTGACTGGATTGCACTACAGTGAGCCGGCATGGACTCGATGGGCCGAATGCCCTCCTTCTGTGCCTCTATGACTCCGATAGGAGGGAAATTGAAAGGGGAGCAATGAAAAAGAGAAAGGGAAGGGCAAGGAATTGTAATTTAGGGACAAAAGGGGGAGAAATGTAGAGAAGAGGGGAGAAGCTGGGAGTAGCACTTTGAGCTGGTGAAGAAAGGAGAGAATCAGCATAATCTGAGGAGAGGGCAAGGAGGAGTGGGGTGGGGTGGCAGGACGATGCCAGCATTAATTGAGGGATGAAGAGTACCTGCCTGAACTGGGGAGGGGATGAAGAGTACCTGCCTGAACTGGGGAGGGGATGAGGAGTACCTGCCTGAACTGGGGAGGGGATGAAGAGTACCTGCCTGAACTGGGGAGGGGATGAGGAGTACCTGCCTGAACTGGGGAGGGGATGAGGAGTACCTGCCTGAACTGGGGAGGGGATGAAGAGTACCTGCCTGAACTGGGCTGCGGGTCAGAGAAAAGCACCAGGTTGAATTGAGGGGGCAGAGGGAGAATAGTGCCAGTATGAACTGGGAGAGTTGGAGGAGGAGAGAGTCTCTGAGAAAGGGTCAGAGTTGGATGGGTTGCTATGTCTCTGTGAACTGGGTTGGGGTTTGGATGTGACAGTATGATTGCTGTGAGATTTGGGGTAATGATGGCGAAATCCAAATATCACTTTGCTTTTCCTATTTTAAAATTGCCAAGTAGAAAGTTCCCACGTAAAAAATGCTTAAAATTAGTCAAACTACATCATTTTTAACGTAAAAATTCTACATTTTCCAAGGAGCAGACCCTTCTAGAAATACCTCACCAATTTTATGCTTCAACATTTGAATTTCTCCCTTCAGCACTTTATGTTCTTATGTTTTTTATCCTCCTCCAATATATAGGAAAAGGATTTCAGGTCTAACCACAGCTTAAAGTACAAACTTGTGTAACTACCTGTTTTCACATTATTGGGCTTATAATTAGATAAATACGAACAATGACAGACAGCTAAAGGCCCTCTGGTCCATGCAGCCTGTCTCACACAATGGCGATACCTTGTTTAACCCAACCCGAAACAATGTGATCTGCTGGGAGAGGCAATAAAAGATAAAAAACCCAGGCCAATTTGGGAGAAAAAGATCTGGGAAATTCCTCTCTGACCCACCTAGGAGATCGAAACTAGTCCAGGAGATCACTCTCTAAATTCCCTGCAGGACCTACCTTCTATAAGAGGTGATCTCCACCCCATACTTGAAGGGGAAACATTTGCAGGGCTATGGGGCAAGGGCAGCAGAGTGTGACTAATGGCGTAGCTCTTTCAATGAGCTGGCACAGGCACAATGGGCCGAATGGTCCCCTTCAGTGCTGTGTGATTCGAAGACAATCAGGGCCCTCCTTGAGTTGTTCATTTTCTGAGGTCAGTGTCAGTTTTTGCTAGCTTTGCCTGTATTAAACTGTTGTTTGTTCACTAGGGAAATAAGTTGGTGTTTAGAAAGCAGCTGCCGAACCAATACAGGTAGACTACCCTTTATCCGAACTTCTGAAAACCAAACCCTCTAAAAACCGAAGGTTTTTTCGTTCAGCGTAAGTCGTGCGCACGACATGACCAGAGTGGCGCATGACTTACGCTGAGCAGGGCAGAGGGTCACAGAGTTCCCTCCTGGGTAGGAGATTGCAGGCCGAGCCGGGCAGTGTGAAGGAGGTATACCGGGAGAGTGAACCCAACAATACAGCGGCCCGTCCAATAGCTGCAGCGGCCTGTCCGATATTCTTTTCTCCCCCCCGACCCCCACCCTTTCGGATAAGGGATAGTGTATCCTTTATCCGCACTTCCGAAAACCGAAATCCTCTGAAAACCGAAAGTGTTTTCGTTCAGCGTAAGTCGTGCGCACGACCCCGACCCCCGCCAACCCCCTCCCCCGACCCCCCGCCGACCCCCCCGCCGACCCCAACCCCCGCCGACCCCCACCCCCGACCCCCGACCCCCCGCCGACCCCCACCCCCGACAAATTTCCCAGTCTTATAAAATATCTTCCGAAATCCGAAATTTTCCGAAAACCGAAACACGGCTGGTCCCGAGGTTTTCGGATAAAGGATAGTCTACCTGTACTATCATATGAACTTCTCACAAAACTTGGCAAAATCATATCACTGCCACAAAATCTATCTTTAAGTGCTGTAATCTCTATTATATCATTTAATCACAGTGAAAAATTGCTTAACTTTAACCTGTTTTGCAGAATGCTGTGACTGACACTTTCAAACACTGGGACTAAATACTTAGTACTCCAACAGCTGTATTATTTTTGTAGTTTGATGTGGCAATTCTAAAATAAAACTAACGGTTTCCTGCCGCCCTTCGCTCTTTGGGAGTGGACTTGTTGTGAAATGATGTGTCTCTACAATATACGTTCATGTATAGTTGGTTATCACTTCACTGCAATAACAAGAAAGACTTGCATTTCTATAGCGCCTTTCACGACCTCAGGACGTCCCAAAGCGCTTTACAGCCAATGAAGTACTTTTGAAGTGTAGTCACTGTTGTAATGTAGGAAACGTGGCAGCAAGCTCCCACAAACAGCAATGTGATACTGACCAGATAATCCATATTTAGGTGTTGGTTGAGGGATAAATATTGGCCAGGATAACTCCCCTGCTCTTCCAATTAGTGCCATGGGATCTTTTACTTCCTCCTGAGAGGACAGACGGGGCCTCAGTTTAATGTCTCATCCAAAAGACAGCACCTCTGACAGTGCAGCACTCCCTCAGCACTGCACTGGAGCATCACTCAAGTCTCCAGAGTGAGAACATTTTTGACTGTTCAAAGATTTTTTTTTTTTAATCTCGCAATATTGACGTATTTTCCTTCCTAGAACAACTACTAGAATGACTGGCAACTATAAATGACTTGCAGAACAACCTGATGGTTCAGTGGCCCTTCCACTCCCCACCGGTGCGGTACTAAGCCACTCAGACTAGGAAGGCCACAGGTCTGTACTGAGCTGGTCAACCGCCCCAGGATGGCAGCAGGGGTGTTACGAATTGGACTCAGCACCACTGGCCTAGCAAGGGAAAAAAAACAGGCTGGATTTAATAGTTCCAGTGACCCCCTCCCCTTCCCCCTCAAAAAAATGTGTTAGTAGACTTTGGGAGGGAACAGATTGCACCTGGGAACCTATTAGACAGAGCGGGGGGGGGGGGGGGGGGGGGGGGGCCATTAACCTCAAACAAGATGAAAACCTCCAGTAGTTTCATCCATTAAAACAATGACTACACTTCAAAAGTACTTCATGGGCTGTAAGGCGCTTTGGGACGTCTTGAGGTCGTGAAAGGCGCTGTAGAAATGCAAGTCTATCTTAGTTTGCAAGTCTACCAGTTATTTTGCTTGGGTTCCTGGTTGGTCAGTATAACGAACCCTGACTGAGTGTCTTGGTCCAGACCAGGCTTTGTGGGCAAGAGCCCCAGGTTTTGGCACATCTGCTAATATTTTCATATTTTTAAAAGAATGGAGTGATTTGAAGCTTTGCATTTTCATACCACAAGGGAGTCTGCAAAAAAAAAATCACACTGAACACAAATCCTTTAGTGCCATCTAGTGGTTACTCCATAAGGAATATTTTTTTAATTGAGTTGCGGAACATTTATATATACATTCTTATTCTTATTATTATTATGAATAGAGAAGCAGGAGGAGGCCATTCAGCCCCTCAAGCGTGCTCCGCCATTCAGTTAGCTCATGGCTGATGTGCTCATTCACTCCATTTTCTCACCTTTGTTCCAGATCACTTGATACCCTTACCCAACAAAAATCTATCGAAACAAAAGCAAAATACTGCAGATGCTGGAAATCTGAAATAGAAACAGAAAATGCTGGGAATATTCAGCAGGTCACTCAACCAGGAAACACCAAGACTGGTTCGATGAGAACGACCAGGAAATCCAGGAGCTGATAAGCCGCAAGCGCAAGGCATTCCTGATCTGGAAACAGCAACACAACTCGAGAGCAAGAAAGCAGCTCTACAGACGCCTGAAGGCTGAGGTCCAACAAAAAACTCACGACCTAAAGAACAGATGGTGGGTGGAGAAAGTGTAGGAAATCCAGCAGCTAGCCGATAACCACGACGTGCGTGGATTCTTTAGCGCAGTCAAGACCACCTACAGCCCAAGCACCCAAGGTCCTACCCCACTGCGGGCCAAGAATGGAGAGGTATCCTTCAAGGACAGGGAGGCAGTCAGTGCCCACTGGAAGGAGCACTTCGAAGATCTCCTTAACCGAGACTCTGTCTTTGACGCGAGTGTCTTCAACTCCATCCTGCAGCATGCTACCCGCCACCACCTCAGCCCGGCATGAGGTTGAAAAGACCATCTGACAATTGAAGCACAAGGCCTCAGGAGCAGACAGAATCCCCGCCTAGGCACTAAAGCATGGTGGAGAAGCACTATTGGCATGAATACATTAACTCATTTCTCTTATTTGGAAGGAGGAGAGCGTGCAGACAGTTAGTTAGTCCCTTCCTGCCTTTTCCTGGATTTGCCAATTTTATTCAAGGTTGCACATTTAACTTAACGTTAATTTGTATTTCTAATTATTTTCATTCTAATTTTTGCACCCGATCCCTTTTTGTCACATCTTTGCTGATCCGAGTTTTACGCAAGTTTCCTTTCTATTTTATTTTAGTCAAAATTGGACAATTTAATCGACCTTTAATTTGTATGTTTCTCTTAGTTCTCATCCCAAATTCAACTCCCCGAACCAGTGTTGGACACCCAGTGAATCTGAGTATTTATTTTATTTCTCTGATCCCATGCTGTGCTCCGCTCCCGGCTCTGTGCAAGGTGAGTGTTTCCAAATGGGGATAAACCAAAAATAGCAAAAGTTGCCTCTGCTTGATGTACAAGTAAAGGAACCCACCAGACTCTGAGGAAACTTTTCCAACTATTTAAACTGTGACTGATTTGATTTGAAAGAGAAAAGAAAACTTTGGAAATTAGGTGAGATGTGAATAGAAACCTAATAGAGGTCTTTAAAATTATGAAAGGTTTCGACAGAGTAGACAGAGAGAGAGAGTGTTTCCACTTGTGGGGAAGAGCAAAACTAGAGGCCATCAATATAAGATAGTCACCAAGAAATCAAATAGGGAATTCAGAAGAAACTTCTTTACCCAAAGAGTGGTGAGAATGTGGAACTCGCTACCACAGGGAGTGGTTGAAGCGAATAGTATAGATGCATTTAAGGGGAGGCGGGAATAGAGGGTTATGCTGATAGAGTTAGATGAGGAAAGACGGGAGGAGGTTCGTGTGGAGCATAAACTCCGGCATGGACTGGTTGGGCCGAATGGCCTATTTCTGTGCTGTATAGTTTAAGTAATCCTATATAAACAATCAAAAAAGGTACGATAGTTCTGATGAAGGGTCCCAGACCTGAAACGTTGACTCTGTTTCTCTCTCCACGGATGCTGCCTGGCTTGCTGAGTCCAGCATTTTCTGTTGTTAATCAAAAAAGGTAGATTGCAAGAAAGAGACAAAAATGCCTGGACAGCCTGATACTCTATATTATTGTACATTTGCAGAGCAAAATCAAAAATTACTTATTCTGACTATTATTTTAAGAAGCGCAAACTACTCTAAAATGTGCAATTGGTCTCACTCTAGCAATCCTTTCTCATATAAAAAATGTAAGCTACAAATGCACTTATGCGCTGAACAATAGTGGATGGGCTGTGGGTAGAGGAGGGTGTGATTTCGAGTTGAGGGTGCGCGGTGCAGTTTGTCCGGGGCGACTCACCGTCTGCGAGCCCGGGCGTGGTTACCGTGGGGACGGCGCGGCCTGGCCGGAGCCGCCGGGCGTTTCCCTGCACCGAGAG